>NC_062290.1:32665019-32985566 GCF_902655055.1 Lutra lutra | reverse complement strand
GCAAATGGCAGAACCCATGGTGGACAGGGCAGCTGATGTCTTTTGTTTCATGTAAACCACTGGAGACTTGAACATGAGACCAGCCTTTGGACAGATTCTGCCTTAGCCCCACCAAGGCTATGAGGCCCAGCTTCCTCTTGAGCTCCATGCAACATCTTTCTTTGGCTGCCAGAGCGTGGCGTAGCGTTATAATTTCCTCTTCCACTTTAGTGAGCTCGGATTTGAGCTCCTTTCGTTCAGCCTCTCTGAGATCCTCTGGTTCAGCAGTCAGGTGGGATTCATGTGTGTTTGCTGAGGTCACTGTCATGGTGCCTGGCATGGAATGGGAAAGATCTTCATGAAGAGAGTCCAGGTCCAGTTCTTGGTACAGAGAGTCGTACATGTAGCCAGCAGAGAAATAATCTTGGCCAACAGGGTTGAAATCTAAACCTGTGGGGTCCAACTCTTGGCTGGTGGTATGGGGCTCTGGGAATGATGGATCCATATCTTAGGGGGTGGAACAGCCTCCTTAGCAGGTAGTTGGTTGTTCTGACGTTGCTCTGACATGAGAAATGGATGCCTCCGCTCAACCGGTCCACTTCCGGGTGAGGATAGGGAGTAGATGGGTGGGGGCAGGGCCTGTCCCTGCTGGCTTGGTGGTGAGGACGTGGGATTTCCGAACCAAAGGCAGCGGCAGAAGGAACCTTGGGCTCAGCTGTAATGACTGCCACACTCTTGGTGGTGTTTCCATGTCACAATGAACATGTGAGGTGTGCAGGGTGCAGCTTATTATGAGAGAGAGATTATTTTTCCTTCTGCCGCATTAGGGGGTAGGTCTCAGCCTTCAAACAAGTCTGACTTCTCTAACGGACTTTTTTGCACCTCACCAAGCATTGCCAAACTCTTGAAAATCAGTTGAACCCTTTGTACTAATTTATAAATTTATTAAAAAGCCCAGTACAGAAAATAAAACTGCCTAAAAGTGGAGGTAGGGAGTCTAGAACTCCTGTATCCTCTCCATTTTACCTTTCCAGGTGGAAAAGGGCCCAAGAAACTCCTACTTCTAAAGTGGATTTGAAGGCTCCTCATAACTCTTGAGTCTAGGTAGTGAAGAACATGCACGCTCCTATGGCATGAATTATCAAACTGTGTCAGAGGCTTGGGACAGCAAAACTCAGAAAGTGAGTCTGATCAGTCATAATTGTCTGTTATTTTGGGGAGGAGAATGAAGGAGAACAAATAAATCTGTAATAGGTGTGGCAAATTTAAACTTAATAAATTGAGCAGACTATTGTTTTAAAAAAATTTTTTTATTTTAAAAATTCAATTAACACAATATATTATTAGTTTCAGAGGTAGAGGTCAGTGATTTATCAGTCTTATATAATACCCAGTGTTTAATGTAGGGGCCTGGTTAGCCTGAGGGAGCCCTTTGGTTGTAAACTTAGATTGACCCCACCCCTCCCAGAGGAACTCACTTGCAAACCCTGGATATAGGGGCGTGCCAGGCCGGATGGAGACATGCAATCAGTGGGGCACACATATATTTACTGTGGTGAATTGAAATTCAATTGGTCATTCATCTTGCCGATGGAACATGACTGTGCAGTTTTCCCCTGTGTGTTGCAATCTCTTTGGCCACCGGTGTGTGGGCCGGGCTCAACTACCTCTATAAAGGTTAGTCTGTGAGGCTGGGTTGGGGGGGAGTAGTAGTAGTAGTTGTTGGGGTAGTCGTTGGGTGATAGTCATTGGGAGTGTCCTTGCTGCTGCCAGTGGCGTCCTTGGGTTCGTAGTTGTTAGTGTAGCTGTCAGGGAGCAGCCTCGTCCTGGAAACGGCCTCATCGGAGGAGCAGAGTCTGCATCGTTGGGGTTGTCTCGTTGGGGTTGTCGTCCTCGTCGTCGTCTCCTCTTTGTAAGAGATGGCCCCTACTGGTCGGTTTGATTTTTGATGCTTGGCACGAAATAAAGCTTTGCTTGATTTTCGCTTTGCATCAGTCTCGTTCCTTTGATCACGGACCCTAACACTTATTACATCACATGCCCTCCTTAATATTCTTCACCCTCTTACCTCATCCCCTTATCCCTCTTCCTTCCAGCCACCCTCAGTTTGTTTCCTATGATTAAGAGACTCTTACGGTTTGTCTTCTCCTCTAATTTTGTCTTATTTTATTTTTCCTCTCTTGCCCCATGATCCTCCCTTTTGTTTCTCAAATTCCACATATCAGTTTCTCTGATTGACTTATTTCACTTAGCATAATCTCCACTAGTTCCAACCACCTTGTTGCAGATGGCAAGATTTCATTTTTTTTGGTGATACTACTCAGCCACCAAAAAAATGAAATCTTGCTATTTGCATTGGGGTGGAGAATGAGCCCAGATGTCCATCGATAGATAAATGGATAAAGAAGATGCAGTATCTGTTGATGGGACATCTGGACTCTTTCCATAGTTTGGCTATTGTGGGTATTGCTGATATAAACATTGGGATGCAGGCGCCCATTCAGATCACTACATTTGTATCTTTGGGGTAAATCCCTAGTAATGCAATTGCTGTGTCATAGGATAGCTCTATTTGTAACCTTTTTTTTTTATTGTGTTATGTTAGTCACCATAAAATACATCATTTCTTTTTGATGCAGCATTCCAAGATATTTGTAACTTTTTGAGGAATCTCCATACTGTTTTCCAGAGTTGCTGAATCAGCTTGCATTCCCACCAGCAGTGTAGTGGGTTCCCCTTTCTCTACCTTCTCACCTGTTTTTTCCTGTCTTGTTAATTTTAACCATTCTGACTGGTGTGAGGTGGTATCTCATTATGGTTTTGATTTGTATTTCCCTGATGACAACTGATGTGGAGCATTTTTTCATATGCCTGTCGGCCATTTGTACATTGTCTTTGAAGAAATATCTGTTTATTTCTTTTGCCCATTTCTTGATTGGTTAATTTGTTTTCTGGTGTTGAGTTTGATAAATTCTTTATAGACTTTGGATTCTAGCCCTTTACCTTATAAGACATTTGCAAATATCTTCCATTCTGTTGGTTGTCTTTTGGTTTTGTTGACTGTTTTCTTCACTGTGTAAAAACTTTTTCTTTTGATGATGTCCCTATAGGGACCTTGTCTTTGGAGATCTGACAAGAAGTTGCTGCAGCTGAGGTCATAGAAGTTGCTGCCTGTGTTCTCCTCTAGGGTGCTGATGGATTCTTGTCTCACATTTCTGTCTTTCATCCATTTTGAATCTATTCGTGTTTGTGGTGTAAGAAAATGGTCTGGTTTCATTCTTCTGCATGTGGCTGTTCAGTTTTCTGACACCGTTATTTGAAGATACTCTTTTTTTCCCCCCATTGGATATTCTTTCCTGCTTTGTCAAAGATTAATTGACCATAGAGTTGAGGATTCATTGATCTATGTGTCTGTTTTTGAGCCAGTAGCATACTGTCTTGATGATTACAGCTTTGTAATAGAGCTTGAAGTCCAAGATTAGGATGCCACAACTTTGGTTTTCTTTTTCAACATTCTTTTGGATATTCAGGGTCTTTTCTTGTTCCATACAAATTTTAGGATTGTTTGTTCCAGCTTGGTGAAAAATGTCGATGCTGTTTTGATAGAGATTACACTGAATGTGTACCCAGATTGCTCTGGGTAGTATAGATATTTTAACAATATTTGTTCTCCCAATCCATGAGCATGGAATGTTTTTCCATCTTTTTGTTTTTTCCTCAATTTCTCAAATGTTCTATAGTCTCTAGAGTGCAGAGCCTTTGCCTCTTTGGTTAGGTTTATTGCTAGGTATCTTATGGGTTTTGGTGCAGTTGTAAATGGGATCAACTCCTTAATTTCTTTTTCTTCTATTTCATTGTTAGTATAAAGAAATGCAACTGATTTCTGTGCATTGATTTTATATCCCACCTTTTTGCTGAATTCCTGTATCAGTTCTAGCAATTTTTTGGTGGAGTCTTTTGGGTTTTCAACACAGGGTATCATGTCATCTGTGAAGAGTGAGAGTTTGACTTCTTCTTTGCCACTTCAAGCAAAGACTATTGTACCATGAGAAATTAAGAGAGAAGGAATAAGACATATGCAAATTGACCATATATGGGTTTTCAATATTGTTGTTGCATTTTTTTCCCAAGCAGCCACTTATGTTTCTGAATGTATGTCTGCCCACATACATGGTTATTAGATGTGGAAGATGGTCTGCAAAGTAAAATAGTAGTTGGATAGTGTCTTTCAGGATATAAAACCACCATATCCCTTATTTCAATTCAGAGCTTGTAATGCATACAATGGAAAAATCAGGACTTCAGTCCAGTGAGGGGAGGTGGTCACATATCACTTAGACCATTGTTAGGCTGCCCATTCCCAAGGAATAGCTTGAGCAAGTTTTAGATTCTAGTGATTTTGTTGGAGATTCTGATAGTTATTGCAAGCATGATCTTGTGGGACATGATGTGATCCTTAGCAAATTTTGGCAATTTGCCATATGCATGCCCTATGTAGTTACAACAAAACATCTAACTAGGCATCCAAACTAACTTTAAGCCTCCCTTTGGGTTTACATTAAATAACCTTTTCACATAACTCAATAGTGTTTATTATGTCTTGCTCTGAAGTGTGTGCTTCCCTAGATTAAAAACGAGGATTGTTCTTGTTGGAAACATGAAAACTGTTGAGGGTTTGGCTATGGGTATAAAGGCCTGAAAAGGGCAGCAAGGACTGCCTAAAAAATATTTTGTTCCACAGGGTGGACTTTTCTCTATTGCCTGCGGAAACACTAGTGGTTTCAGGAATGGTCTCTCTGAACCAGAACTCTTTCAAAACTGAGGATGAAAGTTAAAGAACACCTTGAATTAAGCTAAATAACAGGGAGCACACATTGTCCATTCAAAGTCAATTATCATATGGTTTCACTTATTTGTGGAGCAAAGGAATAACATGGAAGACATCAGAAGAAGGAAAGGAAAAGTGAATTGGGGTAAATTGGAGGGGGAGATGAAGCATGAGAAACTGGACTCTGAGAAACAAATTGAGGAATTTGGAGGGGAGGAATGTGTGGGGATGGGTAAGCCTGGTGGTGGGTATTAAGGAAGGCACGTATTTCATGGAGCACTGGGTGTGGTGCATAAACAATGAATCTTGGAACACTGGAAAAAAATAAAGTAAAATTAAGATGTTAAAAAAAAAAAAGATTCCAAATGACCAGATTTGAATTTGCATTTGATTATTCTTCTCTGAAATATTTCAGCCACCAGTCTCACTTCCTATTTTGTTTCTATGCTTCCATACCCTTCAATTCAAGGAATGAAATCCCTTGTTAAACTTTGATTCTTTTAAGTACTGTAAAGATCCAAATCAGGGGCACCTGGGTGGCTCAGTGGGTTAAAGCCTCTGCCTTTGGCTCAGGTCATGATCCCAGGGTCCTGGGATCAGGCCCCACATCTGGCTCTCTGCTCAGCGGGGAGCCTGCTCCCCGCCCCCCACCCCGCCTGCCTCTCTGCCTACTTATGATTTCTGTCTGTCAAATAAATAAAATACTAAAAAAAAAGATCCAAATCAAAACATGGCTTCTGGAAGAGTGCCTCCTAGCTAGCAGTGTTCTGACCTCCTGAACAGACTTACCTGTACAAATAAGTCACACAATAGAACAATCCATTTTATTAGGTTTATGCATAGCCATGTATAAAATAACACTTATATTTTGAATACATAGAACTTTCAAATGAAATTTCATTTAATTTATAATGATTCTAGTCAATTGTTTGAATAAACTATCTTATTAAGTTGCAAAATACCAAACTATTGGTTCATGGTTTTACAATCTTACATCTCTAGATTAGACAGTGAAATTTCTATCACATAGAAAGGCCCACAAAGTTGTTAATCTGAAACTGAAATCTTTTTGATGCTACTTAGGTACCAAACAGCCAAAATATTTGATTCAGTAACCTACAAAGAAAGAACTTGAGGATTGTTTTTAATCCTACAACAGTTTGCTATCTTTTGTTTCCAAGGAAGACATTATTTACCCATTTTAGTAAACAATGAATGTTAATTATTTCTCTAGTAAGAGTGATGAATTTATATACTGATCCTTCATAAACATAAAGGTAAATGGTACAACAAAAATGATGGTTTTTTTCCTCCTCTTAATGTTTAGAAGCTTGTATGTTTTGTTTTATAAGTAAATTATTGAAACTAGTATGTAAAAGCAAAGCTGTAACCTTCACCAGGTCTGGATTGTTTAGGATAAAAGAAGCAAGGCTGTAGGATTTGATACTTGAGTTGAAAAATGATTAAGGACTAGTACCAATGCCAGCAGGTTTAACCATTTGACTTCTTTTGTTATAAAAGATCAATATAGAGCTTCTCTTTTTTGCCTCTTTTCTTTTTCTCCTTCCTTCCTTCCTACCTTCCTTCTTTCCTTTCTCCCTTCCTTCCTTTCTTATTTAAATTCAATTGGCCCACATATAGTACATCATTAGTTTCATATGTAGAGTTCAGTAATTCATCAGTTTCATAAAACATCCAGTGTTCATCACATCATGTACCCTCCTTAATGCCCATCACCCAGTTACCCCTTCCCCTCTCCAGCAACTCTCAGTTTGTTTCCTATGATTAAGAGTTTCTCATGGTTTGTGTCCCTCTATGATTTCTTCCCATTCAGTTTTCCCTCCCTTCCCTTAGGGTCCTCAGCACTATTTGTTATAGTCCACCTATGAGTGAAACCATATGATAATCATCTTTCTCTGATAATGGACAGTCAATGATATCTTGGCTCTTTCCACAGTTTGGCTATTGTGGACATTGCTGCTATAAACATTGGGACATTGACGACCCTTTGTTTCACTACATCTGTATCTTTGGGGAAAATACCCAGTAGTGCAATTGCTGGGTAATAGGATAGCTCTATTTTTAAGTTCTTGAGGAACCTCCATCCTGTTTTCTAGAGTGGCTGAACCAGCTTGCATTCCCACCAACAGTTTAGAGGTTTCCCCTTTTTCTACAACCTCACCATATGTTAACTTAGCCATTCTAACTGGTGTAATTGTGGTTTTGATTTTTATTTCCCTGATGAAAAGTGAGGTGGAGCATTTTTTCATGTGTCTGGTAGCCATTTGTGTGTCTTCTTTGGAGAGGTGTCTCTTCATGTCTTCTGCCCATTTCTTGACTGGATTGTTTGTTTTTTGTTTTTTGTTTTTGTTGTTGTTGTTGGGTTTTTTTTGGGATTTTTTGTTTCTGGTTTTTGTTTGTTTGTTTTTGTCGTTGAGTTTGAGAAGTTCTTTATAGATCTTGGGTACTAGCCCTTTATTTGATATGTCATTTGCAAATATCTTCTCCTATTCTATAGATTACGTTTTAGTTTGGTTGACTCTTTCCTTTGATGTGCAGAGCTTTTCATGTTGATCAAGTCCCAGTAGTTCATTTTTGCTTTTGTTTCCTTTGCCTTTAGAGATGCGTCCTATAAGAAGTTGCTGCAGCTGAGGTCAAAGAGATTGCTGCCTGTGGTCTCCTCTAAGATTTTGATTGACTCTTCTTTCACATTTAGGTCTTTCATCCATTTTGAATTTATCTTTGTGTATGGTTTAAGAGAATGATCCAGTTTTATTCTTCTGCATGTGGCTGCTTCCTGATTACATCAGCTTGTAAAATAATCCATGTCAGTGGTTCAGATTGTTTCTGAAGAACTGACAGTTCACCCTGCAGTCCAGTCAACTGCACTCCAGATTTAACCATTGTGAGTTCTCTAGGGCTTTATTTCTAATACTATAGAACTACTACTGTGAACATTTTATTTATTTTAACTACCAAAAAAATGTTTAAATATTTAATTAAGCCTGAAAATAAGGAAAGTAGTTGAAACCCTAAGGCAGCCAGAATGTTTCAAGAGTAGGGGAGAAAATTGGTAATTGGCCTTTCTTGTGGAAAGCCAGAATATTAGGCTTGATTTCAGTTTGCAAGTTATTTTCACTACTATCTCTTATCATCACCCAGCTCCATCAATAATATATTCAGTGTGTCACCCACCCCAGAGGTATTCTCCAGTATGAATTGGAATATTTGTTGCAGACAGCTGCAAATGTTATTGCTAGCAATACCTGTATTTCAGTAGTTAACTTGATGCTCATTTTGGATGACACTTCTTTTCAGGAGCCCTTCTACGTGGACTAATAAGCCTTAAAAATACTTAGCTATATTAAAAATAGGATTTTCCATCTAAAGCCGAAACATATAGTCAGGATATGAAGTTGGGGCTTATTACTGTTATTCACTGGCTTTGGTGGTTAATATAGTTGTGGCAGGAGTCCCAAGAAGAATGAAATTAAAATTTAGTATCTCTTTTCCTTCCCACAACTGTCTATTTTCATAAGTTGATATGTATGGGTGAACATACTTGTTAAGAGTTTTGTTATACAGATCCTTAGAGTTAGAAGAAGAGAAAAGACAGGGAGATGGAGAGATGGAGACAAGGGAAAGGAAATTGATCAAAAGATGTAGAAGTTTCCCTAGATTAAAATCAAAGATTCTGGAGTGAGAGGCAAGATGGCAGAGGAATAGCAAATTGAAATGACATCAGATCCCAGGAGTTCAGCTAGATAGTTATCAACCATTCTGAACACCAAAAACTCAACAGGAGATAGAAGAGAAGAAGAGCATCAACTGTAGGAACAGAAAATCGACCACTTTCCGAAAGGTAGGATGTGCAGAGAAGTGTATCCAAAGCAACAGGAAGATAGACCATGGGGGGACGGGCCAGCACCCAGCAAGCAGTGGAGCAATGGAGCACAAAATCAGAACTTTTAGAAGTCTGTTCCACTGAGGGACATTGCTCCAGAGGCTAAGTGGGGGTGGAGCCCTCACAGGGACAGTGTGGTCTCAGGTACCACGGGTCACAGAAAGATCAGGGGTGTCTGAGTGTGGCAGAGCTGCCAGGTATTGGAGTGGGAAAGCAGACTACAGAGACAGAGCTGAAGAGTGAGCATTCAGATTGGGGTTACCTTAAACCATGATGCAAGGCACAGTTGGGCCACTGCTCTTTGAGCAGGGACCCACAAGTGGCAGATCCAGGGAGAATCACCTTCCTCCTCCAGGAGGAGCAGTGCAGCAGGAATCTGCTGGGTTTGGAGACTTCAAACAGGGCTGTGTGCCAGAGATAGAAATGCTCAGTCACAGGCCGGGTGAGCTTAGAGTGTAGCAGGAGACCAGGGAGATGGGAGGGATTGACTGCTTATCTCTGAGGGCACACGGAGGAGTGGAGCCCTGAGCCCTTGGCTCCTCTGGGCCAGAGATTGGGAGGCCGCCATTTTCATTCCTGTCCTCCAAAGCTCTATGGAAAGCGTTTAGGGAACAAAACTCTGAGAGTGAACCTGAACCTGAGCAGATTACTTAGCCTGGTCCCTGGCAAGGGTGGTGCAATTCTGGCTCGGGCAAAGACAATTGAGAATCACTGTAACGGGCCCCTCCCGCAGAAGGTCAGCAAAAACATTGAGCCAAGACCAAGCTCACCGATCTAGGAGAACAGCAGAACTCCAGAGCTAGAGGAAAGCAACGCATAGAATTCATGGCTTCCCGCCCCCCATGATCCTGTAGTCTTGCAAAGTTCATTTTTTCTTAAATTTTTTTTTATTCTATTTTTAAAACTTTTCCTCTTTCCCCTTTTAATGTTTTTTAATTAGTTTATCTTAACGATACCTTTCTTTAAAAAAATCTTTTTAAACCTTCATTGTTATAGTCATATTTATCCCTTCATTGTATTTAGACTTATCTTTTGTATACATATAGGGTTTTTTTTCCCCCTAAAAAATTTTGGGATACGATTTCTTCTAATAGATCAAAATATACCCTAATCTAACACATGGCTTTGTTCTAGTCTCCATCCTGAGCACACTCCCTCCTCTTTTATTTTTCTTTTTTCCAACCAACTTATCTTATCACTTCCTTTTTTTTAGAAATTTTTTGAATTTTCATCTTTACAATCATATTCTATCCCTTTATCGTGTTTACCCTTATTTTTGTATATATATAAGTTTTTCTTTCTTTAAAATTTTGGGAGGTAGTTTCTTCTAAGAGACCAAAATACACCCAAAATCAACTGGGTGGCTCTGTTCTATCCACCAGTCTGATTATACTTTTTTTTTTTTTTTAATTTTTCCCCCTCTCTTCTCCACCTGGTTTTGGATCTCTTCTGATTTGGTTAGCATATATTTTTCTGGGGTCTTTGCCACCTTTTTAGTATTTTATTCTCTCATTCACATATTCTTATCTGGATAAAATGACAAGGCGGAAAAACTCACCACAGAAAAAGAACAAAAGGCAGTACCAATAGCTGGGACATAATCAATACAGACATTGGTAATATGTCAGAACTAGAGTTCAGAACGATGATTCTCAAGGTGCTAGCTGAGCTTGAAAAGGGCATGGAAGATATTAGAGGAACCATTTCTAGAGAGATAAAAGAACTAAAATCTAGCCAAGTAGAAATCAAAAAAGCTATTAAGGAGGTACAATAAAAAATGGAGGCTCTTACTGCTAGGATAAATGAGGCAGAAGAGAGAATGAGTGATGTAGAAGACCAAATGATGGAGAAAAAGAAGCTGAGCAAAAGAGAGTAAAAGAACTACTGGACCACGAGGGGAGAATTTGAGAGATAAGTGATACCATAAGACGGAACAATATTAGAATAATTGGGATCCCAGAAAAAGAAGAAAGAGAGCGAGGGAGAGAAGGTATATTGGAGTGAGTTATAGTAGAGAATTCCCCTAGTATGGCAAAGGGAACAAGCATCAAAATCCAAGAGGCACAGAGAACCACCCTCAAAATCAACAAAAATAGGTCCACACCCCTTCTAAGCCGTAAAAATTACAAGTCTTAGTGACAAAGAGAAAACCCTGAAAGAAGCTCGGGACAAGAAGTCTGCAACATACAATGGTAGAAATATTAGACTGGCAGCAGACTTATCCACAGAGACCTGGCAGGCCAGAAAGAGCTGGCATGATATATTCAGAGCACCAAATGAGAAAAATATACAGCCAAGAGTACTATATCCAGCTAGCCTGTCATTGAAAATAGAAGGAGAGATTCAAAAGCTTCCAGGACAAAATTACAAGGACAAAAATTACAAGAGTTTGCAAACACCAAACCAGCCCTCCAGGAAATATTGAAAGGGGTCCTCTAAGCAAAGAGAGAGCCTAAAAGTAGTAGACCAGAAAGGAACAGAGACAATATACAGTAACAGTCACCTTACAGGCAGTACAAAAATGACACTAAATTCATATCTCTCAATAGTTACCCTGAATGTAAATGGGCTTAATGCCCCAATCAAAAGACACAGGGTATCAGAATGGATAAAAAAAACAAAAAACAAAAAACAAAAAAAAAGACCCATCAATATGCTGTCTACAAGAAACTCATTTTAGACCCAAAGACACCTCCAGATTTAAAGTGAGGGGGTGGAAAAAAATTTACCATGCTAATGGACATCAAAAGAAAGCTGGGGGTGGCGATCCTTGTATCAGATAAATCAGATTTTAAGCCAAAGACTATAATAAGAAATGAGGAAGGACACTGTATCATACTTAAAGGGTCTGTCCAACAAGAAGATCTAGCAGTTTTAAGTATCTATGCCCCTAACATGGGATCAACCAACTATATAAACCAATTAATAACAAAATCAAAGGAACAGATTGACAATAATACAATAATAGTAGGGGACCTTAACTCCCCCCTCACTGAAATGGACAGATCATCCAAGCAGAAGATCAACAAGGAAATAAAGGCTTTAAATGACACACTGGAACAGATGGACATGACAGATATATTCAGAATATTCCATCCCAAAGCACCAGAATACACATTCTTCTATAGGGCACATGGAACATTCTCCAGAATAGATCACATCCTGGGTCACAAATCAGGTCTCAACTGGTACCAAAAGATCGGGATCATTCCCTGCATATTTTCAGACCACAATGCTCTGAAGCTAGAACTCAATCACAAGAGGAAAGTTGGAAAGAACTCAAATACATGGAGGTTAAAGAGCATCCTACTAAAGAATGAATGGGTCAACCAGGATATTAAAGAAGAATTGAAAAAATTCATGGAAACAAATGAAAATGAAAACACAACCGTTCAAAATCTTTGGGACACAGCAAAGGTGGTCCTGAGAGGAAAGTACTTAGCGATACAAGCTTTCTCAAGAAACAAGAAAGGTCTCAAGTACACAACCTAACCCTACACCTAAAGGAGCTGAAGGAAGAACAGCAAAAAAAAAAAAAAAAAAAAAAAAAAAAAAAAAAAAAAAAAAAAAAAAAAAAAGCCTAATCCTAGCAGGAGAAGAGAAATAATAAAGATCAGAGCAGAAATCAATGAAATAGAAACCAAAAGAACAGTAGAACATAGGAGCTGGTTCTTTGAAAGAATTAATAAGATTGATAAACCCTTGGCCAGACCTCTCAAAGAGAAAAGAGAAAGGACCCAAATAAATAAAATCATGAATGAAAGAGGAGAGATCACAACCAACACCAAAGAAATACAAACAATGATAAGAACATATTATGAGCAACTATGTGCCAGCAAATTTGACAGTCTGGAAGAAATGGATGCATTCCTAGAGACATATAAACTACTGAAACTGAACCAGGAAGAAATAGAAAACCTGAACAGACCCATAACCAATAAGGAGATTGAAGTAGTCATCAAAAATCTCCCAACAAACAAGAGCCCAGGGCCAGACGGCTTCCCAGGGGAATTCTACCAAACATTTAAAGAAGAATTAATACCTATTCTCCTGAAACTGTTCCGAAAAGTAGAATTTGAAGGAAAACTTCCAAACTCATCTTATGAGGCCAGCATTACCTTGATCCCCAAATCAGACAAAGACTCCATCAAAAAGGAGAATTACAGACCAATTAATATCCTTGATGAACATGGTTGTGAAAATTTTCACCAAAATACTAGCCAATAGGATCCAAGAGTACATTAAAAGGATTATTCACCACAACCAAGTGGGATTTATCCTGGGCTGCAAGGCTGGTTCAACATCCACAAACCAATCAATGTGATACAATACATTAATAAAAGAAAGAACAAAAATCATATGATACTCTCAATAGATGCTGAAAAAGCATTTGGCAAAATACAGCATCCTTTCATGATCAAAACTCCTCAAGGTGTAGGGATAGAGGGCACATACCTCAATATCATCAAAGCCATCTATGAAAAACTCACAGTGAAATCATTCTCAATGGGGAAAAACTGAGAGCTTTTCCCCTAAGGTCAGGAACACGGCAGGGATGTCCACTATCACCACTGTTATTCGACATAGTACTAGAAGTCCTAGCCTCAGCAATCAGGCAACAAAAAGAAATAAAAGGCATCCGAATCGGCAAAGAAGTCAAATGCTCACTCTTTGCAGATGATATGATATTTTATGTGGAAAACCCAAAAGACTCCACTCCAAAACTGTTAGAACACATACAGGAATTCAGTAAAGTGCCAGGATATAAAATCAATGCACAGAAATCAGTTGCATTTCTATACACCAACAGCAAGACAGAAGAAAGAGAAATTAAGGAGTCAATCCATTTACAGTTGCACCCAAAGCCATAAGAATCCTGGGAATAAACCTAACCAAAGAGGCAAAGAATCTGTACTCAGAAAACTGTAAAGTACTCGTGAAAGAAATGGAGGAAGACACAAAGAAATGGGAAGACGTTCCATGCTCCTGGATTGGAAGAACAAATATCGTGAAAATGTCTATGCTACCTAATGCAATCTACACATTTAATGCAATCCCTATCAAAATACCATCAAATTTTTTTTTTCAAAGAAATGGAACAAATAATCCTAAAATTTATGTGGAACCAGAAAAGACCCCAAATAGCCAGAGGAATGTTGAAAAAGAAAGCCAAAGCTGGTGGTATCACAATTCCAGATTTCAAGCTCTATTACAAAGCTGTAATCATCAAGACAGTATGGTACTGGCACAAAAACAGACACATAGATCAATGGAACAGAATAGAGAGCCCAGAAGTAGAGCCTCAACTCTGTGGTCAACTAATCTTTGACAAAGCAGGAAAGAATGTCCATTGGAAAAAAGACAGTCTCTTCAACAAATGCTGCTGGGAAAATTGGACAGCCACATGCAGAAGAATGAAACGGGACCCTTTCTTTACACCACACACAAAAATAGGCTCAAAATGGATGGAAGACCTCAATGTGAGACAGGAATCCATCAAAATCCATTTTTTAAAAAAAGATTTTATTTATTTATTTGACAGAGAGAGAAATCACAAGTTGGCAGAGAGGCAGGCAGAGAGAGGGAAGCAGGCTCCCCACCGAGCAGAGAGCCCCATGTGGGGCTCAATCCCAGGACCCTGAGATCATGACCTGATCCAAAAGCAGAGGCTTAACCCACTGAGCCACCCAGGCGTCTCTCCATCAAAATCTTTGAGGAAAACACAGGCAGCAACCACTTCAACCTCAGCCACAGCAACTTCTTCCCAGCAACATCGCCAAAGACAAGGGAAATAAGGGTAAAAATGAACTATTGGGACTTAATCAAGATCAAAAGCTTTTGCACAGCAAAGGAAACAATAAAAAAAAAAGACAACTGACAGAATGGGAGAAGATATTCGCAAATGATGTATCAGATAAAGGGCTAGTATCCAAAATCTATAAAGAACTTATCAAAGTCAACACCCAAAGAACAAATAATCCAAACAAGAAATGGACAGAAGACATGAACAGACATTTCTGCAAAGAAGACATCCAGATGGCCAACAGATACACAAAATAAGTGCTCCACATCGCTTGGCATCAGGGAAATACAAATCAAAACCACAATGAGTTACCACCTCACACCAGTCAGAATGGCTAAAATTAACAAGTCAGGAAATGACAGATGTTGGCGAGGATGTGGGGAAAGGGGAACCCTCCTACACTGTTGGTGGGAATGCAAACTGGTGCAGCCACTCCAGAAAACAGCATGGAGATTCCTCAGAAAGTTGAAAATAGAGCTACCCTATGACCCAGCAATCGCACTACTGGGTATTTACCCTAAAGGTACAAATGTAGTGATCAGAAAGGGCATGTGCACCTGAATGTTTATAGCAGCACTGTCCACGATAGCCAGACTATGGAAAGAACCCAGATGTCCATCAACAGACAAATGGATAAAGAAGATGTGTACACACACACACACACACACACACACACACACACAGGAATACTATGCAACCGTCAAAAGAAATGAAATCTTGCCATTTGCAATGACATGGATGCTGAGCGAAATAAGTCAATCAGAGAAGGACAATTGTCATATAATCTCTCTGATATAAGGAATTTGAGAGGCAGGGTGGGGGGGTTGGGGGTTAGGAAGGAAAAAATGAAACAAGATGGAATCGGGAGGGAGACAAACCATAAGGTACTCTTAATCTCAGAAAACAAACTGAGGGTTGCTGGGGGGTGTGGGGGTAGGGAGAGGGTGGTTGGGTTATGGACATTGGGGAGGGTATGTGCTATGGTGAGTGCTGTGAAATGTGTAAGCCTGATGATTCACAGACCTGTATCCCTGGGGAAATAATGCATTCTATGTTAATAAAAATAATTAATTAAATAAATAATTTTTTAAAAAAGAACTTAAAAATATAATGAATAGGCTTAAGTACCTCCTCTTCTTGAAGGGGCAATGCTCTAGGGTTTTTGGTGGCAATTTGCTAGTATACATAATCATTTTGAATTATAGAATTTTATTTATTCCTTTTGAAAAAAATAAAATCTTGGCACATCTTTTTTAAAAAAGAAAAAAGAAAAAAAAATCCTACAAATATTTAAGGAGCCTTCATAAGTCTGAGCACAGTCCTGGAAACCTTCATGTTATGCATTTATTTGAATGCTGTTCTAAGGACTTTACATCTATTATCCTTTTTAATACTCACCAAAGACCCTTAAGGAAGAAATTTCATAAGTGAGAAAAATTAAGGCAGGAAGATTAAGAAACTTGCCCAAGTTTCTTCAGCTTGTACATGGCAGACTGGACATTTGAATACAAACTGAGGGTTGCTGCGGGGTGGGGAATGTGTGGAGAGGGTGTTTCGGTTATGGATATTGGCAAGGGTATGTGATGTGGTTAGTGTTGTGAAGTGTGTAAGCCTGACAATTTGCAAAACTGTATCCCTGGGGCAAATAATACATTATATGTTAATAAAAATAATTAATAATAAAAAAGAGATAGACAAAACAAACAAACCAACAAACAAAAACCCCCAAAGATTCTTCTTGTTGGAATCATGAAGCGTGTATACATAAAGGCCTACAAAATATAGCAAGTGCTCCTTAAAGACTATTTTGTTTTGGAGAATAGACTTTTCCTTTGATGCTTGCAGAAATGCCGATATTCTAGGATTTTCCCCTGACTTTGAACCAGAAATTGCTCTCTTGGCTTAAGATGAAAGAGAAGAAGCCTATGAACTAAGCTAAATATAAGGCAGAATGGGAGGGAACCAATGTAAGGTGTTCTCATTCCCTTCTTTTCATTGGATGAGGGAAGTGTGGGGCTACAGAGTCTCCCTTTCCAGAAGTTTGACTTTTGTTTTCTTTTTGCATGTTGGAAGATAGCATGTTGGAAGATATGTTCTGTGGCAACAGTGTGGAGTCATCTAGGGAAGAAAGTGGGCAAAGGTGATATGTGAGCGAGAAAAGAATTGGTCAGCGAAGGGCTCATAAATAGAGATTGCTTGTGTTCTGCCAAGAAACTGAGGGCTTGGCATATTTTTCTAGTCATGATCTAGGATTCGGAGGATGCCTTAAAAGGGAGTGGGAGATTGTAAAATGCCAAGATTGGGACTTGCTTCTCACTATCACCCTCCTCCCCAGCCAACACATTTTTCTGAATTACATGCAATTCCAACATGTGCAGACTGCTGCTAAAATGTCTGCAATGGATACAGATTACTTGACCCTTAACTAAGCAGGGAAATTTATCTCGATAATATTTAAATTTGGGGTACCAGGAGATAACATCTTTCCTAAAGTGACTCGGCACAGAGTGGACATCTACAGTGAGCATAGAAAGGAAAGATTAGCTCTGAGTGTGGAGGACTCCAACAACTAACTGGGAAGACTTGTGGTGGGGGTGCTGAAGTACTGAAGCTTGGCACTGAGGGTTTTGAATCAGCAAAATGTCGGGGCCACAGCAGTTTGACTGACATATCCAGAGATTGCAGAGAGCAGAGGCCTGAGAACAATCAGGTTATTAATAGGCAACTCATGATCTTTTAAAGGTTCTGACTATTGTGGTGGATTTGCTATAAAATGAAAAACCTAAAGCCTGGACTCTACTCTTTGGTTGCTTAGTTATTCTTGTCTTAAAATTGTCACTCCTGCTATGGTGATAGCATAATTACTTTATTTCTTCGATTGTGAGATACAATCAATTGTAAGACACATGTTTATTTTAGTATGTTTCTAGGAGGGAAAACCTACTATGTTAAATCATACGTTGATTTTAGGGTGCAATCCCAATTTAAGAAACATTAAAATACATCAAAATGTGCATCTTAGAATTAAAGAAATACAGTAGTAATGCAGCAAGCTACAAACATTAATGGCTCTACTTGACACTTCTACTGGAATTCAGAGTAGACTCTCTTTTATTTTGGGGTAGGGTTGTCTCTCCTAACCAACATTTTTTTTTTACTATATATATATATTTTTTAATTCCAGGGGTCTGTGAGTGGTGCAGTCACTTGGGTGTCTGACACTTGGTTTCAGCTAAGGTCATGATCTCAGGGCTGAGATCAAGTCCAGCATCAGGCTCTGAGCTCAGTGAGGAGCCTGCTAAAGTTTCTCTCTCCCTCTCTCTTTCCCCCTCCCCATGTGCTCTCTTTCTCTCTAAAATAAATAAAAAAATAACTTAATTAAAAAAATTCTACTATCATTAACATATAGTGTCATATTAGTTTTGGGTTTACAATACAGAGATTCAACAATTCCACACATCATGTGAGGCCTGTATTGTAATATACTTCCTGCTTAGGACTGCCTTTGCTGCATCCAAAAGATTTTGGACTGTTGTTTTAATTTTCTTTTGTTTACATATATTTTTATTTCTTAATTTCCTGATTAAAACCTTCATCTTTAGCAGGATGTCCTTTTACCTGCATATATTTGTGGTCTTTCCAAATTTTCTTTTCATGATTGACTTCAAGTTTCCTCATATTGTGGTCTGAAAATATGCATGGTAAGATCTCAGTCTTTCTGTACTCGTTGAGGGCTGATTTGTTACCCAGTATGTGATCTATTCTGGAGAACGTTCCATTCTGCACTCAGAAAAATGTGTGTCCTGCTGCTTTAAGTGAAATGTTCTGAGTATATCTGTTAAGTCCATCTGGTCCAGCGTGTCATTCAAAGTCATTGTTTCCTTGTTGATTTTCTACTTAGGTGATCAGTCCATTGCTGTGAGAGGGATATTAAAATTCCTTACTTATTATTGTATTATTATCAACGAGTTTCTTTATGTTTGTTCTTTTTTTTTTAAGATTTTATTTATTTACTTTGACAGACAGAGATCACAATTAGGCAGAGAGGCAGGCAGAGAGAGAGGGAAGCAGGCTCCCTGCTGAGCAGAGAGCCCAATGCGGGGCTCAATCCCAGGACCCTGGGATCATGACCTGAGCAGAAGGCAGAGGCTTTAATCCACTGAGCCACCCAGGCACCCTCTTTATGTTTGTTCTTAATTGATTTAAACATTTGGGTGCTTCCAAGTTGGCGGCATAAATATTTACAATTGTTTGGTCTTCTTTGTGTATAGACCCCTTAATTATGATATAATGCCCTTCTTCATCTTTTGTGATAGTTTTGCATTAAAATCTAGTGTTTTTTTTTTTTTTTTCCTGATATAGGTATGGCTACTCCAGCTTTCTTTTGACATCCATTGCCATGATGGTTGGTTCTTCATCCCCTCACCTTCAATCTGTAGATGCCTTTAAGGTTAAAATGAGTCTCTCGTAAACAGCACATAGACATATCCTTTTTTTTTTTTTAAAGATTTTATTTATTTGACAGAGAGAGACACAGAGAGAGAGGGAACACAAGCAGGGGAAGTGGGACAGGGAGAAGTGGACTTCCCGCTGAGCAGGGAGCCCAATGTGGGTCTTGATTCCAGGACCCTGGGATCATGACCTGAGCTGAAGGAAGGCACTTAATGACTGAGTCACCCAAGTGCCCTGTCTTTTTTTTTTTTAAGATTTTATTTATTTAATGGACAGAGAGAGAGAGAGCACTCAACAGGGAGAGGGGAGAAACAGACTCCCAGCTGAGCAGGGAGTCTAATGCTGGACTCGATCCCATGACCTTGGGATCGTGACCTGAGCTGAAGGCAGACACTTAACCAACTGAGCTACCCAGGTGCACCTGTCTTTTTTTTTTTTTTTAAATCCATTCTGATATCCTTTGTCTTTTGATTAGAGCCCTTGGTCCATTTACATTCAGAGTGATTATTGATGGATATGAATTTAGTGCCATTGTGTTACCTAGAAAATTGGTGTTTCTGGTGATGTTCTTTGTTCCTTTTTAGTCTGTGTTGCTTTTGGTCTTTCTTTCCTGCTGAAAAAGTCCCTTTTAATATTTCTTGCAGGACTGGTTTCATGGTCACAAATTCCTTTAGTTTTTGTTAGGGAAACTCTCTCTCCTCCTATTCTGAATGACAGCCTTGCTGGATAGAGCATTCGTGACTGCATATTTCCCTTTCAACATATTGAATATATTGTTCCACTCTCTACTGGCCTGCCAAGTTTCTGTGGACAGATGTGCTATGAACCTGATTTGTCTTCCCTTATAGGTTAAAGACTTTTTTTTCCCTTGGTGCTTTCATGATTCTTTCCTAGTTTGTGTAATTTGTTAATTTGACTACAAATATGTCTTGGTGTGGGCCAGCTTTTGTTGAATTTGATGGGAGTTCTCTGTACCTCTTGGCTTTTGATTGTATTTCCTTCCCCAGATTAGGGAAGTTTTTGGCTATAATGTGCTTAAATACACCTTCTGCCCCCTTTGCCCTCTCTTCATCTGGGACTCCTATAATGTGAATGTTATACTTTAAGGAGTTTCTGAGTTCCCTAAGTCTACATTTGTGATCCAATACTTTGCTTTCCCTCCTCCTTTCAGCTTCATTATTTTCCATAACATTATCTTCTGAATCATTGATTCATTCATCTGCTTTGTCCATCCTCATTGTCATTGTATCCATTTGGTCTTGCAACTCAGTTATAATATATTTTTATTTTAGCCTGACTAGTTTTTAGTTATCTCTGAAGTAAGGGATTCTCTAGTGTCTTCTATGCTTTTCTCAAGCTAGAATCCTTATGATTGTTGTTTTAAATCCTGGTTCAGGCATCTTATGCCTGTTTTGATTAAATCCCTTGATGTTACTTCTTCCAGTTCTTTCTTTTGGGGTGAATTTCCCTGTCTTGTCTTTTTGTCAAGATCACTGTTTTTGTGTGTGATTGTTAGGAAAGCCTGTTATATTCCTGCTCTTTAGAGTAATGGCTATATTAAGAAGAGGTCTTGTATTGTCTTGGGGCTGGTGCTTCAGGAGATGTTTCAAAGTATGCACTCTGCTCTTGTGTTTGGCTGCTCCTTCTGTCAGGATAGTCTCTGCAGAGTTTCTCCTTGCCTAAAGTTGGGGGTGTTTAGACCTTTTCCACTATTTGAAAAGCTTTAGTTAGGTGTGTTTTGGTCTACTTGTTAAAAAAAGGTAGATCCTATTTCTCCTATAGCTGAAGATTTGCAGCTCTCTATGATCAGTAGACTTGGTGTGTGTGAAGGATTTGTGCTGATTTCCTGGGGGAGAGGCCTGCTGCACTGATTCTTAGGCTGACTTGCCCTAGTGGAGATGCACCTGCAGGGTGGAGGGCTTGATGTAAGTGGCTCCAAACTCCAATAGGGGGCAAGGTGCTGTATTGCTCACTGAAGTTGGTCAGTATTGATGGGCAGGGGGAAAATGGCATCATCTTCTCTCTCACCTGTCAGAGTGGGGGAGTTCACACCTGTCACTCTTTAGAAAGACCTCCCAGAAGAGCAAACCTTCTCCCTTCTGTGTTTCTGGCTTCTGTCAGATCTTTACCTTCACCATGTCTGTGTTTAAGCTGTCTGCCTGCCAGGGAGCACAGTATTTCTGTGTTTAATATCAGGTGTGCAGCTAGGTTTCAAAACTCCAAACTTTAGGGAACCATGTGGTGTGGACCCATGCTGATCCTGTAGGGGAGGATCTCACTATGCTGTGGTTGGTGCTGGTTTGTCCTAGCAAAGCAGTTCCATGATTATGCAGTGGTTCAGAGTTTATGGTAAAGTGCAGCAAAAAGCCAGCATGAAGGTTTGCTGCCTCACAGGTGTGTCTGTTCCTATTCTAGTGAACAGGGTAGCATATTGGGCACCCTCCAGCTCTTTTGTCCCTGGAGAGGCCATGCCACCACTCCCAAATGCACTCCAAGAAGGAGAACTGTTTCTCTCTGTGCAACCCAGGGAATCCTCAAGACCACACTGCCTTCTCTTGGGCCTCCACCCTCCTTCCTCACCAGAGCACCACTAAGTCTGCCAGCATTATTCTGGCAATGGTGTGGACTTCTAAAACTTCAGACTTTGACCTCCACTGCTTATAAAAACCTGCTTAGTCAGCTCTTTTCATTTTCCCAGTCAATGGTTTTGGGGAAGAGTTTTTCTTGTGCAATTCCCTGTGTGCAGCTTGCACACTCTCTCTCTCACTCTCTTGCTCTCTCTCTCTTTCTCTCCTGTTCCTCTTTCCCTGATCAGGGCTACCACCCATCTGCAGCCTTACAATTCTTTCCTCCACCTACATCAACTCTCCACAGCTCTTACTTAAAACAATGTGGCCATTTTCTACCTCTAGATGTGCATTTTGTTCTCTTAGTTCTCAGATCAATTTCTTTTGTGTTCAGAATGATTTGATATTTATCTAGTTGTGTTCAAGGGATGAGGCAATTTAGAGTTACCCTCCTCATCCATCATCTTAACTCATCCCTGTGATAGTTTTTTGAACCTACTTTTTTTTAAAAGATTTTATTCATTTATTTGACAGACAGAGGTCACAAGTAGGCAGAGAGGCAGGCAGAGAGAGGAGGAAGCAGGCTCCCCGCTGAGCAGGGAACCTGATGTGGGGCTTGATCCTAGGACCCTGGGATCATGGTCTGAGCCGAAGGCAAAGGGTTTAACCCACTGAGCCACGCAGGCGCCCCTGAACCTACTTTGTTTTTGATGACCTTGGCAGTTTTGAATAGTGTTGGTCAAGTATTTTGTAGAATGTCTGTTAATTTCAGGTTTTCTGATACTTTTCTCATGGTTAGATGGGTTTTGGGTTTGCGAGAGGATCACCATAAAAAAAGTGCCACTCTCTTCACATTACATCAAGAGTACATGCTTATCACTAGGTTTACATAATTTTAATATCTTTAGTTTAAATGGGTGGATGGTGAAAGCATAGATGTTGAGGTCTACGAACTGAATTCAGATGATCATAGCTCTTTTATTTATTAGTGTGTGACACTGGAAAGTTACTTAATTTGTCTATTCCTTAGTTTCCTCATCTGTGAAGTGAGAATAATGATAGAATCTACCTCATTGAATTAGTAAAAACATGAAAAGCACTTAGAGAGGAAATAGGATATAACTTTGACTATTATTAATATTATTAAATGTATTTCTTTCATGTATGTCTTCCTGTCTCTCTTTATCTTGGAAAATTAAACTGTTGGTATTTAGTGTTAAAAAAACATGGAAAAAAAAGTTGGTATGTAGTGATAAAAAAAAAACCACACAGACAACTTGTATGATAAATTTTGAACATGGAAAGATCTTTGTCTTATTGTTTTTTGGGGTTCTGAATTATCCCTAAGATATTGTAGTTTCCCTTAAAGTTTGCATTGTCTGCTAATGAGAATCTTTTTTGGGAGACTCCTTTTAGTATTTTTGTGATCATTTTATTTTCATAATTCAGTTATTAAGCTTGTGCTACATTCATTTGCAATCTGAAAATTCTCTTCAGAGTGCTGGCTGTCTTTTAGCCATTGGTCCCCTGATATTTATTTCTGGTTCTGTAGGCCACAAATCCAATTCTGATTAATAATCTATAAGAAAGTATTATTACTGTTTTCTTAACTTTTTGCCCAAGTAGAGGAATCTCAGGGTGTGTTTCAGCATTTATTAGTATGACAAATGAGATTTAATATTGTTCACTGCATAGTTAATGGTTGATCTTAATGCTACCAGAAAGGAAAGACAATTGCATTTACAAATCTGTATGTTAATTTTCTGATGCATTTTCAATTTTCTGTTTGTAATTCTAAGTGATAATTTTGAATACTGATTTTGAATATTAACATATATTCTTTTTCTGTTAGGATTTTTGAAATTTTTATTTGAGACTTTGCAAAATGTTTTATGGAAATACAAATATGCATATTTAAAATATTTTTGTCTCATGATTTTTTTTTCCCCATGGAAGTGGTATCACCCTGTCTGTTATTCTCTTTTCTTCTTGTTTTCTTTCTTGGTAATTTTGGCCAGTAGAATAGACACATTCATAAAGCTTCTGAGTGTATGTGTCTGTGTGCATACATGTTTGTGCAAATGGGTATTCACACATAGGCATGCTCATGTGTTGGATCAACAAAGGGACCTTCCACATTTACCTTTAGCAGGTAGGAATATTTACTGAATTCCTTTAGCAAGTAGGAATATTTACTTAACCGTGACTCACACACTTTTTAAAACACTTCTCATTTGATTCTTACAACAATCTTATGAAGTTGGTACTATTTTTGTTCCCCTTTTCAGAGAAAGGACACTGAGAGAAAAGTTAAATAAATTGCCCAAATTCACAGAGCTAACAAATGATAGAGATGGAATTCAAATCTAGTTGTTTCTAACTTCAAAATCCATCCTCTTTATCTGTTATACTATTGCATGTTCTCTGGAACATACCCATTATACCATTTTACTTTCAAGATATGGCATATATAACTCTCACAGTATGTAGGAATATATCACTTTAGACTTAATTTTTTAAAATTGAGATATAACATGCATAAAGTGGCCAGATCTTGAGTATTCAGGGTACTTGTACGTAGGTACACACATATGTAACCATCCCCAGAAGAAGACATGGAGTATTTCTAACACTCCAGAAGACTAACTAATGCCCCTTTCCAGTCATAGCCATTTCCTCCACAGGTTGTAGCTAATCTGGCTTCTATCAACATAGATTCTACCTGTTCATGAACAGACAGTAAATGGGATCATATAATAGGCACTTTTTGTGCGTGTGTGTGTGGCTTCTTTTATTAAAATTATGTCTGATGTGGATGGAACTACAGGGTATTATGCTAAGCAAAGTAAGTCAATCAGAGAAAGACAATTATCATATGATCTCACTGATATGAGAAATTTGAGAAACAAGACAGAGTATCATGGGAGAAGGGAGGGAAAAATGAAACAAGATGAAAGTAGAGAGGGAGACAAACCATAAGAGACTCTTAATCTCAGGAAACAAACTGAGGGTTGTGGGAGTGGAGAGGGGTGGGAGGGATAAGGTGGCTGGGTGATGGACACTGGGGAAGATATGTGCTATGGTGAGCACTGTGAATTGTGTAAGACTGATGAATCACAGACCTGTACCCCTGAAACAAATAATACATTATATGTTAATTAAAAAAAAGATTTTTCTGTGTAACCACAATAGAGTTATGACACTCATGAGATACTCTTTAAATTGAATTTTGAGTATTTATGTTACTACATTAATAATAAATGGTTACTAATTTAAAAAATTATATCTGAGGTTTATTTATGTTGTTATATGTTTATTTTGCTACATCTTTTTCTTGCTATGTACAATGTCCTTTCAAAGCTGACATTTCCTTCTAGCTGCAAAAATAACATATTTTCAAAGTAGAGAATTTAGAAAATAGAAAAATGCACAGGAAGAAAATAAAAATGACAGGTAACCCCACTATCCAGAGATAATCATTGTTAAAGCTTTTGATTATACCTGGCCAGGCTTTCCCCCCCCCCATGTATATATGATTACTACATTTGGATTATATACACATTTCTGTCTTATAACCTGTTATTTTCTCTTAACAGTCTATCATGAACATTTTCCATGTCATTGAACATACATTCTTTTACAATAATTCAAAAATACTTAAAAAGCATTTTTATTAGAATGTGTGTGTGTGTGTGTGTGTGTGTGTGTGTGTGTGTGTGTGTGTGTTGATGAGGGTATATGTAAAGCATTCACAAGACACAAAATTCAAAAGGTACAAATAGTATGCAACAAAAAGCCTCTCTCCTATCTTACCCCAACCTACCCCCTGCCCCAGGATCCAGTATTGCACTTCCTAGTGTATTCTTCTGGAGCTATTTTGTGCACATGTAAGCAAATATATATACATGTTATTTCCCCCCTTCTTATGGACAACTGTTAGCATACTGTACTATTTTGCCCCTTGCTTTCTTTATTAATAAGGTTGATTGGAGATTATTCCATATCAGCATTTCCATATCAGTATCAGGAACTTTCTCATCTTTTAACAGATGATAAAATGCTTACTTTATATTAAATGAAATACAAATTACAGCTACACTGAGAGACCGTTTTTTTATCTTATTGGCAAAAATAAAATGACATTCTGTGTTGTCAGGGGTAAGAGGAAACAATAATTTTAATATAGTAATATAATAGTCAAGCACTATAATAAAATAATAATAATAATAATAATCAAGCACTATTCTAAATGGTTAACTTGTGATAATTTGTTTAATCCTCACAGCAACCCAATGAAATAGGTTCTGTTTTTATGCCCCTTTTACAGAGAAAGAGACTGATGCACGGCATTTATATAACCTACCCAGGGTGCTATTACACTATGCTGGGGGAGAATTAACTGATACAATCTTTATGAAGAGAAATCAGGCAACAGCTAACAAAATCATGTATTTCCTCTTTGATTGAAATTACATTTCTAGGAATTTATCAAATACTCCAACATGTGAGAAATTATACATATGTAAAGATTTTTTTTGTAATAGTATTTATAGTAGGAAAGTGTCAAGAGCTAAGCTGTTGAAATGAAAGTAAAAGTCAAGACTTTCATTACTTACTGCTGTAGTTAGTATAAGCAAGAGACTAACGGAGAGAAAGTGTGGGTTCCCCAAGTGTTCCATTCTTCCCAATGGAACAGCACTCAGTGAGAGTCAGGTGGATCAATGCAGACCTGAGGGTCTTCTTACTGCCAAGAGAGCCCTGACCAAAAGACTCCTACTATCTTATGGACCCAGGTACTGGTAGGAGGTAGAGGAGAAAGGGATAGGGAACAATAATACTCACAGAGTACTGAGTCAGAGTGTAGAAAAATGTCTTCAAGTCCCCCCTGCTGCGGTGTCTGGGAAAGGTCCCTTATAAAAAGGCCTTCAAACGGAGGTCCTGGGCTATGAGTGCAGATGTGTATAAGACATTGGTTGGCTGCGGGAACCTGATTCTTTGATTGCAACTTCCTTCTGAGACTCTAGTGCATTGGCTGTACACCAAATCTGGCGGAAGGCAGCTTTTCCCAAAAGATTTGCTAGATAAAGCCTCTGTAATTGTCTGTGTTGGGCCCTGAGAAATCACACATAGGTTCTTGGCTGGGAGTCAGATTTATCATGAATATTAGCAACAATTTAAATGCGATTCAATAGGTATTACTTGAACAAATTGTGGCACACCCATACAGTGTCTTTCAGCATATCATTGAAAAATGATTTTCAGTGGTAGCAGAGTTAGGATCCTATCTGGAGATAGATGATTTACTTAAAATAAATAATTGAAGAGAGTTTACAAAGGATTGAGAAATAGTGCAGCAGTCTGGGCTAGCAATAGGGAAGCCACTACTATTCCTAGGCCTGAGTGGGTGAAGGAGAAAATGATTATAGAAACCCTTTGAGAGATGTGACCTTTGGTAGAGGCACATAGCCATGCTAAACTGTCCAGCAAGGAGGGAGTAAAAGGAATAAGTACCCTGACTCTCTCCTGCTACCCTTTGATCAAAGCATCCATCTCCTGCTGATGCTTTCCCTCTGACAAACCTAACCTGAATCCAGGGGAAAAGGAAACCTGTTCAATGCAGTCTACAAAGGTTAACTTTCCAAAGCATAGAGTAGGGAGGAAAAGAGTAGGGAAAGTAGAGAAGGATGGAGATATGAGCTACAGAGACAAACGAAGTATCTAACTCAATGATACTTTATTCTATAAATACACAATTTTAAAATCTATCATCTGTTATATTTAGGTTGCTTTCAGATTTTGTTTATTATAAACATTCTTTTATTTAAATCTTTGCATGCCTATTCTTATTTTCTTAAGATAAATTCTTAGAAGTAGAGTGGCTAGGCCCCACTTTTAAGATTTTTGATATCTATAACCTTCAGAAAAAAATTTTAAACTTCTTTTAATTGAGGTATAGTTGACACACAATGTCACATTAGTTTCAAATGTAATATAATGATTTGACAAGTTTATGAAGAATGTTCACCACAAATGTAGCTACCATCTGTCACTATATAACACTATTACAAAACCATTAACTATGTTTTCTATGCTGTACCTTTTATTCCTGTGACTGAATCTCCCACTCCCCTTTACTCATTTTGCTCATCACATTCTTCCCCACCCCTGCTCAATCATCAGTTTGTTCTCAGTATTTATGGGTCTGTTTCTGCTCTTTCTTTCTTCCCTCCTTTCTTTCTTCCCTCCTTTCTTTCTTTCTTTCTTTCTTTCTTTCTTTCTTTCTTTCTTTCTTTCTTTCTTTCTTTCTTTCCTCTCTCTTTCTTTCTTTTTCCTCCCTCCCTCCCTCCCTCTATCCCTCCCTCCGTCTTTCTTTCTCCCTTTCTCTCTCTCTATTTCTTTCTTTCTTTTTCTCTTTCTCTTTCCTTTTTTAGTTTCATACATAGAGTTTAGTGACTATCTGTTGCATATAACAACATCCCAAAGCTCATTACATCAAGTGCCCTCCTTAATGACCATCACCCAGTTACCACATTTCCCTATTTACTCCCTCCAGTAACCCTCAGTTTATTTCCTATAGTTAAGAGTGTCTCTAGGTTTGTCTCCCTCTCTGATTTTTGTCTTATATTATTTTTTCTCTATCTTCCCCTATGATCCTGTTTTGTTTCTTAAATTCCACATATGAGTGAGATGATATAATAATTGTCTTTCTCTGATTGATTTATTTTGCTTAGCATAATACCCTCTAGATCCATCTACCTCATTGCAAATGGCAAGATTTCATTTTTCTGGTGGCTGAGTAATTCCATTACTATACACACACATACCACATCTTTCTCCATTTATCTGTCAATGGACATCTGGGCTCTTTCCATATTTTGGCTTGTCACAGCTGGCGCGACAAATCGACCAAGAAATGTGAGGGTAAGAGGATGGTGAAAAGAAATTAAGAGAAAAAGAGATGGGGGCAGGAGGGACACTGAGGAGGATGTCCAACAGTGCCGATTTTATTCCACATCTTACAAGCATTTATAAGGCAGATCACAGTAGAAGGAGTAATACATCAGTACCTAGTCAGATGACCGCAAGTTTCTATAACAAGTTTACATTAACTACAAGCAAACCTCGTGATTCCAGGTAGTCTCGGTTAAAGCCATTAGCAAGACAATCAGCCAGAGAGTGGGTTACGGGAGGTACAGGAACAACAAGGACCAACTAAGAACTCATGACCCTGACCACATTGTTCCCTTCTGTAGGTAGAGTGTGTGGGAAGTCACGTAGGTGAGCACACGACACATAGCACAGACCCTTTCTCAGTGTTACTCAACTTTCCCGTCCTTAACCTTGTCAAGGTGTCTGGACTTTGAAGGAGACACAAGTCAGGGCCTGGTTTGATCCACGACTCCAACCATGCCATGGCCTCCAACATTGGCTATTGAGACATTGCTGCTATAAACATTGGGGTGCATGTGCCCCTTTGAATACTATGTTTGTATCCTGTAGATAAATACTAGTAGTGGGTTCTGGCTGTAGGGTAGCTCTATTTGTAACTTTTTGAGGAATCTCCATGCTGTTTTCCATACACCAGCTTGCATTCTCACCAGGAGTGTGAGAGTGTTCCCTTTCTCTGCATCTTTGCCAATATCTGTTTTTTTCCTGTATTGTTAATTTTACCCATTCTGACTGGTGTAAGGTGGTATCTCATTATAGTTTTGATTTGTATTTCCCTGATGACAAATGATGTGGAGCATTTCTTCATGTGTCTATGGCCATTTGTATGTCTTCTTTGGAGAAATGTCTGTTCATGTCTACTGCCCACTTCTTGATTGGGTTATTTGTCTTTTGGTGTTGAGTTTGTTATGTTCTTTATACATCTTGGATGCTAGCCTTTTACCTGATATGTCATTTACAAATATGTTCTCCCATCCCATAGATTGCATTTTAATTTTGTTGACTGTTTCCTTTGCTGTGCAGAAGCTTTGTGTCTGGTGAAGTACCAGTAGTTCATTTTTGCTTTTCAAGACATACCTTTCAAGAAGTTGCTGTAGCCAAGGTCATAAATGTTGTTTCCTGTGTTCTGATCTAGGATTTTGATGGATTCCTGTTTCACATTTCTGTCTTTCATCCATTTTGAGTTTGTCTTTGTGTAAGGTGTAAGAAAATGGTCCAGTTTCATTCTTTTACATGTGGCTGTCCAATTTTCCCAGCACCATTTATTGAAGAAACTGTCTTTTTTTTCCATTGGATATTCTTTCCTGCTTTGTCAAAGATTAGTTGATCATAAAATTGAGGATCCATTTCTGAGTTCTCTATTCTGTTCCATTGATCTATGTGTCTGTTTTTGTGCCAGTACCACACTGCATGGATGATTACAACTTTGTAATAGAGCTTGAAGTCCTGAATTGTGATGCCTCCAGCTTTGGTTTTCTTTTTCAACATTCCTTTGGTTATTCGGGGTCTTTCCTGGTTCCCAATAAATTTTAGGATTATTTGTTCTAGCTCATTGATAAATGTTGATGGTATTTTGATAGGGATTGCATTGAATGTGTAGATTGCTTTGGGTAGCATAGCCGCTTTAACAATATCCATTCTTCCAATCAATGAGCATGGAATGTTTTTCCATTTTGTTGGGTCTTCCTCAATTTCTTTCATGAATGTTCGGTAGTTTTCAGAGTACACATACTTTCTCTCTTTGGTTAGGTTTATTCCTAGGTATCTTATGGTTTTTGGTGGAATTGTAAATGGGATTGATTCCCTAATTTCTCTTTCTTCTGGTTTGTTGTTTGTATATAGAAATAAATGCAAGTGACTTCTGTGCACTGATTTTATATCTTTCCACTTTGCTGATTTCCTGTATCAGTTCTCACAATTTTGGGGCGGGGTCTTTTGGATTTTCTCATAGAGTATCATGTCATCTGGGAAGAGTGTGACTTTGACGTCTTCTTTGTTGTTTGGATGCCTTTTATTTCTTCTTGTTGCCTGATTGCTGAGGCTAGGACTTATAGTACTATGTTGAACAACCATGAAAGTGGGCATCCCTATTGTGTTCCTGACCTTAGGGGAAAAGTTATCAGTTTTTCCTCATTGAAAATGATATTTTCTGTGAACTTTTCAAAGATGACTTTTATGACCTTGAGGTATGTTCCCTCTATTCCTACACTGTAGAGAATTTTAATCAAGAAAGGATGCTGTAAATGTCCACAAAGCCAAACTGTGGAAAGAGCAGAGATGTCCATTGACAGATGAATGAATAAAGAATATGTAGCATATATACAATGGAATATTACTCAGCCATCAGATAGGATGAATACTTACCATTTACATTGATGTGTATGGAACTGAAGGATATTATGCTGAGCAAAATAAGTCAATCAGAGAAAGACAATTATGTGGTTTTACTCACATACAAAAAACAGCGCAGAAGATCATAGAGGAGGAGGGAAAACTGAATGGGAAGTCGTCAGAGAAGGAGAAAAACCATGAGAGAATCTTAATTATAGGAAAAAAGTGACAGTTGCTGTAGGGGAGGATGGGGGAAGGGAGTAATTGGGTGATGGGGATTAAGGAGAGCAATGTGATGTGATGAACACAAAGTGTTATTTGCAGCTGAGGAATTACTGAACTCTACATCTGAAACTAATGATGTAATATAAGTTGGCTAATTGAATTGAAATAAGAAAAATAATTGAATACAGGGAAGTCATCCCTCCCCCTAAAAATGATGCTGTTCTGTCAAATGCTTTTTCTGCATCTGTTGAGAGAATCATATGACTCTTGTCCTTTCTTTTATTAATGTGATCTATCAGGTTGATTTGCAGATGTTGAACCACCCTTGCAGCTCAGGAATAAATCCCATTTGGTCCTGGTAAATAATCCTTTAATGTACTGTTGGATCTTATTGACTAGTATCTTGGTGAGAACTTTGCATCTGGGTAATCAAAGATATTTGTCTATAATTCTCCTTTTTGGTGGGGTCTTTGGTTTTGAGATCAAGGTAAATTTGGCCTCACTGAATGGGTTTGGAAGTTTTCCTTCCATTCCTATTTTTTGAACAGCTTCAGAAGAATAGGTATTATTCTTTAAATATTTGGTAAAATTCTACTGGGAGGGCACCTGGTCCTGGACTCTTGTTTGTTGGGGGATTTATCATTTTATTTTATTTATTTTTATTTATTTGTTTTTTATATTCATTTTTTATGGTGTTATGTTAGTACTGTACCTCATTAGGTTTTGATATGGTGTTCAGTGATTCATTATTTGCATATAACATCCAGTGCTCATTACAGGACATGCCCTAGTTAGTACTCATTACTGGGCTACCCTGTATCCTGTTGGGGGATTTTTGGTTACTCCTTCAGTTTCTTTGCTGGTTATGGGTCTGCTCAGGTTTTCTGTTTCTTCCTGTTTCAGTTTTGGTAGTTTATATGTTTCTAGGAATGCATCCATTTCTTCCAGATTGCCTAATATTTTGGCATTATAATTGCTCATAATATGTTATAATTGTTTGCATTTCTTTGGTGTTGGTTGTGATCTCTCCTCTTTCATTAATGATTTTATTTATTTTATTCATCCTTCTCCTTTCTTTTTGATAAGTCTGGCTAGAGGGTTATCAATCATATTAATTCTTTCAAAGAACTAGTTCCTGGTTTCATTTTTGGTTTCTGTTTAATTGATTTCTGGTCTACGCTTTATTATTTCTCTCCTCCTGCTGGATTTGGCTTTATTTGCTGATCCTTCTCCAGCTTCTTGAGATGTAAGTTTAGCTTGTGTATTTTAAACTTTTCTTGTTTCTTGAGGGAGGTTTGTATTGATATATGCTTTCTTCTTAGGACCATCTTTGTTGCATCCCAGAGATTTGGAATGGTTGTGTTTTCATTTTCATTTGTTTACATGTACTTTTAAAAATTTTTCTTTAATTTCCTACTTGACCCATTCATTCTGTAGTAGGATATTCTTTAACCTCCACACATCTGTGTTCCTTCTAAATTTCTTCTTGTGGGACTCATGGGTGGCTCAGTCCATTAAGTGGTTGCCTGTTGTGCCTGTTGGCTCAGGTTGTGATCCCAGTTTCCTGGGATCGAGTCCCTCATCAGGCTCCTTGCTCAGCAGGGAACCTACTTTTCCCTCTGCCTGACATTCTCTCTGCGTGTGCATGCTCTCCCTAACAAATGAATAAATAAAATCTTTTAAAAAATAACAAATACGGGTGCCTGGGTGGCTCAGTCATTAGGCATCTGCCTTCAGCTCAGGTCATGAACCTGGGGTCCTGGGATCAAGCCACACATCAGGCTTCCTGCTCAGCAGGAAGTCTGCTACTCCCTCTCTCACTCCCCCTGCTTGTGTTCCCTCTCTTGCCGTCTCTCTCTTTGTCCAATAAATAAATAGAATGTTAAAAAATAGAAATAAATAAATAAATAAATAAATTTATTCTTGTAATTGAGTCAAGTTTTAAAGCATTCTGGTCTAAAAATATGCAGAGAATTACCCTAATCTTTTGGTACCAGTTAAGACCTGATTTGTAGTGCAGTATGTGATCTATTCTGGAGAATGTTCCATCTGCACTTGAAAAGAATATGTATTCTGTTATAGTAGGATGAAATGCTCTATATGTATCTGTGAACTCTATCTGGTCCAGGGTGTCATTCAAAGTCGTTGATCTGCTTAGATGATCTGTCCATTGCTGTGAGTGGGGTGTTAAAGTCCCCTACTGTGATTGTGTTATCATCAATGTGTTTCTTTAATTTTGTTTTTGATTGGTTTACTTAAGTAGCCTCTTCCAATTTAGGAGAATAAATTTTTACCATTGTTGGATAGATTATTTAATTAAGATATAGTGTCCCCATATTGTATGGAGCACTGGGTGTTATGCATAAACAATGAGTCTTGGAACACTGAAAAAAATAAAATAAAATTAAGATGTTATAAAAAAAGATATAGTGTCCCCCTTCATCTCTTATTAGAGTCTTAAAATTTAGTATATCTGATATAAGGATTGCTACCCAGTTTTCTTTTGATGTCCATTAGCATAATAAGTGGTTTTCCACCCCTCACTTTCAATCTGAACGTGTCTTTAGGTCTAAAAGAAGTCTCTCATAAGGAGTATATCAATGGGTCTTTTTTTTTTTTTTTTAAATCTAATCTGATACCCTGTGTCTTTTGATCAGGGCATTTAGTTCATTTACCTTCAGAGTAATTATTGAAAGATATGAATTTATTTCCTGTAAAGTCACCATTTTTGTGGATTGTCCCTGTTTCTTTCTGTTCTTTGTGACTTTTGGGCTCTTTTTGGCTCAAAGGATCCCCTTCAATATTTCTTGCAGTGATGTTTTAGTAATCCCAAATTTTTTTAGTTTCTGTTTGTCCGGGAAGCTCTAACTCTCCTTCTATTATGAAAGACAGCTTTGTTGGGTAAAGTATTCTTGCCTCCTTATTTTTATCATTTAGCACCTTGACTATATCATGGCAGTCCTTCCTGGCCTACAAGGTCTCTGTGGACAGATCTGCTGTCAGTATTACGTTTTTTCTCTTACAGGCGAAGGATCTCTTGTCCTGAGCTACTTTCAGGATTTTCTCTTTATCTTTGAAGTTTGCAAACTTCAGTTTATATGTCAAGTTGTTGACCTATTTTTATTGATTTTGAGGGGTTCTCTGTGCCTCCTGGAGTTGAGTACCTGTTTCCTTCCCCAGATCAGGGAAGTTCTCAGCTATAATTTATTCAGATAAACCTTCATCTTCCTTCTTCTTCCTCCGGGACCCCCAATTGTTCTAATATCGTTTCACTTTCTGGTATCACTGATCTCTCAAATCCTCCCCTTGTGATCCAGTAGTTGTTTATGTCTACATAATACATAAATGAAAATTTAAAATGACTGAGAAAAGAATTGCCAAAGTAAGAAAATAGCTGAATAGGAAAAAACAAACAAACAAACAAACAAACAACCCAGAAAGACTAAGGAATAAGGAATAATAAGAATAATAAGAAAAAAACCACAAAAGCTATGTACTGTTTTGCCCAGGATGTGGAGTTTTCCAGTTCTGTATGATCTGCAAACTTGGTAGTAGCTGGATGTTCCTGCTGCTCTTCTGGGGGAGGGGTCGTAACAAGTGTGTTTGCCTAGGTGGAATCACACCCCTCCTTACAGGGGGGCTGGGTTCAGTTTAAGTGTCTGTGGGTTGCACTATGTGGTGCTGTTTTGCTTCCAAGGCTTTCAGGACAAGTTGGGGATGGGAGGTGGAGAATGAAAACTGCAGTGCCCCCATCTGCAGCCCTGGAGGCAAAAGTTTGCAACCCCCACTCTCCAGTGAGCAGAAAAGTACTCATTCACTCTTGTCTTCCTGGTTTCTGGGAGAACTGTATGTTCACCCAGCCTGTGACTAAGCATTTTATCTCAGGCATGAGAGTCCTTTTCTAAGTCTCTAAATTTTTTTTTTAGCCTTCTTTATTGTTTAATTTTTTTTCCGTGTTCTAAGATTCGTTGTTTATGCATGACACCCAGTGCTCCATGCAATATGTGCCCTCCTTAATACCCACCACTAGGCTCACCCAACGCCCACCCTCTCCCCTCCGAAACCCTCAGTTTGTTTCCACAGGCTCTCAGGTTTGTCTCCCTCTCTGATTTCCCCCAATTCACTTCTCTCCAAGTCCTAATGTCCTCTGGGTTATTCCTTATGCTCCACAAGTAAGTGAAACCATATGATAATTGATTCTCTCTGCTTGACTTATTTCACTCAGCATAATCTCCTCCAGTCCTGTCCATGTTGATACAAAGTTGGATATTCATCCTTTCTAATGGAGGCATAATATTCCATTGTATATATGGACCATATCTCCTTTATCCATTTGTCTGTTGAAGGGCATCCTGGCTTTTTCCACAGTTTGGTGATTGTGCATTGCTGCTATGAACATCGGGATACAGATGGCCCTTCTTTTCACTACATCTGTATCTTTGGGGTAAATACCCAGTAGTGTAATTGCAGGTTCATAGGGTAGCTCTGTTTTTAATTTCTTAAGGAATCGCCACATTGTTTTCCAAAGTGGCTGCACCAACTTGCATTACCACCAACAGTGTAAGAAAGTTCCCCTTTCTCCTCATCCTCTCCAGTACTTGTTGTTTCTTGTATTGTTAATTTTGGCCATTCTAACTGGTGCAAGGTGGTATCTCAATGTGGGTTTGATTTGAATCTCCCTGATGGTTAGTGATAAACATTTTTTCATGTGTCTGATAGCCACTTGTATGTCTTCTTTGGAGAAGTGTCTGTTCATGTCTTCTGCCCATTTTTTGACATGATTATCTGTTTTGTGTGTGTTGAGTTTGAAGAGTTCTTTATAGATCTTGGATATAAGCCCATTGTCTGTACTGTCATTTGTGAATATCTTCTTCCATTCCATGGGTTGCCTCTTTGTTTTGTTGACTGCTTCCTTTGCTGTGCAAAAACTTTTGATCTTTTTGAAGTCCCAAAAGTTCATTTTCACTTTTGTTTCTTTTGCCTTTAGAGACATGTCTTGAAAGAAGTTGCTATGGCTGATGTCGAAGAGGTTACTACCTATGTTCTCTTCTGGATTCTGGTGGATTCTTGCCTCACGTTGAGGTCTTTTATCCATTTCGAGTTTATCTTTGTGTATGGTGTAAGAGAATGGTCGAGTTTCATTTTTCTATACATAGCTGTTCAATTGTCCCAGCACCATTTATTGAAGAGACTATCTTTTTTTCGACTGTATATTTTTTCCTGCTTTGTCAAAGATTATTTGGCCATAGAGTTTTGGGTCCATGTCCAGATTCTCTACTCTATTCCACTGTTTTTGTGCCAGTAGCGTGCTGTCTTGGTGATCACAGCTTTGTAGTAAAGCTTGAAATCAGGCAACATGATGGTCCCAGTTTTGTTTTTCTTTTGTAACATTTCCTTAGCAATTTGGGGTTTCTTCTGGTTCCATACAAATTTTGGGATTGTTTGTTCCATCTGTTTGAGAAAGGCCCGTGAAATTTTGATCAGGATGGCATTAAAAGTATAGATTGCTCTAGGCAGTATAGACATTTTAAGAATATTTTTTATTCCAATCTATGAGAATATAATGCTTTTCCATCTTTTTGTGTCTTCTTCAGTTTCTTTCATGAGTGTTCTGCAGTTCCTCGAGTATACATCCTTTACCTCTTTGGTTAGGTTTATTCCCAGGTATCTTATGGTTCTTGGTGCTATTGTAAATGGAATTGATGCTCTGATTTCCATTTCTGTATTTTCATTGTTAGTGTATAAGAAAGCAACTGATTTCTGAGCATTGATTTTGTATCCTGCCACATTATTGAATTGCTGTATGATATCTAGTAGTTTGGGGGTGGAGTCTTTTGGGTTTTCCATATAAAGAATCATGTCATCTGTGAAGAGAGAGAGTTTGACTTCTTTGCCAGTTTGAATACCTTTTATTTCTTTTTATTGCCTGATTGCTTTTGCTAGGACTTCTAGTACTATGTTGGACAACAGTCGTGAGACTGGGCATCCTTGTCATGTTCCTGATATCAAGGGAAAGGCTCTCAGCCTCTCCCATTGAGAATGACATTTGCTGTGGGGTTTTCATTGATGGTTTTTATGAAATTGAGGAATATCCCCTCTATCCCTATTCTCTGAAGAGTATTAATCAGGAAAGGATGCTGTATTTTGTCAAATGCCTTTTCTGCATCAACTGACAGAACCATGTGTTTCTTGCTTCTTCTCTTATTTGTGTGTTTTATCACATTGGTTGATTTGCAAACATTGAACCACACTTACATCCCAGGGATAAATCCCATTTGGTCGAGGTGGATAATCTTTTTAATGCGCTGTTGTATCCTGTTACCTAGTAGATTGTTGAGAATCTTGGCATCCATATTCATCAGGGATATTTGTCTGAAAATCTTTTTGATGGGGGTCTTTGCCTGGTTTAGGGGTCAGTGTAATGCTGGCTTCATAGAAAGAATCTGGGAGTTTTCCTTCTGTTTCTGTTTTTTTCAAAGAGCTTCAGAAGAATAGGTATTATTTCTTCTTTGAATGTTTGTTTGAATTCCCCAGGGAATCTATCAGGTCCTGGCCTCTTGTTTTTTGGGAGGTTTTTGATCACTGCTTCAATCTCATTACTAGATATTGGTCTATTCAGGTTGTCAGTTTCTTCCTGATTCAGTCTTGGGAGTTTATATGTATCCAGGAATGCACCCATTTCTCCTAGGTTGCTTAATTTATTGGCATGTAACTATTGATGATAATTTCTGAAGATTGTTTCTATTTCCTTAGTGTTAGTCATTCTCTCTCCCTTTTCATTCATAATTTTATTAATTTGGATCCTCTTCTTTTCTTTTGGGTTAGTTTGGCCAGTGATTTATTGATCTTATTGATTCTTTCCAATAACCAGCTTCTAGTTTCGTTGATGTGTTCTACTGTATCTCTAGTTTCTATCTCATTGATCTCTGCTATAATCTTATTTCCCTTCTTATGCATAGGGCTGGCTTAATTTGTTGTTAATTTTCCATTTCTTTAAGTTATAAAGAGAGCTGGTGTATTCTGGATTTTTCAATTTATTTGAGGGAAGCTTGTATGGCTATGTATTTCCCTCTTAAGACTGACTTTGCTGTATCCCATAGGTTTTGGACCAATGCGTCTTCATTCTCATTGGTTTCCATGAATTGTTTAAATCCTTTTAAAAATTTTTTAATTTATTTTTTAAATTTCTTTTCAGTGTTCCAGAATTCATTATTTATGTACCACATCCAGTGCTCCATGCAATACGTGCCTTCCATAATACCCACGACCAGGCTCACCTAACCCCCCACCCCCTTCTCCTCCAAAACCCTCAGTTTGTATCTCAGAGTTCAGTCTCTCATGGTTCATCTCCCCCTCCAATTTTCCCCAACTCACTTCTCTCCATCTCCCAATGTCCTCCATATTCTTCTTTGATTTCCTAGTTGATTCAAACATTCTTAAGCAGGGTGGCTTTACCTTCCAAGTGTTTGAATTCCTTCCAAAATTTTCTTGTGGTTGAGATTCCAGTTTCAAAGCATCATTGTCCGAGAATATACAGGGAATAGTCTCAATATTTTGGTATCATTTGAACCCTGACTTGTGACCCAGTATGTGGTCTATTCTGGAGAAAGTTCCATGTGTGCTCAAGAAGAATGAGTATTCTGTTTTAGGGTGGAATGTTGTGTATATATCTTGAGGTCCCTCTGGTCCAGTGTGTCATTCAAAGCTCTTGTTTCTTTGCTGATTTTCTGCTTGGATGATCTGTCTATTGCCGAGAGTGGTGTACTAAGATCCCCTACAATTAATGTATTCTTATCAATACAACTCTTAATTTTGATTAACAGTTGGTTTATGTAGTTGGTTGTGCCCATATTGGGGGCATAAATGTTCATAGTTGTTAGATCTTTTTGGTGGATAGACCCTTTAAGAATGATGTAGTGTCCTTCTGTATCTCTGACTATGGCCTTTATTTAAAATCTAATTTATCTGATATGAGAATCACTACCCCAGCTTTCTTTTGAGGCCTGTTGGCATGAGAGATTCTTCTCCATCCTTTCACTTTCAGTCGGGGTCTATCTTTAGGTTCCAAATGGATCTCCAGCATATTAGATGGGTCCTGTCATTTTATCCAATCTGCAACCTTGTGTCATCTTATAGGAGCATTTAGGCCATTCATGTTGAGAGTGGTTATTGAAAGATACATTTTTATTGATGTCATGTTGCCTGCAAAGTCCTTGTTTCTATAGATTGTAAATTTCTGGTTTATGTCACTCATTTCTATAGATTGTCTCTGTAAATTTCTGGTCTCTGCCTCTCTCAGGTTCTTTCTTCTTTTATAGAACCCCCCTTAGTATTTCTTGTAGTGCTGGCTTGGTGGTCACATACTCTTTTAAACCTTGCCGGTCTTGGAAGCTCTTCTTCTCTCTGTCCATTTTGAATGTCAACCTTGCTGGACAAAATATTTTTGGCTGCATATTCTTCTCATTTAGTGCCCTGAGTATGTTTTGCCAGCCCTGTCTGGCTTGCCAGGTGTCTGTGGACAGGTCTGGTGTTATTCTGATGGACATTCCTCTGTACATAAGGAATCTCTTCCCCCAGTTCCTGTCAGAATCTCTTGTCTAAAATTATGATTTGTCACTTTTACTATCAATTGCCTTGAGGTCTTTCTAGATTCGTTAATCCTGGGGAGTGTTCTTTTTGCCTCTAGGACACGAACACTTGTTCCATTCCCTAGAATGGGAAAATTTTCATCCAGAATTTGTGCAACTATATTTTCCAGTCTTCTCTATTTCTCCACCCCCTCAGGGATCCCAATAATCCAGATGTTGGAACGTCTTATGGCATCATTTATTTCCCTAATTTTGTTTTCATGGCTTCTAAGGTGTTTGTTCCATGCCTTCTCCTGATCATTTTCCTCTATAAGTTTGTCCTCTAGATCACTAATTCTATCTTCTGCCTCAGTTACCATAGCTGTTAGACTATTTACATTAGATTGGAACTCATTGATAGCATTTTTAAGTTCTTTCAGGTCAGTTTTGCCCTTAGAGATTCTATGTTGCCAGTGATGATCTTCTATATTGCCTGGATAATTGTTATCCTGAATTCCCTTTCTGACATAATGTTTATGTCCATATCTAATAGTTCTGATGGGGAGGTCCCAGTCTCTGAATATTTCCTCCATTGGGTGTCCCTCCTCTTAGTCATTTTGGTGAGAGTTGGTTGAGGGGATGTATTGCTGAATATATCAACCACAATCCTGGCATGATGCTCCTTGGAATGCTTTCAAGCAATCAGAATTCACCACAAAAAAAAAAAAAAAAAAAAGAAAGAAAAAAGAAAAAAAGAGAGAGAGAGGAAGAAAAAAAAAGAGAAATCTCAGCCAGAATGAGCCCCCAAAGTAAGATTTATAAGGTATATAAATGAAATCGGACAAACAAAAAGACCAACAAAAGTAAATGACGAGAAAAAAAATAAAAGAACCCAGCCAAAATGAACCCCAAGAATAAGGTTTATATAATACTAGCACTAAAACAAATACACAGAAACACTGACCGAAGAAAAAGATGGGAGAGTAGTTATAAACCCTCGATGTGCATGAGGAAGGTTATTTTCATTCTTTCTGGGTGTATCTTGATATCTTTGTTAGAAGAATCAACTTTCCAGAGATAAAGGGAGATTAAAACAGGTTTATATATAGGGGTAGTATTGAATAGGGAAAAAGGATTATCTTGAAGCTTAAATTTAAATGTATTAAAAAAGAAGAAAAAGGAAAGAAAAAGAAAAACACAGGTATATGTATGCAAAAAGTTGAAGTTAAAAAGTTATGGGATATGTTGTGTTAAACCCCTAGTTGTAATGGTAAGCAGGTGAAAAAAATAAAAGAACAAGAATCGTGAGATGAATTTTAAAAAAATTTGTATCTGTGAAATATACAGGTTTAGGGCAATACCAGGAGCTTGCTTTCCCCTGATGTTGGGGTTTTACAGTTTTACGGGGACCCTGTGTTGGTTGTCCTCTCATTCTTTTGGCTTGCCTTCTGGGAGAGGAGTCTGACATGTTTTTTAGTTAGTCTTGCTTGGGTTGAGTAGTCCTGCCCCCTATTAAGGGGCTGGGCTCTGTGGAAATCAGTTTTTCAGGATTTTGTTCTCTGGAGGTTTTTGTCTTTTTGGCAGCCTTTTGCAGCTCTTTGGAGATTTAGTGGAAAGCCAGACCTCAGCCTCAGAGAGAAGCTTCAATCTGCTCCCCTCTGGGTGGTCCAGAACACACAGACTCCCCCTTCTGCAAACTCCACTGAACAGTGCAACCTCCCACAGGTGGTGCATGCCCCCAGGCACTGTCTCAGGGGTCACCCAAAGTGCCCACTTTATTCTGCACCCCCATGCCACTAAAACTGGGAGTGATATTGGTTCAGGGAGCCTGCTTCCCATGGCTGCCTTTCCTGGGACTGCTGTCTGGGGACCAGGCCCATGCCACCAGGTGTGCTCAGTCACCCAGGTCACAGAAGGCTGCCGCTGCGGAGGGATCCTGACTAGAGATCATGCTGAGTTCCTTCAGGAGCAGACTGGGACCATCCAGACCCTTAGTCAGTCCCAGAGACCACTGGCTGGCACCCACACCAAGATCTCTCAGACATGGTCAGGGAGTGTGGTCCGACCCCAGTTGTACACTGCACGCAGAGCACAAAAGGGTATGGTTTTAGAGAGTGCCCACCAGACTCTCTCACACGCGGGTGGGAGTGCACCCAACCTGGTGATGGTGCAAGCAGCGCACAGCTGTGGGCTCAGGGACCAGGAACTGGAGGCTTCACCTCACTCCCTCTGGCATGGGTGGTTGCTGGCAGTGGCTGTCCTGGGTCTCTGGGCTTAGGCCCGTGCCCATGAGCTCCCAATTCCACCAGTTGCTCCTTAAGATCTTTTGCTCTTTTTGAGTGATTTTAACCAGACTCCTAGTTAATGCTGGTCCCCAACCACAGGGCACTTTCATATTGGGGTATTACTTTGTTATAGCAGCAATGGCCACGGTCGCCAAACTGTGGAAAGAACCAAGATGCCCTTCAACGGATGAATGGATAAGAAAGATGTGGTCCATATACACTATGGAGTATTATGCCTCCATCAGAAAGGATGAATACCCAACTTTTGTATCAACATGGACGGGACTGGAAGAGATTATGCTGAGTGAAATAAGTCAAGCAGAAGGAGTCAATTATCATATGGTTTCACTTATTTGTGGAGCATAACAAATAGCATGGAGGACATGGGGAGATGGAGAGGAGAAGGGAGCTGAGGGAAATTGGAAGGTGAGGTGAACCATGAGAGACTATGGACTCTGAAAAATAATGAGGGTTTTGAAGGGGCTGGGGGTGGGAGGTTGGGGGAACCAGGTGGGTATTGGGGAGGGCACATATTGCATGGAACACTGGGTGTGGTGCAAAAACAATGAAAACTTTTACGCTGAAAAGAAATAAAATTAATAATAATTAAAAAATTTAAACTAATATTTCTCAAACTTCAGGACATATAAGAATCACTTGGGGTACCTGAAGGCAGTGCAGATTACTGAGTTCTATGCCCTGAGGTTCTGTTGCACTAGATCTGGCAGTGAGTGGGACAGGGGAGGCAAAAAAGTGTATTTTAAATAAGCACCTGACATAAATTCAATGCAGGTGGTCCCTGGACAATTATTTTGAAAAATTGTGTTAGAAAGATGAATAGTAGTCTTTAGGAAAATAAAATAAAGCAAAACACCTAAACAAAACCAGGAAAATATTTCTATCTTAGTTGGAGTCATTTTGAGTTACTGTAGGAGAGAAAAAAAGACATCCCACTGTCAGCAGAGAGGTCTGTCAGACATCTAACTGTAAATTATACAGGCTCAAACTCTGTGTCAGTACTCTGATGAGGACTCTTGGTCACAATTCATAGGAACATGGAAACTTAGAGGCTTTCCACCCTTTTTGTTTGTGATCCATAGTAGCAGATACACTTTATATTGTGTTCCAGGAAACATACACATGCACAGACACACTGACACAACATATAATGTGTACATTTATTCACTTCATCAAGCAATACTCTTATGATCTGTGGTGTACTCTCATAGTTTTTGTTTGTTTGATTGTTTATTTTGGGGGTGTTACATTTAAATAAAATAATCAAGGTCATGAATCACTAAATTGATTGTAAGATCACCATGTCATTCGAGAAATACCAATTTAGTGTGGTAACTTTATTTTATGGATGAGAATCAAGCTTAGAGTTGTAAAACTTGTCCAAAATCACACAGCTGTGACTAGTAGAGCTCAGAGCTAGAACTCAGTTCTCAGGATTTTTAAAAATTTAAATTCAATTATCCAACATATTGTACATCATTAGTTTCAGATGTAGTGTTCAATAATTTATCGGTTTTGTATAACACTCAGTACTCATTACATTACATACCTTTCTTAATGCCCATCACCCAATTACTCCCTCCCCCACCCACGTCCCCTCCATCAACCCTCAGTTGGTTTCCTAGAGTTAAGAGTCTCTCATGGTTTTTCTCCCTCTCTGTTGACTTCCCATTCTGTTTTCCCTCCCCTCCCCTATCGTCCTCTGCTCTGTTTCTTATATTTCACGTATGAGTGAAACCATATGATAATTGTCTTTCTCTGATTGACTTATTTTGCTCAGCATAATAGGTCTCAGACTGTTAACTAAATAACCTGTCTGTCATGGCCTACTGTATATTTCAGTGTTTATTTTATTGCTTTTAGCCTGTTTTCTCTCAGGAAAGAAGATCTATTTATATCTATTAGATTGCCTATCTAGTTGAAACATTTTGAAGGGTTCAAACGTCTTTTTCCTGAGGGAACCACTAGATGGTGGTATAAACTCTTCTGATGGTGGACTATTCAATTGAACTAAGGTGAATTCAGATTTGTATATTTGCATCCTTATTTCAATTTTTAAGATTTTATTTATTTATTTGACAGAGAGAGAAAGATCACAAGTGGGAAGAGAGGGAGGCAGAGAGAGAGAGAGAGAGAGAAAGAAGGAGAAGCAGGTTCCCTGCTGAGCAGAGAGCCCGACGCAGGCCTCAATCCCAGGACCTTGAGATCATGACCTGAGCCAAAGTCAGATCTACCCAGGTGCCCTGCATCCTTATTTTAAAATAATTTATAGGTTGGTATTTGTGGATAAGCTGAGCTTTATGCCCATCCTGAAGAAACTATTTTATATGACTTCACAAGTGGAATACAATTTTGTTTCTTGGTCTCTTTGTTTCTTTCTTTCTTTCTTTTTCATGTGGAAGAGAGATTTAGAAAAAAAACACATATGTACTTCCTTAAAGGCCCTCTTGTTTTGTACTTAATATATTTTATCTTCTCCACGTTCTTATTTTATAGGACTTTAAGTGATTATTTTCTGTTATTTCTGATATTCCAGGTTGAGAATTTCTTTTAAAGATTTTATTTATCTTTTTGACAGAGAGAGGGAGAGATTACAAGTAGGAACAGAGGCAGGCAGAGAGAAGGGAAGTAGGCTCCCTGCTGAGCAGAGAGCCCAATGTGGGGCTCAATCCCAGGACCCTGAGACCATGACCTGACCTGAAGGCAGAAGCTTAACCCACTGAGCCACCCAGGCGCCCCAAGACTTAATTTCTTTTAATGTGGGAAATCAAACCCTTTTGGGTCTACCATAAAAGAATAAAAACTCCCAACAATTTTATATTTATTATCTCTTAATTAAGAAAATTAATATTCTGCTTTATAAGATTTTTTTGCTTAGCTGCAGCAAGGTTGGCAGAATGATCTATCCCTATACCAGGAGGCTCTGAGGAAGGAGATCATAAAGACATTGCTGTATTTTGGAGTTTCAGGGTTGAACAGACTATATAGTTGAGCTCTTCCTTAACTACACTTTCCTCAGAGGTTAAAACTAGAAGAAAAAGAGGATGAAATGGCTATCCTTGACACTTATTCCTTCTTTTTTTTCCCTTAAATTTTAATTTATTTTATTTACATTCAATTTAGTCAACATATACTGCAGTATTAGTTTCAGGGGTGGAATTTAGTGATTCAGCAATTGCATATAATACCCAGTGCTCATTCCATCAAGTGCCCTCCTTTTTTTTTTTTTTTAAAGATTTTATTTATTTATTTATTTGACAGATAGAGATCACAAGTAGGCAGAGAGACAGGCAGAGAGACAGGCAGAGAGAGAGGAGGAAGCAGGCTCCCCGCTGAGCAGAGAGCCAGATGCGGGGCTCGATCCCAAGACCCTGAGATCATGACCTGAGCCGAAGGCAGAGGCTTAACCCTCTGAGCCACCCAGGTGCCCCTCAAGTGCCCTCCTTAATGCCCATCACCCAGTTACTCCATTTCCCCCTACCCACCACCCCTCCAGTAACCCTCAGTTTATTTTCTATAGTTAAGAGTCTCTTATGGTTTTGCACCCTCTCTGACTTTGTCTTATATTATTTTTCCCTCCCTTCCCCTATGATACTCTGTTTTGTTTCTTAAATTCCATATAAACTAAAGTCCTATGGTATTTTTATTCCTCTGACTGACTAACTTTGCCTAGCATTATTCCCTGTAGTTCTGTGCATGTCATTACCAGTGGCAAGATTTCATTCTTTTTGATGGCGGAGCAATACTCCCTTGCATATATACACCACATCTTTTTTTCATTCATCTGTCAATGGACATATGGGCTTTTCCCATAATTTGGCTATGGTGAACATTGATGCTATAAACATTGGGGTACACGTGCCCCTTGGAATACTATGCTTATATTCTGTAGATAAATACCTAGTAGTGGGTTCTAGGTTGTGGGGTAGCTCTATTTGTAACTTTTTGAGGAATCTCTGTTCTGTTTTCCAGAGTGGCTACACCAGCTTGCATTCTCACCAGGAGTGTAAGAGGTTTCCCCTTTTTCTGCATCCTCACCAGCATCTGTTTTTTTCCTGTCTTGTTAATTTTAACCCATTCTGCTATAAAGAAGATATCATATATATGCAGCCATCAAAAAGAGAAATCTTGCCATTTGCAATGACATGGAGAGAACTGGAGGGTATTATGTTGAGTGAAATAAGTCAGTCAGAGAAAGACGATTATCATATGATCTCACTGATTTATTTAAATCTCCTTGTTTGTTTATGTATTTATGTATGTATGTATTTATTATGTTACATTAGTCACCATACAGTGTGAGCCTGGTGATGGGTATAAGGAGGGCAAGGATTGCATGGAGAACTGGGTGTTATATGCAAATAATGAATCATGGAATATTACATAAAAAACTAATGATGTGCTGTATGATCTCACTGATATCAGGAAATTGAGAAACACAACAGAGGGTCATAGTGGAGGGGAGGGAAAAATGAAACAAGATGAAACCAGAGAGGGAGACAAACCATGAGACTCTTAATCTCAGGAAACAAACTGAGGGTTGCTGGAGTGGAGGGGACTGGGAGGGCATTTCTTCATGTGTCTATTTACCATTAAATGTCTTCTTTGGAGAAATGTCTGTTCATGTCTCCTGCCCATTTCTTGACTGGATTATTTGCTTTTTTTTGGTTTTGAGATTGTTACATTCTTTATAGATCTTGGATGCTAGCCTTTTATCTGATATGTTGTTTACAAATATGTTCTCCCATTCTATAGGTTGCCTTTTAATTTTTTTGACTCTTTCCTTTGCTGTGCCGAAGGTTTTTGTCTCGATGAAGTCCCAATAGTTCATTTTTGCTTTTGTTTTCCTTGCATTTGGAGACATGCCTAGCAAGAAGTTGCTGTAGCCAAGGTCATAAATGTTGCGTCTTGTGTTCTGATCTAGGATTTTGATGGATTCCTGTTTCACATTTCTGTCTTTCATCCATTTTGAGTTTGTCTTTATGTAAAGTGTAAGAAAATGGTCCAGTTTCATTCTTTTACATGTGGCTGTCCAATTTTCCCAGCACCATTTATTGAAGAAACTGTCTTTTTTTTCCTGCTTTGTCAAAGATTAGTTGACCATAAAGTTGAGATCTATTTCTGAGTTCTCTATTCTGTTCCATTGATCTATGTGTCTGTTTTTGTGCCAGTACCACACTGCATGGATGATTACAACTTTGTAATAGAGCTTGAAGTCCTGGATTGTGATGTCTCCAGCTTTGGTTTTCTTTTTCAACATTCCTTTGGTTATTTGGGGTCTTTCCTGGTTCCCAATAAATTTTAGGATTATTTGTTCTAGCTCATTGATAAATGTTGATGATATTTTGATAGAGATTGCATTGAATGTGTAGATTGCTTTGGGTAGCATAGACTTTTTTTTATCTAACCAGTTTTATTGAATAGATTTTTGTGGTATTGACATATGAAGGAAGTAAAAAAGAAATTTGAACTTAAAATGTGTTTCCTGTTATTTCCAAGGAAACCAGGAAATCAAGTTTAAGTGCCAGGCACTGTGAATACATGCAACACATTTGGGTTAGTTTTAGATTTTTTTCTAGGTTTTCTTTTTTTTTTAAGCTTTTATTGTATTATGTTAGTCACCATACAATACATTGTTAGGTTTTGATGTAGTATTCCAAGATACATTGTTTACTTATAACTCCAGTGCTTCATGCAATACATACCCTTCTTAATATCCCACACCAGGCTCACCCATCCCCCCCCATCCCCTCTAAAACCCTCAGTTTGTTTCTGGGAGTCCACAGTCTCTTATGGTTCATCCCCCCCCTAATTCCCCCCCCCTTCACTTTTCCTTTCCTTCTCCTAATATCCTCCATGTTATTCCTTATGTTCTACAAGTAAGTGAAACCATATGATAATTTACTTTCTCTGCTTGACTTATTTCACTCAGCACAATCTCCTCCACTCCCATCCATGCTGATGCAAAAGTTGGGTATTCATCCTTTCTGATGGCTGAGTAATATTCCATTGTATATATGAACCACATCTTGAAGGGCATCTCGGCTCTTTCCACAGTTTGGCGACTGTGGACATTGCTGCTATGAACATTGGGGTATATATGGCCCTTCTTTTCACTACATCTGTATCTTTGGGGGTAAATACCCAGTAGTGCAATTTCTCATCAGAGGGTAGCTCTGTTTTTAATTTTTTGAGGAATCTCCACACATTTTGAGGAATCTGTTTTCTAAAGTGGCTGCACCAACTTACATTCCCACAAACAGTGTAAGAGAGTTCCCCATTTTCTACCTCCTATCCAACATTTGTTGTTTCCTGCCTTGCCAATTTTTGTCATTCTAACTGTTGCATAGACATTTTAACAATATCTGTTCTTACAGTCCATAAGCATGGAACGTTTTTCCATTTCATTGTGTCTCCCTCAATTTCTTTCATGAGTGTTCTGTAGTTTCCAGAGTATGCATACTTTGCTTCTTTGGTTAGGTTTATTCCTAGATATCTTATGGTTTTTGGTGGAGTTGTAAATGGGATTGATTCTTTAATTTCTCTTTCTTCTGCTTCATTGTTTGTGTATAGAAATGCAAGTGATGTATTGCATGGAGCACTGGGTATATAAACAATGAATTCTGGAACACTGAAAAGAAATTTAAAAAATTAAAAAAAAAGAAATGCAAGTGACTTCTGTGCATTTTTATATCCTGCCACTTTGCTGATTTCTTGTATCAGTTCTAGAAATTTTGGGGTGGAGCCTTTGGGTTTTCCACATAGAGTATCATGTCATCTGGGAAGAGTGTGACTTTGACGTCTTCTTTGTCGATTTGACTGCCTTTTATTTCTTCTTGTTGCCTGATTTCTGAGGCTAGGACTTAAAGTACTATGTTGAAAAACAGTGGTGAGAGTGGGCATCCCTGTCATGTTCCTAAACTTGGGGAAAAGTTATCAGTTTTTACCCATTGAAATGATATTCACTGTGGACTTTTCAAAAATGGCTTTTATGATATTAAGGTATGTTCCCTCTATCCCTACACTGCAGAGAGTTTTAATCAAGAGAGTTTTAATCAAGAAAGGATGCCACACTTTGTCAAATGCTTTTTCTGCATTAGTTGAGAAGATCATATGGTTCTTGTCCTTTCTTTTATTAATGTCATTTATCACACTGATTGATTTGCAAATGTTGAACCACGCTTGCAGCCCAGGAATAAATCCCACTTGGTTGTGGTGAATAATCATTTTAAGGTACTGTTGGATCCTATGGGCTAGTATCTTGGTGAGAATTTTTGCATTTATATTCATCAAGGATGTTTGTCTATAATTCTCCTTTTTGGTGGAGTCTTGGTCTGTTTTGGGATCAAGGTAATGCTGGGTTCATAGATGAGTTTGGAAGTTTTCCTTCCCTTTCTATTTTTTGAAATGGTTTCAGAAGAATAGTTATTAGTTCTTCTTAAATGTTTAGTGGAATTCTCCTGGCAAGCTATCCAGTCCTTGACTCTTGTTTGTTGGGAGATTTTTCATTAGTGCTTCAATTTCCTGTCTCTTTTGGGTCTATTCAGGTTTTCTATTTCTTCCTATTTCAGTTTTGGTGTTATTTTTTTTTAAGGTTGCAAAATGGACATTTTTATTTAAATTCAGTTAGCCAACAGTCTTGGTAGTTTATAAATTTCCAGGAATGCATCCATTTCTTTCAGATTGCCTAATATTTTGACATTATAGTTGCTGATAATATGTTCTCTAAATTGTTTATATTTCCTTGATGCTGGTTGTGATCTCTCCTCTTTCATTCATTATTTTATTAATTTGGGTCCTTTCTCTTTTCTTTTGATAAGTCTGGTTAGGGTTTATTGATCTTATTTATTCTTTCATAGAACCAGCTTCTAGTTTCATTGATCTGTTCTACTGCCCTTTTGGTTTCTATTTCATTTATTTCTACTCTAATCTTTATTATTTCTCTTGTCCTGCTTGGCTTAGGCTTTATTTGCTGTTCTTTCTCCAGCTCTTTGAAGTGTAAAGGTAGCTTGTGTATTTGAGACTTTTCTCGTTTCTTGAAAAAGGTTTTGTACTTCCTCTTGGGACCTCCTTTCATATACCCCAAAGTTTTGAACAGTTGTGTTTTCATTTCCAATTATTTCCATGAGTTTTTCAAATTCTTTTAAATTTCCTGGTTGACCCATCCATTCTTTAGTGGGATGCTCTTTAAGCTCTAAGTGTTTGAGTCCCTTCCAACTTTTGCCTTGTGATTGAATTCAATTTTCAAAGCACTGTGGTCTGAAAATAGTCAGGGAATGATCCAAGTCTTTTCGTACTAGTTGAGATGTGATTTGTGACCCAGTGTGTGATCTATTCTGGAGAATGTTCCATGTGCACTCAAGAAGAATGTGTATTCTATTGCTTTAGGGTGGAATGTTCTGAACATATTTGTGAAGTCCATCTGATCCAGTGTGTCATTCAAAGTCCTTGTGTCTTTGTCGAGCTTCTGTTTAAATGATCTGTTCATTCCTGTGAGTGGGGTGTTAAAGTCTTCTATTATTATTGTATTAGTATTGTGTTTTTTTTTAATTTTGTTATTAATTGGTTTATATAATTGGCTGCTCCCAAGTTAGGAGCATAAATATTTATAGTTGTTAGATCTTATGTGGATAGGCCATTGGAATAGGCCCTTTTATGTATGATATAGTATCCCACTTCATTCCTTACTAGAGTCATTGGTTTAAAATCTAATTTGTCTGATATGAGAATTCCTACCCCATATTTCTTTTGATATCCATTAGCATGGATCCCCTAAATTTCTTTTTCTTTCTTTCTTTCTTTCCTTTTTTTTTTGAAGATTTTATTTGTCAGAGAGAGAGAGAGAGATAAATACAGAGCACAAGCAGGGGGAGCAGCAGGCAGAGGGAGAAGCAGACTCCCTGCTGAGCAGGGAAGCTGGGACTTGATCTTAGGACCCTGGGAAGCATGACCTGAGATAAAGGCAGGTGCTTAACTGACTGAGTCATGCCGGTGTCCCTCACCCCCTTGCTTCAATCTGAATGTGTCTTTAGGTCTAAAGTGGGTCTCTTGTATAGATAGATCTTACTTTTTTATTCAATATGATACCCTGTATCTTTTGATTGGAACATTTAGCCCATTTACATTCAGAGTAACTATTGAAAGTTATGAATTTAGTTCAAATTTGTTTCCTGTAAAGTCCCTATCTCTGTATATTGTCTGTTTCTATCTGTTCTATGTCACCTTTGGGCTCTTTTTTCATGTACAGGAACCCCTTTAATACTTCTTGCAGGGTTGGTTTAATGATCACAAATTCCTTTATTTGTGATCAGAATTGTTTGTGATAAACAGAATTTATCACAAATTCTGTTTGTCTTGGAAGCCCTTTCTCTCTCCTTCCATTCTGAATGACAGCCTTACTAGATAAAAAAGTATTCTTGGCTGCATGTTTTTCTCATTTAGTAGCCTGAATATATCATGCCAGCTCTTTCTGACTTCCCAGGTTTCTGTGGATAGGTCTGCTGCCAGTCTAATGTTCCTACTGCTGTACATTAAGAACTTTTTGTCTTGACCTGCTTTCAGGACTTTGTAAGCTTCACTATTATATGTTGGGCTGTTGATATATTCTTATTGATTTTGAGATGGGTTCTCTATGTCTCCTGGACTTGAATGCCTGTTTCCACCACCAGATTAAGAAAGTTCTCAGCTAGGATCTTTTCAAATATATCATCTATCCCTCTCTCTCTTTCTTCATCCTCTGGGACCTCAATAATTCTAAATATAATAATTTAAAATAAACAATTCAAAATATTGATTTGCTTTATGGTATCACTGATTTCTTGAAGCCTCATGGTGCATTATTTGTTTTTCTCTCTTTTCCTCAGATTCCTTCCTTTCCATCATATTGTCATCTTTGTCACTGACTCTTCTGTCTCATTTAGTCTAAATGTTAGAGTATCTATTTTAGACTGCATCTCAGTTAAAGAATTTTAAATTTCATCCTGAATAGATTTTATTTCTGCACTAAAAGATTCTATAGTGTCTTTTTGCCTGTTCTGAGCCCAAGACATAACTTTAACTAAAATCAACCTCTGACATTTTACTTATATCCATATTGATTAGATTTGTGGGAGAAAGTATTATCTCTGGTTCTTTATTTTGTTGTGAATTCCTCCTTTTAGGCATTTTGCCCAGAGAAAAATGGATGGAAAAGAGAACAAAATTAAAAATATCAACCAAATCAACCATGAACAAAGCAAAAATACATATTAGACAATATGAAGAGGTCAGAAACCAAAAAAGAAAAGAAAAAGAAGGGCAATGAAAGGAGGGAAAGTGGTGGAGGAGTAGGGGACCCTATTTCAACCAGTCCCCTGAATTTAGCTGGATATCTACCAAACCATTCTGAACACCCATGAAATCAGTCTGATATGTAAAATATATATATCTGGATCTCTATAAGCAGAAAATCTCTGGTAGTCGTGAGGTATGAAGGGTGGAGTGGTGATTCTGCAGGCAGATATTGAAGGTAAACAGAAGGGGGAGAGAGCCACCATGAACTGGCACCAGGAAGGTGATATTAACACCAGAGCACCAAAGCATCCCACACTGGGGACCGGGCACAGACTTGTGGACTAGTAACGGTGAGGAAAGGATTTAGTCCAGTCCCCAGACATGATTCAAGAGGGGCATGTGCACGCTCGAACTGGAGATGGCTTGCTGTTTTATTTTTATTTTTATTTTTATTATTTTGGCTTGCTGTTCTAGAAGCACAAAGGGCAGAGATAGGCCCAGCCTTGTGATCAACCTCTGGGAGAGTTGCTATGGGGTGCACAACTAGGGAGGCTGCAGTGCTCGAGAGCTCAGTGAAGAGCAGACTGCAATTTCTTTGTTCTGGGAGAGAGGTTTTGGTGTGGTCCCTTCTGCTATGACTCTCAGAAGAGATGTGGGAAGCCACCAGAGGACAAAAGCTCAAAACAACTGGGTTTCACTGAGTCTACCCCCATCCCCTTGACAGGGGCCCTGAGTAACAGCTCTGCAGGCTCCTTCTTGACAGCCAGGCTGGAAGAACAAGAGGATGACAACCCTAGGGTCCCTATAAAGCAGGTCCATCTTGCTTGGGTCGTGGTTAATACTTTGGACTCTGTACATTCCCTCAACCACCCCCTAACAGAATGACTAAGAGGGGGAACCCCCAACAAAGAAAAGAATCAGAGACTATGGCCTCTGCCACAGACCTAATGCATATGGATATAAGCAAGATGTCAGAGATTAACTTCAGAGTAACAATTATGAACTGATATCTACACTTGAAAAAAATATTAGTGGAAATATAGAATCTCTAAGAGCAGAAATGAGATCTAATTAGGCCAAACTTAAAAATAGCATGAATGAAATGCAGTCTAAACTGGATATTCTGACTTCCAGGGTCAATGAAGCAGAAGAATAGATTAGTGAGCTAGAAGATAAGATGGTAGAAAAAAGGAAACTGAGGAGACCTGGGAAATAACAGCTTAAAGCCCAAGAGATCAGACTGAGAGAGATTAATGGTACCATGAGACACTCCAATGTCAGATTTATTGGCATCCCCGAGGGATGAGAGATAGGTCTAGAAGACATATTTGGGCAAATCGTAGTTGAGAACTTCCTTAATCTGGGGAAGGAAGAAAGCATTCATGTCCAAAAGGCAGAGAGGACCTCTCCCTAGATCAAGGATAAAAGATCAATGCCTCAACATATAATAATAAAACTAGCAAATCTGAGATCCAAGGAAACAATCCTAAAAGCAGCTAGGGAGAAGAGATTTCTTACCTACAGAGGGAGGAAGTTCAGAATAATAGACCTGTTCACAGAGAACTGGCAAGGCAGAAAGGGCTGGCAAGACATATTCAGGGTACTAAATGAGAAGAACATGCACCCAAAGATACTTTATCCAGCAAGGTTGTCATTCAGAATGAATGGAGAGACAAGGAGCTTCCAGGACTGGCAGAAACTAAAGTCCAACAAGTGACCAACAAGTCATCCCTGCAAGAAATATTAAGGGGGGGGGTCTATAACAAAGAAAGAACCCAAGAGTAGTACAGACTAAAAATTTGCAGAGACAATCTATAGAAATAAGGACTTTACAGTTAACATCATGCCCCTAAAATCATATCTTTTCTTTTTCCATTTTATTTTAACATTGGGCAAATTTCTTTTTCTTAATTTTTGTTTTTTAAAATTTCGTTTCAGTGTCCCAAAATTCATTGTTTACGCACCACACTGAGTGCTCTGTGCAATACTTGCCCTCCATAATACACACCACCAGGCTCACCCAATCTCCCACTCCCCTCCCCTCCAAAACCCTCAGTTTGTTTTTCAGAGTCCACAGACTTTTATGGTTCATCTCCTCCTCCAATTTCCCCCAACTGCCTACTCCTATCTCCCCATGTCCTCCATGTTATTCCTTATGCTCCACAAATAAGTGAAACCATATGATAATTGACTCTCCCTGCTTGAATTATTTCACTCAGCATAATCTCTTCCAGTCCTGTCCATGTTGATACAAAACTTGGGTATTCATCCTTTCTGATGGAGGCATAATACTCCATTGTATATATGGACCATATCTTCTTTATCCATTCATCCATTGAAGGGCATCTTGGCTCTTTCCAGAGTTTGGCGACTGTGGCCATTGCTGAACATTGAGGTACAGAGAGCCCTTGTTTACACTACATCTGTATTTTTGGGGTAAATACCCAGTAGTGTAATTGCAGGGTCATAGGGAATCTCTATATTTAATTTCTTAAGGAATCTCCACACTGTTTTCCAAAGTGGCTGCACCAACTTGCATTCTCACCAACAGTGGAAGAGGGTTCCCTTTCTCCACATCCTCTCTAACACATGTTGTTTACTGTCTTGCTAATTTTGGCCATTCTAACTGGTGTAAGGTAATGTGTTTTTTTTTTTTTTTTAAATATTTTATTTATTTATTTGACAGAGATCACAAGTAGGCAGAGAAGCAGGCAGAGAGAGATAGGAGGAAGCAGGCTCTCCACCGAGCAGAGAGCCCGATGCGGGGCTTGATCCCAGGACCCTGGGATCACGACCTGAGCTGAAGGCAGAGGCTTTAACCCACTGAGCCACCCAGGCGCCCCAGGTAATGTGGTTTTGATTTGAATCTCCCTGATGGCTAGTGATGATGAACATTTTTTTCATGTGTCTGATAGCCATTTTTATGTCTTCATTGGAGAAGTGTCTGTTCATGTCTTCTGCCCATTTTTTGATATGATTATCTGTTTAGTGTGTGTTGAGTTTGAGGAGTTCTTTATAGATTTTGGATATCAGCCCTTTGTCTGTAGTGTCATTTGCAAATATTTTCTCCCATTCCATGGGTTGCCTCTTTGTTTTGTTGACTGTTTCCTTTGCTGTGCAGAAGCTTTTGATCTTGATGGAGTCCCAAAAATTCGTTTTCGCTTTTGTTTCCTTTGCCTTTGGAAACATATCTTGAAAGAAGTTGCTGTGGCCGATATCAAAGAGGTTACTACCTATGTTATCCTCTAGGATTCTGGTGGATTCCTGCCTCACTTTGAGGTCTTTTATCCATTTCGAGTTTATCTTTGTGTATGGTGTAAGAGAATGGTCGAGTTTCATTCTATACATAGCTGCCCAATTGTCCAAGCACCATTAATTGAAGAGACAGTCTTTTTTCCACTGTATATTTTTTCCTGCTTTGTTGAAGATTATTTGACCATAGAGTTGAGGGTCCATATCTGGGCTCTCTACTCTGTCCCACTGGTCTATGTGTCTGTTTTTATGCCAGTACCATACTGTCTTGGTGATCACAGCTTTGTAGTAAAGCTTGAAATCAGGCAATGTAATGCCCCCAGTTTTGCTTTTCTTTTTCAATGTTTCCTTAGGAATTTGGGGTCTCTTCAGATTCCATGCAGATTTTAGGATTGTTTGCTCCAGATCTTTGAAAAATGCTGGTGGAATTTTGATCGGAATGGCATTGAAAGCATAGATTGCTCTAGGCAGTATGGACATTTTAACAATGTTTATTCTTCTGATCCATGAGCATGGAATGGTCTTCCATCTTTTCATGTCTTCTTCAATTTCTTTCATGAGTGTTCTGTAGTTCCTCAAGTACAGATCCTTTACCTCTTTGGTTAGGTTGATTCCCAGGTATCGTATGGTTCTTGGTGCTATAGTAAATGGAATCAATTCTCTCATTTCCCTTTCTGTATTTTCATTGTTAGTGTATAAGAAAGCAACTGATTTCTGTATATTGTATTTGTATCCTGCCACATTGCTGAATTGCTGAATGAGTTGTAGTAGTTTGGGGGTTGAGTCCTTTGGGTTTTCCATATAAAGTATCATGTCATCTGCGAAGAGAGAGAGTTTGACTTCATCACTGCCAATTTGAATACTTTTTATTTCTCTTTGTTGCCTGATTGCTTTTGCTAGGACTTCTAATACTATGTTGAACAAGAATGGTGAGAGTGGGCATCCTTGTCGTGTTCCTGATCTCAAAGGGAAGGTTGTAAGCTTTTCCCCATTGAGGATGATATTTGCTATGGGTTTTTTATAGATAGATTTTATGAAGTTGAGGAATGTTCCCTCCTCTATCCCTATAGTTTGAAGCATTTTAATCAGGAACGGATGCTGTATCTTGTCAAATGCTTTTTCTGCATCAATTGAGAGGACCATGTGGTTTTTCTTTCTTCTCTTATTGATTTGTTCTATCACATTGATTGATTTGTGTTGAACCACACTTGCATCCCATGGATAAACCCCACCTGGTCATGGTGGATAATCTTTTTAATGTACTGTTGGATCCTATTGGCTAGAATCTTGTTGAGAATCTTAGCATCCATATTCATCAGGGATATTGGTCTGAAGTTCTCCTTTTTGGTGGGGTATTTGCCTGGTTTGGGGATCACGGTAATGCTGGCTTCATAGGAAGAGTCTGGAATTTTCCTTCTGCTTCAATTTTTTGAAACAGCTTCAGGAGAATAGGTATTATTTCTTCTTTGAAAGTTTGGTAGAATTCCCCAGGGAATCCATCAGGTCCTGGATTCAGGTTTGGATGTTTATAGGCTTCCAGGAATGCATTCATTTCATCTAGGTTGCTTAGTTTATTGGCATATAACTGTTGATAATAATTTCTGAAGATTGTTTCCATTTCCTTGGTGTTAGTAGTGATCTCCCCTTTTAATTCAATATTTTGTTAATTTGGGTCCTTTCTCTTTTATTTTAGATTACTTTGGCCAATGTTTTATTGATCTTACTGATTCTTTCAAAAAACCTGCTTCTAATTTCATTGATGCATTCTACTGTATCTCTAGTTTCTATCTCATTGATCTCTGCTCTAATCTCGATTATTTCCCTTCCTGTGTGTGAAGTTGGTTTAATTTGTTGTTGATTACCCAGTTTTTTAAGGTGTAAAGACAGCTGATGTATTCTGGATTTTCAATTTTTTTGAGTGAGGCTTGGATGGCTATGTATTTCACCCCTTAGGACCGCTTTTGCTGTATCACATAGGTTTTGACCTAAGTGTCTCCATTCTCATTGGTTTCCATGAATTGTTTAAGTTCTTCTTTGATTTCCTGGTTGATCCAAGCATTCTTAAGCAAGGTGGTCTTTAGCTTCCAGGTGTTTGAATTCCTTCCAAACTTTTTCTTGTGGTTGAGTTCCAGTTTCAAAACATGGCTTTCTCAGAATATTCAGGGAATAATCTCAATCTTTTGGTATTGGTTGAGTCCTGATTTGTGACCCAGTATGTGGCCTATTTGGTGAAAGTTCCATGTGCACTCAAGATGAATGAGTATTTTCTTGTTTTAGGGTGGAATATTCTGTATATATCTTGAGATTCCTCTGGTCCAATGTGTCATTCATTTCTTTTGTTTCTTTATTGATTTTCTGCTTGGGTGATCTGTCTATTATTGCGGGTGGCATGTTAAGATCCCCTACAATCAATGTGTTCTTATCAATATGACTCTTTATTTTGATTAACAGTTGTTTTATGTAGTTGGCTGCTCCTGTATTGGGGGTGTAAATGTTTATAATTGTTAGATCTTCTTGGTGGATAGACACTTTAAGAATGATGTAGTGTCTTTCTTATCTCTGACTACAGTCTTTAGTTTAAAATCTAATTTATCTGTTATGAGAATCACTACCCCAGCCTTTTTCTGAGGCTCATTGGCATGAAAGATGCTTCTCCATCCCTTCACTTTCAGTCTGGATGTATCCTTAGGTTCAAAATGGGTCTCTTATAGATAACATATGGATGGGTTCTGTCATTTTATCCTTTTTATGGGAGCATTTAGGCAGTTCACGTTGTGAGATTTGTTTTTATTGACATCATGTTGCCTGTGAAGTCCTTGTTTCTATAGATTGTCTCCATATATTTCTGTTCTGTGACATTCTTGGGTTCTTTCTTCTTTTATAGAACGCCCTTAATATTTCTTGTAGTGCTGGCTTGGTGGTCACATACTGTTTTAAACCTTGCTGGTCTTGGAAGCTCTTTATCTCTCCATCCATTTTGAATGTCAGTCTTCCTGGGTAAAATATTCTTGGTTGCATGTTATTTTCATTTAGTGCCCTGAATACATCTTGCCAGGCCTTTCTGGCTTGCTAGGTTTCTGTGAACAGGTCTGATGTTATTCTGATGGGCCTTCATCTGTACATAAGGAATCTCTTCCCCCAGCTGCTATCAAGAGCTTCTGCCTAAAATTATGATTCATCAGTTTCACAACCAGGTGTCTTGAGGTCCTTCTAGATTCCGTGATCTTGGGGGGAGACCTTTCTGCCTCTAGGACACAAACGCTGTTTCCATTCCCCAGATTGGGAAAATTTTCATGGCACAGGGTTGCAGATTGGATAAAAAGATGTGCCCCACCCATATGCTGTCTGCAAGAGACTCATTCTAAACCTAAAGATACATCCGGACTGAAAATGAGGAGATGGAGAACCATGTCATGCCAACAGACCTCAAAAGAAACCTAGGGTGGCAGTTTTCATATCAGACAAATTAGATTTTAACCTAAAGACTATAGTTAGAGATACAGAGGAACACTGTATCATTCTAAAAGGTTCTATCCGATAATATATAACATTTATAAATATCTATGCTCCCAAAATGGGAGCAGCCAACTATGTAAGGCAACTTTTAACCAAAACAGATGTAATGATAATAATACTTTAACAGTAGGAAATCTCAACACTCTCAGGAATAAACAGATCATCTAAGCAGAACATCAACAAAGAAACAAGAGCTTTGAATGACACGTTGGATGGACTTCATAGATATATATAGAACATTCCACCCAAAACAAGAGAATACTCATTTTCTTGAACACTCACCGAACTTTCTCCAGAATAGGCCACATATGGGGTCACAAATCAGGTCCCAACTGATGCCAAAAGACTGAGATTATTCCCTGTGTATTTTCAGACCACAATGCTTTGAAACTGCCACTCAACTACAGGAAAATATTTGGAAGGAATTCAAATACATAGAAGCTATAGACGACCCTGCTAAAGAATGTTGGGGTCAACAAGGAAATCAAAGAAAAACTTAAACAATCCATGGAAACCAATGAGCACAAAAACACAGGTGGTCCTAAGGGGGAAATATATATCTATCTAATCCTTACAAAAAAAGTAGAAAAATGCCAAGATCACAAGCTAACCTTACACCTAAATATAGCATCATTTCCTGATTAAAACTCTTCCGAGAATAGGGATAGTGGGAACATTCCCAAATTTCATAAAAACCATCTATAAAAAGCCCACAGCAAATAACATTCTCAATGGGGAAAAGCTGACAGCCTTTCCCTTAGATCAGGAACACAACACGGATGCCCATTCTCACTATTATTCAACATAGTACTAGAACTCCTAGCCTCAGAATAAGACAACAAAAAGAAATAAAAGGTATTCAAATTGACAAAGAAGAAGTCAAACTCTCTCTCTTCAAAGGTAACATGACACTTTATGTGGAAAACCCAACAGACTCCAACCCCAAATTACTAGAAATCATACAGCAACTCAGTAATGTGGCAGGATACAAAATCAATGTTCAGAAATAAGTTACTTTTCTATACATTAACAATATAACTGTAGAAAGAGAAATAGGGAATCAGTTCCATTTACAGTAGCACCAAAAACTGTAAGATACCTTGGAATAAACCTAACCAAAGAGTAAAGGATGTATATTCGGGGAACTACAGAACACTCATGAAATAAACTGAAGAAGACACAAAAAGATGGAAAAGCATTCCATGCTCATGGATCAGAAGAATAAACATAGTTAAAATGTCTATACTGCTTAGAGCAATCTACAGTTTCAATGCCATCCCGATTAAAATTCCATGGGCATTTTTCAAAGAGCTGGAACAAACAATCCTAAAATTGGTATAGAATCAGAAGAAGAATCTGAATTGTTAAGGAAGTGTTGGGGAAAAAAAAGGTAGTGGCATCACATTGTCTAATTTCAAGCTTTACTACAAAGCTCTGATGACCACGACAGCATGGTACTTGCAGAAAAACATACATATACACCAGTGGAACAGAGTAGAGAGTCCAGACATGGACCCAAAACTCTATGGTCAAATAATCTTTGAGAAAGGAGGAAAAAATATACAGTGGAAAAAAATACAGTCCCTTCAATAAATGGTGCTAGGAAAATTGAACAGCTATATATAGAAGAATGAAACTCGATCATTCTCTTACACCATACACAAAGATAAACTCAAAATGGATAAAATACCTCAACATGTGGGTGGAATCTATCAAAATCCTCAGAGAACATAGGCAGTAACCTCTTTGACATTGGCCATAGCAACTTCTTTCAAGATATGTCTCCAAAGGCAAAGGAAACAAAAGCAAAAATGAACTTTTGGGACTTCATCAAGATCAAAAGCTTCTGCACAGCAAAGGAAACAGTCAACAAAACAAAGAGGAACCCATGAAATGGGAGAAGATATTCACAAGTGACAATACAAAGGGCTGATATCCAAAATCTATAGAGAACTCCTCAAACTTAACCCACACTAAACAAATAATCATATCAAAAAATGGGCAGAAGACATGAACAGACACTTCTCCAAAGAAGACATACAAATGGCTATCAGACACATGAAAAAATGTTCATCATCACTAGCCATCAGGGAAATTCAAATTAAAACCACATTGAGAGAGGGGGGACAAGATGGCAGGGAAGTAGGAGGAGGTGCCTTTTCAACTTGTACCCTAAAGTGAGCTGATTACCTACCAAAGAACTCCGATCACCCATGAAATCACCCTGAGATCAGAATTATACACATCTGGATCTCTACAGGGGCAGAAGATGCCAGTGGGCAGGTAAAGCAGAGTGGGAAAAGCAGACTGATATCAGAAGATAAAAGGGTGAGGGAGCCACCAGAGGTGACCAGTGAAAGCACTCCAAAAGAGCAAAAGACCACGGGGGGGATATTGTGGGAATCAGGGCAGCTAGGGACAGAGGCTTAAGTCCCCGGTTCCAGGACAGCCTCCCCTGGCGCTGAGCCAGAGAGAGTGCAGTGCAGACACCAGGTCTTGGTCCCTGAGCCACCAGCGCACCTGAGATTGCGTTGGTTCTGGTCCCTGTGAGGGGAGGGGAACCACACCGGATGGCAGAACTTGTGAGCCCTGCTACAGAGCCTGAGATGCGTGCGCCCCTCATCCTCCCCTGAGAGGGGTACAAAGGCCCAGCTGGCGCTCTTTGACACGTGCCATTGTTTCAGAGCCTAAGACTCGTGCCCCCGACTCTCCCCTGAAAGAAGTGCATGCAAGCCGGGCACTCTTAGACCCAGAAAGACCAGGCACTCCCAGCCTGGGCCATCGGGAAAATCTCAGTGTGCGATCACTGCTTGGAACCTCTCTGGCGGTCTGGAGCTGCCCAGACAGCCACCGCTGTTGCCGTGGTTTTGGGTACAAGCAGAAGATCCTGCGACCCCAGGGACCGCGACTCGGAACCTGCTCTGCCAGTGGCCAAGGGGGAATTTATATGGGCTCTGCAACACCCACAGAAGAGCAGACTGAAGCTTCTCTCTGAGAGGGAGGTCAGGGTGCAGTTTGCTTGCCTCTAAACCTACAAAAACCATCAAAAGCGGTCAAGGCGAGAGAGAAAAAAAAAAAAGGTGAACAAACATAAAAACCGCCAGAGAACAAAAGCCTGAAAAAACCGGTTTCCACCCCCTTGAGGGGGACTGGAGGATTTAACTCAGGGAACATCATTGACTGAAAACCCACGTGGCAGACCCCTCCTCCAGAAAACCAACCAGGAAAGGAAAAAAAAAAAAAAACCAAAAACAAAAAACTACAAGAGAACAACCACCACTACTTCATAGGACAACTTTTATTTTTAATTTGTTCCCACTATTCTGGCTCATTTTTTTTATATAGATAATTTTTTAACCTATTTACCATCACAGTGAGCTGTCCAGTACATCAAATTCCATAATAACCTTCTAACCTGAATTTTTTGATACATACACCTGTGTTTTTCTTTTGCATTTCTATTTTTTAAAATCTTTTTTTTAATTTTAGTTTAGTCTAGTTTATTCCTTTTTTATTTTTATTTTCTAATATTCATATAGAGTTAAAGTTCAAAGTAATCCCCTTTCCCAATCAGTACTACCCCTATAGGTAAACCAATTTTTAATCCCCCTTTTTCTTAGGAAAGTTGAGTCCTTTAACAAAGATATCAAGATACATCCAGGAAGAATCAAAACAACCTTCCTCGCTCACACTGAGAATTTATAAGCACTCTCCCATCTTTTTCTTCCACCAGTGTTTCTGGTGTTTTTGTGTTTGTCCTGATAGTATATAAATCTTACACTTGGGGTTCTTTTTGATGATGTTCTTCCTTTATTTGCTTATATATATATTTTTTTTTTTCCTCTTGTCATATACTTTTATTAGCCTTTTTCTTTGTTTTTGTTTGTATACTTCATAAATCTTACCTTGGGGCCCATTTGGGCTGAACCTTCTCTTTTATCTTACCTTTCTTTCCTCTCTCTCTCTCCTTTTTTTTTTCTTTTTCTTTTCTTTTTTCTCTCATTTGGGTGGGGAATCCTGATTGCTCAGAAGCATTCCAGGGTGCACCTTGACTGCACCACGGTCGATACATCCAGCTACATCTGTTCAGTCATCTCTCACCAAAATGACTAGGAGGAGGAATGCCCAACAGAAGAAAAATACAGAGGATGGACCTTCTGCAACAGAGCTAATGGCTATCAACATAGACAATATGTCGGAAAGAGAATTCAGGCTAACAATTATCCAGGCAATAGCTAGGTTGGAGAAAGCCATGGATGGCCAAACAGAATTGATTAGGACCGAGCTGAAAGCGACCAGACAGGATGTTCACAATGTTAGGGCAGAGCTAAAAGCTACCAGGGCTGAGGTTCACAATGCTCTCAATGAGCTCCAATCTAATCAAAATTCTCTCAAAGCTAGGGTAACTGAAAGAGAAGATAGAATTAGTGATCTGGAGGACAAACAGATAGAGAGAAAGGATCAAGAGGAAGCCTGGAACAAACAGCTTAGAAACCTTGAAAACAGAATCAGGGAAATAAATGACGTCATGAATCATTCCAACATCAGAATCATTGGAATCCCTGAAGGGGAGGAGAAAGAAAGAAGTCTAGAAGATATAGTGGAACAAGTTCTTCATGAAAATTTTCCCAATCTCGCTAATGGAACCAGTGTTCATGTACTAGAGACCGAACGGTCTCCACCCAAGATTATAGATTCCAGAAAAACATCAAGGCACCTGAGAGTCAAATTGAGGAATCAGAATTGTAGGTATAATCTCTTGAAAGCCTCTAGGACAAAGGGGCTCCTTACTTACAGAGGAAAGCCCATCAGAATAACGTCAGACCTGTCCACAGAGACCCCAGAAAGGACTGGCAAGATATATTCAGGCACTAAATGAGAAGAACATGCAGCCAAGAATACTTTATCCAGCAAGACTGACATTCAAAATGGATGGAGAGATAAAGAGTTTCCAAGACGGCAAGGCTTAAAAGACTATGCAACCACCAAGCCGACACTGCAGGAAATATTAAGGGGGTACTATAAAAGAAGAAAAATCCTAAGAATAGCATTGAACAGAAATATAGAGACAATCTACAGAAAGAAAGACTTCAAAGGTAACACGATTTCAATAAAAACGTATCTATCAATAATCACTCTCAATGTGAATGGCCTAAATGCGCCCATAAAATGGCACAGGGTTGCAGATTGGATAAAACGACAGGACCCATCCATATGCTGTCTACAAGAGACCCATTTTGAACCTAAAGATACACCCAGACTGAAAGTGAAGGTATGGAGAAGCATCTTTCATGCCAATGGGCCTCAAAAGAAGGCCGGGGTAGCGATTCTCCTAGCAGATAAATTAGATTTTAAACTAAAGACTGTAGTCAGAGATACAGAAGGACACTACATCATTCTTAAAGGGACTATCCACCAAGATGATCTAACAATTATAAATATCTATGCCCCCAATATGGGAGCAGCCAATTACACAAGAAAACTGTTAATCAAGATAAAGAGTCATATTGATATGAATACATTAATAGTAGGAGATCTTAACATGCCTCTCTCAGAAATAGATCATCGAAGCATAAAATCAATAAAGAAACAAGAGCATTGAATGACACATTGGACCAGATGGACCTCATAGATATATACAGAATATTCCACCCTAAAACAACAGAATATTCATTCTTCTCAAGTGCACATAAACCTTCTCAAGAATAGACCACATACTGGGTCACAAATCAGGACTCAACTGATACCAAAAGACTGAGATTATTCCCTGCATATTCTCAGATCACAGTGCTTTGAAACTAGAGTTCAATCACAAGGAAAAGTTCAGAAGGAACTCAAACACCTGGAAGCTAAAGACCACCTTGCTTAAGAATGCTTGGATCAGGGGCGCCTGGGTGGCTCAGTGGGTTAAACCGCTGCCTTCGGCTCAGGTCATGATCCCAGGTCCTGGGTTCAAGCCCCACATCGGGCTTTCTGCTCAGCAGGGAGCCTGCTTCCTCCTCTCTCTCTGCCTGCCTCTCTGCCTACTTGTGATTTCTCTCTGTCAAATAAATAAATAAAATCTTTAAAAAAAAAAAAAAGAATGCTTGGATCATCCAGGAGATCAAAGAAGAACTTAAACAATTCATGGAAACCAATGAGAATGAAGACACTTTGGTCCAAAACCTATAGGATACAGCAAAGGTGGTCCTAAGGGGGAAATACATAGCCATCCAAGCCTCCCTCAAAAAAATTGAAAAATCCAGAACACACCAGCTGTCTCTACACCTTAAAGAACTGGAGAATCAAGAACAAATCAAACCAACTCCACACATAAGAAGGGAAATAATCAAGATTACAGCTGAGATCAATGAGGTAGAAACCAGAGATACAGTAGAATGTATCAATGAAACTAGAAGCTGGTTTTTTGAAAGAATCAATAAGATCGATAAACCATTGGCCACGCTAATCCAAAAGAAAAGAGAAAGCCCAAATTAATAAAATTATGAATGAAAAGGGAGAGATCACAACTAACACCAAGGAAGTAGAAACAATCATCAGAAGTTATTATCAACAGTTATATGCCAATAAGCTAAGCAACCTAGATGAAATGGATGCATTCCTGGAAAGCTATAAACTCCCAAAATTGAACGAGGAAGAAATTGACAACCTGAATAGACCGATATCTAGTAACGAGTATGAAGCAGTGATCAAAAACCTCCCAAGAAACAAGAGCCCAGGACCTGACCAATTCCCTGGGGAATTCTACCAAACTTTCAAAGAAAAAATAACACCTATTCTCCTGAAGCTGTTTCAAAAAATTGAAGCAGAAGGAAAACTTCCAGACTCTTCCTATGAAGCCAGCATTACCCTGATCCCCAAACCAAGCAAAGAACCTACCAAAAAGGAGAATTTCAGACCAATATCACTGATGAATATGGATGCTAAGATTCTCAACAAGATCCTAGCAAACAGGATCCAACAGGACATTAAAAAGATTATCCACCATGACCAGGTGGGATTCATCCCTGGGCTACAAGGATGGTTCAACATTCACAAATCAATCAATGTGATAGAACAAATTAATAAGAAAAGAGAGAAGAACCACATGGTCCTCTCTATTGAGGTAGAAAAGGCATTTGACAAAATCCAGCATCCGTTCCTGATTAAAACGCTTCAAAGTATAGGGATAGAGGGAACATTCCTGAACTTCATCAAATTTATCTATGAAAAACCAACAGCAAATATCATCCTCAATGGGAAAAGGCTTGCAGCCTTCCCGTTGAGATCAGGAACACGACAAGGATTCCCATTCTCACCACTCTTGTTCAACATATTATTAGAAGTCCTAGCAACAGCAATCAGACAACAAAGAGAAATAAAAGGTATCTAAATTGGCAATGAAGTCAAACCCTCTCTCTTCGCAGATGACATGATTCTTTATATGGAAAACCCAAAAGACTCCATCCCCAAACTACTAGATATCATACAGCAATTCAGCAACGTGGCAGGATACAAAGTCATTGTACAGAAATCAGTGGCTTTCTTATACATTAACAATGAAAATACAGAAAGGGAAATTAGAGAATTGATTCCATTTACTATAGCACCAAGAACCATAAGATACCTGGGAATAAACCTAACCAAAGAAGTAAAGGATCTGTACTCAAGGAACTACAGAACACTCATGAAAGAAATTGAAGAAGACACAAAAAGATGGAAGACCATTCCATGTTCTTGGATCGGAAGAATAAACATTGTTAAAATGTCTATGCTGCCTAAAGCAATCTGTACTTTTAATGCCATTCCGATCAAAATTCCACCGGTATTCTTCAAAGAGCTGGAGCAAATCATCCAAAAATTTGTATGGAACCAGAAGAGACCCCGAATCGTTAAGGAAATGTTGAAAAACAAAAATAAAACTCGGGGCATCACGTTACCTGATTTCAAGCTTTACTACAAAGCTGTGATCACCAAGACAGCATGGTACTGGCATAAAAACAGACACATAGACCAGTGGAACAGAGTAGAGAGACCAGATATGGACCCTCAACTCTACGGTCAAATAATCTTCGACAAAACAGGAAAAAATATACAGTGGAAAAAAGACAGTCTCTTCAATAAATGGTGCTGGGAAAACTGGACAGCTATATGTAGAAGAATGAAACTCGACCATTCTCTTACATCATACACAAAGATAAACTCAAAATGGATAAAAGACCTCAACGTGAGACAGGAATCCATCAGAATCCTAGAGGAGAACATAGGCAGTAACCTCTTTGATATCAGCCACAGCAATTTCTTTCAAGATGTGTCTCCAAAGGCAAAGGAAACAAAAGCAAGATGATCTTTTGGGACTTCATCAAGATCAAAAGCTTCTGCACAGCAAAGGAAACAGTCAACAAAACAAAGAGGGAACCCACGGAATGGGAGAAGATATTTGCAAATGACAGTACAGACAAAAGGTTGATATCCAGGATCTATAAAGAACTCCTCAAACTCAACACACACAAAACTGATAATCATATTAAAAAAATGTGCAGAAGATATGAACAGACACTTCTCCAATGAAGGCATACAAATGGCTATCAGACACATGAAAAAATGTTCATCCTCACTAGCCATCAGGGAGATTCAAATTAAAACCACATTGAGGTATCACCTTACACCAGTTAGAATGGACAAAATTAGCAAGACAGGAAACAACATGTGTTGGAGGGGATGTGGAGAAAGGGAAACCCTCTTACACTGTTGGTGGGAATGCAAGATGGTACAGCCACTTTGGAGAACAGTGTGGAGATTCCTCAAGAAATTAAAAATAGAGCTTCCCTATGACCCTGCCATTGCACTACTGGGTATTTACCCCAAAGATACAGATGTAGTGAAAAGAAGGGCCATCTGTACCCCAATGTTTATAGCAGCAATGGCCACGGTCGCCAAACTGTGGAAAGAACCAAGATGCCCTTCAACGGACGAATGGATAAGGAAGATGTGGTCCATATACACTATGGAGTATTATGCCTCCATCAGAAAGGATGAATACTCAACTTTTGTATCAACATGGACGGGACTGGAAGAGATTATGCTGAGTGAAATAAGTCAAGCAGAGAGAGTCAATTATCATACAGTTTCACTTATTTGTGGAGCATAACAAATAGCATGGAGGACATGGGGAGTTAGGAGAAGGGAGTTGGGGGAAATTGGAAGGGGAGGTGAACCATGAGAGACTATGCACTCTGAAAAACAATCTGAAGGGTTTGAAGAGGTGGGGGGGTGGGAGGTTGGGGGAACCAGGTGGTGGGTATTAGAGAGGGCACGGATGGCATGCAGCACTGGGTGTGGTACAAAAACAATGAATACTGTTATGCTGAAAATAAATTTAAAAAAATGGGCAAAAAAAAAAAAGAAACAAAAAACCCCCCACATTGAGATACCATCTTACACCAGTTAGAATGGCCAAAATTAACAAAACAGTAAACAACAAGTGTTGGAGAGGTTGTGGAGAAAGGGGAACCCTCTTCCACTGTTGGTGGGAAAGCAAGTTGGTGCAGCCACTTTGGAAAACAGTGTGGAGATTCCTTAAGAAATTAAAAATAGAGCTACCCTATGACCCTGCAATTGCACTACTGGGTATTTACCCCAAAGATACAGATGCAGTTAAAAGAAGGGCCATATGTACCCCCAATGTTTATAGCAGCAATTGCCACAATCACCAAACTGTGGAAAGAGGCTTGATGCCCTTCAAAAGATGAGTTGATAAAGAAGATATGGTCCATGTATACAATGGAGTATTATGCCTCCATCCGAAAGGATGAATACCCAACTTTTTTATCAGCATGAATGGGACTGGAGGAGATTATGCTGAGTGAAATAAGTCAAGCAGAGAAAGTAAATTATCATATGGTTTCACTTACTTATGGAACATAAGGAATAATGTGGGGGACATTAGAAGAAGGAAAGGAAAAGTGAATTGGGAGAAATTGGAGGAGGAGACAAACCATCAGATTGTGGACTCCCAGAAATAAACTGAGGGTTCTGGAAGGGAGGGGGATGGGGGATTGGGTGAGCCTGGTGTTGGGTATTAAGGAGGGCACATATTGCATGGAGCACTGGGTGTGGTCCTTAAACAATGGAACTGGAACACTGAAAAATTAAATTAAATTAAGTTAAAATAAATTTAATAAAAGGAAAGAAAAATTTTAAACTGACATATAAAAGAATCATGAGAAAAAAAACCTTTGAATTCTATTTATAATTTTTCTGTAGTCCTGGAGTTTTGCATTTCTGTTTCCTCCAGAAACTTGGTATTTGCCTGGCCTTCTGGGCATAGGGCCTGGTGCACATAGGGCCAGGTGTCTTTCCCTGGGTAGAATTGTACCATCTGTTGCCAGGGGGCTGGGTTCAGTGTAATCTCTTTCTGGTTGCTTTATGTGGCGTTTATTCCCTGAAGATTTTCCAAGCTGCTTTAGAGAGTGAAAATAAAAATGGCCATGTTCTCATCTCCAGCCCCAAAGGTGAAAGATCACAGCCCTGTCTTTTCTTTTTTTTTAAATCATTTTTTAAAAATTTATTTTCAGCGTAACAGTATTCATTGTTTTTGTACCACACCCAGTGCTCCATGCAATCCGTGCCCTCTCTAATACCCACCACCTGGTTACCCCAACCTCCCACCCCCCCCACCTCTTCAAACCCTTCAGATTGTTTTTCAGATTCCATAGTCTTTTATGGTTCACCTCCCCTTCCAATTTCCCTCAGCTCCCTTCTCCTAACTCCCCATGTCCTCCATGCTATTTGTTATGCTCCACAAATAAGTGAAACCATATGATAATTGACTCTCTCTGCTTGACTTATTTCACCTAGCATATAGCCCTGTCTTTTAAAAAAACTCTCAGGTAAAAGCAGTATTCACTTTTGTGTGGTGAAAATCTGCAGACTCCTGCCATATGTGCCCACACCAATTCTCCTGGGGGAAAGCAGAAGGTTCACCACAGTTCTGCCCTTTGCAGGGCCCTGCATGGAAAGCAGTCACCCAATTGTGCCAAGGTTCGCTATTTATGGCAAATTGAGCTAAGAATTCCCACCTGGGCTCCCTGACTGTAGCCAGTTTTCCTGCTCCAATACTTGGTAACTCTGCAGTTCAGGCACCCCCATTCTTTTTATGACCCCAGGGATCCTGAAGTCACACCGTCACACCGAGGATTCTGCCCTGCTTCACCATCTGAGCACCTTTCAGGCAGCAATGTCTTTCATTGGAACAGATTTCTAAAAATTCCAATTTTGTGCTCTGGAGTTATATCCCTTTCCAGTAGCTAGCTTACAGAAGTTCCCTCCCTCCCATGGTTTATTTCCTGATATTTCCCCTCACATTCACTTCTCTGCATCTCCTACTTTGCAAAAAGTGTTCACTTTACTATTTGTAGAATTCCAGCAATTCTTTTCTTACATTTCAGATTGGTGTTCAGAATGATTTGAGTTATCTATCTAAATCCAAGGGACCAGGGGTGCCTGGGTGGCTCAGTGGGTTAAAGCCTTTGGCTCAGGTCATGATCCCAGGGTCCTGAGATCGAGCTCCACATTGGGCTCTCTGCTCAGCAGGGAGCCTGCTTCCACCTCTCTCTCTGCCTGCCTCTCTGCCTTCTTGTGATCTCTGTCTGTTGAATAAATAAATAAAATCTTTAAAAAAAAATAAATCCAAGGGACCAGATGAAAGGAGGTCCCCTAATCTTCTATCTTGCCTCCCTTCCCAAATAGGTATTAATTCTTTAAATGTTTAGTAGAATTCTGCTGAAGACCATCTGGCCCTGGACTCTTGTTTGCTGGGATTTTTTTTTTTTTTTATTCCTTCCTTTTCCTTGCTGGGTATGAGTCTGTTCAGGTTTTCTGTTTCTTCCTGTTTCAGTTTTGGTAGGAATTTTTCTAGGAATGCTCCCATTTCCTCCAGATTGCTTAATTTTTTGGTATATAGTTGCTCATAATATGTTCTTATAATTGTTTGTATTTCATTGGTCTTAGTTGTGATCTCTCTTCTTTCATTGATGATTTTATTAGTTTGGGCCTTTCTCTTTTCTTTCTGATAAATTTAGCTAGGGTTTTACCAATATTACTAATTTTTTCAAAGAACCAGCTCCTACTGTTGTTGCTTTGTTCTAATTTTTTTTATTTCTATACCATTAATTTCCATATTATATTTTCTGCTCTAATCTTTATTATTTCTCTTCCTCTGCTGGATTTTTGCTTTATAAGCTGTTCTTTCTCCAGCTCCTTGAGATGTTAGTTTAGGTTGTGTATTTGAGGGAGGCCTGTATTGCTATATACTTCCCTCTTAGGACCATGTTTGCTGTATCCTAAAGGTTTTGAATTGTCATGTTTTTATTTTCATTTGTTTCTATGTATTTTTTAAATTCATCTTTAATTTCCCTAACCTCTATGTTTTGTGGTCCTTCCAAATATCTTCTTGTGGTTGACTTCAAGTTTCATAGCATTGTGGTCTGAAAATATGCATGTATGATCTCAATCTTTTTGTATTGGTTGAGACCTGATTTGTGACCCAAGCAGGATGTGATCTATTTTGGAGAATGTTCTATGTTCACTCAAAAAGAATATGTATTCTGCTACTTTAGGATGAAACGTTCTGCATATATCTGTGAAGTTCTTATGGTCCAGTGGGTCATTCAAAGACCTGTATTTAGCTCCTCCCAAATTAGGGGCATACATACATTTACAATTGTTAGATCTTATTGGATAGACCCTTTCATTGTGATATAGTGTCCTTCTTCATCTCTTATTACAGTCTTTGGTTTAAATCTAATTAGTCTGATAAAAGGATGGCTTCTTCAGCTTTCTTTTGATGTCCATTAGAATAATAAGCAGTTTTCCACACCCTCATTTTCTTTTATTTAAAGATTTTATTTATTCATTTGAGACAGAGAGAGAGAGAGTGTGTGTGAATGGGGGAGGAGCAGAGGGAGAGAGAGAAGCAGACTCCCCGCTGAGAATGGATTCCCTATTCCAGACTTGATCCTGGAACTCCAGGATCATGAACTGAGCTGAAGGCAGATGCTAAACCTGCTGAGCCACCCAGGTGCCCACACTCTCAATCTAAAGATGTCTTTGAGTCTAAAATGAGTCTCCTGTAAGCACCATATAGATGGGTCTTGTTTTTTTAACCCATTCTGGTACCCTATGTCTTTTGATTGGAGCATTTAGTGCACTTACATTCAGAGTAATTATTGAAAGATATGAGTTTAATGCATTGTATTACCTGTAAAGTCACTGGCCCTGTAGATTGTCTTTGTTCCTTTCTGTTCTTTGTTACTTTTGGGCTCTTTCTTTGCTCAGAAGATCCCTTTAATATTTCTTGCAGGTTTTGGTACAATGCCCACAAATTCCTTTAGTTTTTGCTTGTCCTGGAAACTATCTCTCCTTTCATTCTGAATGAAGCCTTGTGGATAAAGTATTCTTGGATGCATATTTTTTCCACTCAGCAAGTTGAATATATCATGTCAGCCCTTTCTGGCTTGCCAGATCTCTTTGGACAGATCTGCTACTAGCCTTATGTGTCTACCCATTTAGGTTAAGGACCTCTTGTCCCGAGCTGTTTTCAGGATTTTCTCATTATCTTTGTAAATTACAAGCTTCACTATAATATGCTGAGGTGTTGATCTATTTTTGTTTATTTTGAGGAGGAGTTCTCAGTGCCTCCTGGACTTAAGTGTCTGTTTCCTTCCCCAGATTAGGGAAGTTCTCAGGTATAATTTGTTCAGTTAAGCTTTCTTCCTTTTTTCCTGCTCCTCATCTTCTGGGACTCCTATTATATGGATATTATTTTACTTTATGGAATCTGAGTTCTCTAAGTCACCCTTTGTGATCTAAAAGGTTTCTTTTCCTCTTCTTTCAGTTCCTTATAGTATTATAAGGAGCCATTTTAATGGCTTCTACTTGGGAGTTCATCTCAGTAATACCATTTTTAATTTTGGCCTGACTAGATTTTAGTTCTTTTATTTCTACAGAAAGGGATTCATTAATGTCTTTTATGCTTTTTTAAAGCCTGTGGAGGCTGAGAAAAATTAAGGCCATCCCACCTCAGGTTTAGCCTTAGCATAAGTATAGCCATCTTAGCTTCGGCAGCCATCTCAGGCCCCTGTGACCAAGGGCTGAACTTTCCCCTACTTTACTTTAGTTCCAGGGACCCCCACCCTGCTTTAGTTCCAAGAAAGTACCCCACCCTGCAACACCCCAGCAGCAGCTTATCTTACTAAACCACCAAGGGGGCGCAAGCCAAAAGTATGTATGGTCTCTGAAGTGATGGAAAATTACCGTGAGATTGGATGTTTTAAAAAAATGCTATATAAACCCTTGGCTTTGAGTGCTCAGGGTCCTTGTTGAATCCCGCTGTACCGGGCAGATACTTGGACCCCAGCTAGCTGGAAATAAACCTCGCTGTGTGACTTGCATTATTGAGTGTGTTCTCTGTCTAATTGAGGGGTGGTTGGTACCCTAACAAACCCAGCTAGCATCTTTGTTATCGTTGTTTTAATTCTGGCTCAGACATCTTACTTATCTTACTTATATCTATATTGATGAAGTGCCTGGCAATGGGTACTACCTCCTGTTCTTTCTTTTGTGATGAATTTCTCCATCATGTCTTTTGACCAAAGAAGTAAGGAAGAAAGAAAAAGGAAAAATCCACCACCACCACCACCATCACTACCACCAAAAAAACTTCAGGAAATGTTTCTCTTGTATGCTTTATATACTCTGCTATTGTTTTTTGGCTGCTTTCCCCACTGGTTCATCCTCTACAGAGTTCCTTCTTGTTTGTAGTGGGTGGTGTTTGGAACTTTAACTAGGTGTGCTTTGATTTGTTTGTAGGAAACAAACCAACAAATAGGAAATAGGAAATAACAACAATAGGAAATAAACCAACAAATGAACAAAAAATTATAAGCCTGATAACAAGAAAAAAAAAAGAAAAAAAGAAAAAAATATATAAATGACAACTAAAAATAAGAAATAGAAAAATAAAAGTGAAAAAATTTAAAAAATTAACAAAGAAAAAAAAAACAGAAGGAAGTCTGGTCCGATATCCAACAGAACCTGATGTTTTGGAGCATTTTTTGATCAGTAGACTTGATACATGTTGGGGGCTGTGTTGGACTTCTGAGGGAAAGCTTGCTGGGCTGCCTCACAACCTGACTTCCCCGTTCATGGATGCCCCTGCCAGGTACAGGGAGTGGGGTTTAGTGTACAGGACTGCAGCCTCCACTGGAACCACTACCTTTCTATCTAAAGTCTGACTGTGCTGGTGGGCTGTAGGGGAGGTGGGGAAAGGACAGATGATGGGGGAGAAAGAATTTGACATCAGTCTGCCCTCTTGTTCCTGGGAGGGGAACACTTGGCCACAGATACTCGAGAAAAGTAAACAATCTCTTCTGTCCCCAGGCTTTCCTGTTTCCTGCCCTTAACCTGTCTGTTCCCGGGACATCCATGCACCTGGTGCCACAGATCTGTAATTTATCTCTGGCTGGTGGCTGGATTCAAAACTTCAAGTTTTAAAGGGCTTGGCAAAGTAAAGACCCACTCCCCTCCCCTGGAGGAGAGCCTTGCAACACACTCAGCACCATACTGTCTCAGAGAAGCAGTTGAATAGTTTTTCTTGGAGGCTGTAGTTTATTGTAAGGCTCAGCAAAAAGCTGGAACCAATTTATTGGCTGTCTGTGCATGACTCAGTCCCCTATTCTGTTCTGTCCCAGAAAAGCAGTTACTTAAATCTATTGTGGCAGACAGCAAAACAAGCAGTGTCCAGATTCTCTTCAGTCTGTCTGGGTCTCTGTTTTTTGGCTCATTTCTTCCCAGAAAAGCAGCCACTCAGGGCAAACACAGAGGTTTAACCCTATTGTGGCTCACACAGCTCTCCCTGCTGTTGAGCATCAAGCTCAATGTCTCCCAGTTGACCTTTTGTCCTTCAGGAGGCAAAATACACTCTTCCTAATGTACTCTGGGGAGGGGAACAATCTCTCTCATTATAACCCAGGGATCTCCCAAATGCCAGTTATTGTGCGATCCCTACCCACTGTGCTATCTCCCACTCTCTCCCTCTCCTTGACTTTGCCCTGCAAAAAGGGTCCCCCCCACTTGCTTTGTGGCCCTGCAGTCTCCTCCCCCAGCTCATTGTTCCGAACCTTGCATCTTCCATATTCTCTCCCTCTGATTGTGCAGATTGTTCTCTTAATCCTCAGATCAATTTCCTAGGTGTTCAAAATAGTTGAATGTTGATCTAGCTGTGTTCAAGGGATAAGACAAGCTCAGAATCATCCTACTACTCTGCTATCTTAACTCTGCCTGTGGACACTTATTTCTTTTATCCCGCTTTTCCTCTTCCTACTCAGTTCTCCTTAAATAAATGAATTCAAGGGTGTAAGAAAGAAAAGAAAAGATAAGAAATGTGAAGTTGATTTTATATGTCAATTTGGTTGGGTCATGGTGCACAGATATTTGGTCAAACCTTATTCTAGATGTTTTTTGAGATTAACATTTATAAATTCTGAATGAGATTAACATTTAAATTGGTAGATTCTTAATTATTATTATTTTTTATTATGTTATGTTTTATTATGTTATGTTTTTATTATGTTTTATTATGTTATGTTAGTCACCATCATGTTTATATATAACAATCAGTGCTTCATGCAATACATGTCCTCCTTAATATCCATCACTGGGCCAACCCATCTCCCCACCCTGCACCCCTCTGAAACTCTCAGTTTGTTTCTGGGAGTCCACAGTCTCTCATGGTTCATCTCCCCCTCGGATTCACTCCCCTTCATTTTCCCCTTCCTTCTCCTAATGTCCTCCATGCTATTCCTTATGTTCCACTGCTAGGTGAAACAATATGATAATTGCATTCCTCTGCTTGATTTATTTCCCTCAGCATAATCTCCTCCAGTCCCATCCATGTTGATGTTGATGCAAAAGTAGTAGATTTTTGAGTAAAGCAGATTACCTCTATAATATGACTACATATACTTCATCTAATTAGTTGAAAGCTTTAATAGAACAAAGACTGACCTCTCTCCCCAACCCTTCCCCAAATATGAAGGAATTTTTTCAGTAGGCTGTCTTTAAATTCAATCTGTAACTCTTCCCTGAGTCTCCAGCATGCTGGCCTACCCAACATATTTTGGACTTACCAAGCCTTCACAGTCATGTACAGTTCCTTCAAATAAATTCCCCTCTTTCTCTTTCTTTCCCTCTGAATACATACATACACATCTATGTATATGTGCATTGTGAATATGTGTGTATATATATATGTATATATATACATGTTCATCCTTATTGTACATATATGTTTATGCATATATACATATATGTGTATATACACATACATGCACACACATAAGTACATTTATGCTTCTCTTGTCTTCTTTGGACAACCCTGACTAAAATAAGAAGTGAAGATAAGAGAGGGGACTTCAGAATGGTTAACCCAGTTTACAAATAAAAACTCAAAGCAAATGTAAAGACAATTAGAATAGTGCTATTCTTTCTCCTATCCCTCTGCCATAACAAAATCTCTGAAGCTGTGACAAAAGCTGGGACTAATTATATTTTCTTCACCATTGTATCCTCAATGCTTACCACAACTTTTGCCACATTCTAGGCTCTTGGTAATTGTTGGTTAAATGACTGAGTGGTTAAGATTCTTAATTATATGACAAGGGGAAGTACTAAATATTCAATGTCACAAGAGCATGAAAATATATAACACAGTTGGGAATGGTGCAAGGTTGAAGGTATTTGGGAACAGGATGGCTAGAAATAAATCTGGAGATGTAGTGCTGAGAAATGGAACTTTATCCTAGTGAGTAGCAGGGAGCAATCAACAAAACTAAAAGGCAACCAACAGAATGGGGAAAGATATTTGCAAATGCCCTATCTGATAAAGGTTTAGTATCCAAAATATATAAAGAACTTATCAAACTTAACACCCCCAAAATAAATATAATCCAATTTAAAAATGGGCAGAAGACATGAATAGACATGTTTCCAAAGAAGACACATGAAAAGATACTCAACATCACTTATCATCAGGAAAAAGCAAATCAAAACTACAATGAAATATCACCTCACACCTGTCAGAATGGCTAAATTCAGCAACACAAGAAACAACAGGAGCTGAAGAGGATGTGGAGAGAAAGTAAAACATTACTATGATCTAGCAATTGCAGAATAGGTACTTACCTAAAGAATACAAAAATATGAATTCAAAGGGATACATGCACTCTGATGTTTTTAACAACATTATCTACAATAGTGATATTATGTAAACAGCCTAAGAATCCATTCACTGGTGAATGGGTAAAGAAGATGCAGAAAAAAAAAATTTATATACACATACACACAATGGAATATTACTCAGCTACAACAAAAGAATGAAATCTTGCCATTTGCAATGTCATGGATGGAGCTAGACATTATTAAGCTAAGTGCAATAAGTCAGTCAGAGAAAGACAAATACCAAGAAGGACAGTTTTTTAAAACTGAGGTAATTCATACACCATAAAATTCACCATTTTAGACTATATGATTCAGATATTTTTAATCTATTCACAAGATTGTGTGTCCATCACTATCTCACTGAAGATCATTTTTATCACCTGGGAAAGAAACCTCATATCTGTTAGCAACCACTTCTCATTCTCTTTGCCCTCCTCCCCCCAACACTGCAAGCCAATAATCTACTTTCTGTCCATGTATTTGCCTTTAGTGGCTTATTTTCTATATCTCATATAAATGAAACCATACAATATATGACCCTTTGTGTCTGGCTTATTTAATTTTGCATAAAGCTTTCAATGTTTATCTATGTTGTAACATCTATCAGTACTTTATTCCTTTTTGAAGCTGAATAATATTCCATTGTATGGTTAATATCAATTGATATACATTTAGTTTACTTCTACTTTCAGACTATTATAAACAATGATGTTATGAACATTTGTGTAGAAGTTTTTTTGTGAATTTTTTCATTATCTTTAGTGTACACCTAGGAGTAGAATTTGGGTCAAATAATAACTTTATGAGGAATCAACAAGTTGTTTTCCATATTGGTTGTACCATTGCACCTTTTCACAAATATTGTATGAAGGTCTCAACTTTTTCACATACTTGCCAACAGTTTTTATTTTCCTTTTTAAAAACTTTTTCCCCTTGGTAGATGTAAAGAGTTTTTTTTTTTTTAAACTAATTTTCTTTTCAAACAATTTTATTTTCAAGATGGAAATATTTTTTCTCATTATCTTTGCTTGTTTTAATGCATTCAGGTAATACAAATTGCTATCAAGATAAAAATGAAAATGGTCCATAACTCCATCCACCCAATGATAACAAATATTAGCTCTTGGACTAGGGCAATAGTTTGAAGAACTATTTCAGCCAGGCCTTGCAATACCTGCATTGTTGAATATATCTATGTAGGTAGGGACAGAAACTCTTGTTCAACATAGTATTAGAAGTCCTGGCAACACCAATCAGACAACAAAGAGAAATAAAAGGTATCCAAATTGGCAATGAAGAAGTCAAATCCTCTCTCTTCACAGATGACATGATTCTTTATATGGAAAACCCAAAAGACTCCATCCCCAAACTACTAGATATCATACAGCAATTCAGCAACGTGGCAGGATACAAAGTCAATGTACAGAAATCAGTGGCTTTCTTATACACTAACAATGAAAATACAGAAAGGGAAATAAGAATCGATTCCATTTACTATAGCACCAAGAACCATAAGATACCTGGGAATAAACCTGACCAAAGAGGTGAAGGATCTGTACTCGAGGAACTACAGAACACTCATGAAAGAAATTGAAGAAGACACAAAAAGATGGAAGACCATTCCATGCTCTTGGATTGGAAGAATAAACATTGTTAAAATGTCTATGCTGCCTAGAGCAATCTATATTTTTAATGCCATTCCGATCAAAATTCCACTGGTATTTTTCAAAGAGCTGGAGCAAATCATCCAAAAATTTGTATAGAACCAGAAGAGACCTGGAATCACTAAGGAAATGTTGAAAAACAAAAATAAAACTCGGGGCATCACGTTACCTGATTTCAAGCTTTACTACAAAGCTGTGATCACCAAGACAGCATGGTACTGGCATAAAAACAGACACATAGACCAGTGGAACAGAGTAGAGAGACCAGATATGGACCCTCAACTCTACGGTCAAATAATCTTCGACAAAACAGGAAAAAATATACAGTGGAAAAAAGACAGTCTCTTCAATAAATGGTGCTGGGAAAACTGGACAGCTATATGTAGAAGAATGAAACTCGACCATTCTCTTACATCATACACAAAGATAAACTCAAAATGGATAAAAGACCTCAACGTGAGACAGGAATCCATCAGAATCCTAGAGGAGAACATAGGCAGTAACCTCTTTGATATCAGCCACAGCAATTTCTTTCAAGATGTGTCTCCAAAGGCAAAGGAAACAAAAGCGAAAATAAACTTTTGGGACTTCATCAAAATCAAAAGCTTCTGCACAGCAAAGGAAACAGTCAAGAAAACAAAGAGGCAACCCATGGAATGGGTTATTTGCAAATGACAGTACAGACAAAAGGTTGATATCCAGGATCTATAAAGAACTCCTCAAACTCAACACACACAAAACTGATAATCATATTAAAAAAATGTGCAGAAGATATGAACAGACACTTCTCCAATGAAGGCATACAAATGGCTATCAGACACATGAAAAAATGTTCATCCTCACTAGCCATCAGGGAGATTCAAATTAAAACCACATTGAGGTATCACCTTACACCAGTTAGAATGGACAAAATTAGCAAGACAGGAAACAACATGTGTTGGAGGGGATGTGGAGAAAGGGAAACCCTCTTACACTGTTGGTGGGAATGCAAGTTGGTGCAGATTCCTCAAGAAATTAAAAATAGAGATTCCCTATGACCCTACAATTGCACTACTGGGTATTTACCCCAAAGATACAGATGTAGTGAAAAGAAGGGCCGTCTGTACCCCAATGTTTATAGCAGCAATGGCCACGGTCGCCAAACTGTGGAAAGAACCAAGATGCCCTTCAACGGATGAATGGATAAGGAAGATGTGGTCTATATACACTATGGAGTATTATGCCTCCATCAGAAAGGATGAATACCCAACTTTTGTATCAACATGGACGGGACTGGAAGAGATTATGCTGAGTGAAATAAGTCAAGCAGAGAAAGTCAATTATCATATGGTTTCACTTCTGTGTGGAGCATAACAAATAGCATGGAGGACAAGGGGAGTTAGAGAGGAGAAGGGAGTTGGGGGAAATTGGAAGGGGAGGTAAACCATGAGAGACTATGGACTCTGAGAAACAATCTGAGGGTTTTGAAGGGGCTGAGGATGGGAGGTTGGGGGTATCAGGTGGTGGGTATTAAGGAGGGCACATATTGCATGGAGCACTGGGTGTGGTGCAAAAACAACGAATTCTGTTACGCTGAAAAGAAATTAAATAAGTAAATAAATAAATGAATAAAATCATATCTCCATACAAAGACAAGAATCTCATATCTGTTTTGTTTACAATAGTCAAAAACTGGAACCCATATATCCATCCAGTGAATGGATAAACTACAGTGTATTTATACAATAAAATTAGTCCTCACCCATAAAATGGAACAACCTACTGAGATTCCCTGCAACATGGATAACTCTCAAAATAATTAAGTTGAGTGAAAGAGCTGGATTAAAAAGAAAAGAGTGCATAGTAAATGATTCTATTTATAAAAACTTTAGAATATGCAAGCTAATCTGTAGTAATAGCACATTCATGGTTGTTTGAGGATGGGCATGCATGCGAGTGGAAAAGGAAGGAATAATAACACTAAGGTAAAAAGAAAATTCTGGACATGATTGATACTCTTATTACCTTGACTGTGCTGTGATGGTGTCTCAGGAACACTCATATCTCAAAACTTATCAAATTGTCCATCTTATTATGTTAATAGGCTATTAAGCATCACTAAAACTGTCAGAATGTTTAAAGATATTTAATAGTCCTACAGTATGAGTAATTAATAACTGTGTTTTTGAAATATTTTACCTTATTCACTTTCTTATTGCATTGTCCTTTTTTTTCCCACTAACTACTTAAAATATGTGATTAACTGAGTAATAAAAATTATAATAAAGAAGTAACCTACCAAATGATATTGCATGCTAAAATGAAAAACAAAACAGTTTTTCAGTTGCCAGACCCAGGTTGGAAAATCATGGTCTTAGATTCACTAGCAAGTTAATTTTTAAACTTAAATTCAATTAATTAACACATAATATATCATTGGTTTATGAGGTAGAGGTCAATGATTCATCAGTCTTATATAATACCCAGTGCTCATTACATCACATCATGTACACTTCTTAATATCTATCATACAGTTACCCCATCCCTCCACCTCCCTTCCCTCTAGCAACCTTCAGTTTGTTTCCTATTATTAAGAGTTTCTTACAGTTTGTCTTGCTCTCTGATCTCATTTTGTTACTTTTACATCATTCAGCCTCTGTTTCAGTCCATGAAGTAGAATGACAATAAGACCTTCCTCATAGACCTGTTTTGAATATTAAAAAGGTAATACAATGAAGGTGTCTTAAAACCATGCCTAATGTCTCAAAGAAGCTCAATAAATAGTTATTCTTTTTTTCAGTTCAAAAACATAAGCTGGATGGGAGAAGGATTTTACTAAATAAAACCATTTCTAAGCAATTATCTGAAGATTGTGTAAACAGGAGGTAGGGAAGGGGAAAATGTGGGTGATTTTCAAGAGTTGAATAGTATTTATCCAGAACCCTGACAAACAAGAATTTCTTTTTTTTTTCAGCATAATGGTATTCCTTGTTTTTGTTTCGCACTAAGTGAGAAAATCATGCAGCCAAGAATACTAGATCCAGCTAGCCTATCATTGAAAAGAGAAGGAAAGATAAAAGTCTTCCAGGACAAACAAAAATTACAAGAATTTTCAAACACCAAACCAGCCCTCCAGGAAATATTGAAAGGGGTCCTCTAAGCAAAGAGAGAGCCTAAAAGTAGTAGATCAGAAAGGAACAGAGACAATATACAGTAATAGTCACCTTACAGGCAATACAATGGCACTAAGTTCATATCTCTCAATAGTTACCCTGAATGTAAATGGGCTCAATACCTCAACCAAAAGACACAGGGTATCAGAATGGGTAAAAAAACCCCAAAACCCATCAATATGCTTTCTACAAGAAACTCATTTTAGACCCAAAGACACTTCCAGGTTTAAAGTGAAGGGATGGAAAAAAAATTTACCATGCTAATGGACATCAAAAGAAAGCTGGGGTGGCCATCCTTATATCAGATAAATTATATTTTAAGCCAAAGGCTGTAATAAGAGATGAGGAAGGACACTATATCATACTGAAAGGGTCTGTCCAACAAGAAGATCTAACAATTTTAAATATCTATGCCCCTAACATGGGAGCTGCCAACTATATAAACCAATTAATAACAAAATCAAAGAAACACATCAACAATAATGCAATAATACTAGGGGACTTTAACAATCCCCCTCACTGAAATGGGCAGATCATCCAAGCAAAAGATCAACAAGGAAATAAAGGCTTTAAATGACACACTGGACCAGATGGATATCACAGATATATTCAGAGTATTCCATCCCAAAGCAACAGAATATACATTCTTCTCTATGTGCACATGGAACATTCTCCAGAATAGATCACATCCCAGGTCACAAATCAGGTTTCGACTGGTACCAAAAGATTGGGATCATTCCTTGCATATTTTCAGACCAGATGCTTTGAAACTCGAACTCAATCACAAGAGGAAACTTGGAAAGAGCTCAAACATGTGGAGGCTAAAGAGCATGCTACTAAAGAATGAATGGGTTAACCAGGAAATTAAAGAAGAATTTTAAAAAATTCATGGAAACAAATGAAAATGAAAACACAACTGTTCAAAATCTTTGGGATGCAGCAAAGGTGGTCCTAAAAGGGAAGCATATAGCCATACAGGTCTTTCTCAAGAAACAAGAAAGGTCTCAAGTATACAACTTAACCCTACACCTCCAGCTCCTCCAGGAGCTGGAGAAAGGACAGCAAATAAAGATCAAACCCAGGAGAAGAGAAATAATAAAAATCAGATTATTTCTCAAAAGAGATATAATAACGTTAATAAAGATAATAAAGAAATCAATGAAATAGAAGCCAAAAGAACAGTAGAACAGATCAATGAAACTAGGAGCTTGTTCTTTGAAAGTTAAAAAGATTGATAATACCCTGGTCAGACTTAACAAAAGGAAAAGAGAAAAGGACCCAAGTTAATAAAATCATGAGTGAAAGAGGAGAGATCACAACCAACACCAAAGAAATACAAACAATTATAAAAAAAATTACCATGGGTAACTCTATGCCAGCAAATTAGACAATATGGAGGAAATGGATGTATTCCTAGAGATGTATAAACTACCAAAACTGAACGAGGAAGAAATAGAAAACCTGAACAGACCCATAACCAACAAGGAAATTGAAATAGTCATCAAAAAGTCTCCCAACAAATAAGAGCCCAGGGTCAGATGGCTTCCCAGAGGAATTCTACCAAACATTTAAAGAAGAATTAATACCTATTCTCCTGAAACTGTTCCAAAAAGTAGAAATGGAAGAGAAACTTCCAAACTCATTTTATGAGGCCAGCATTACCTTGATCCCAAAACCAGACAAAGATCCCATCAAAAAAGAGAATTACAGACCAATATCCCTGATGAACACGGTTGCAAAAATTTTCACCAAAATACTAGCCAATAGGATCCAATGGTACATTAAAAGGATTATTCACCATGACCAAGTGGGATTTATTCTTGGGCTGCAAGTTTGGTTCAACATCTGAAAATTAATCATTGTGATATAATACATTAATAAAAGAAAGAACAGAAATCATATGATACTCTCAATAGATGCTGAAAAAGCATTTGACAAAGTACAGCATCCTTTCCTGATCAAAATTCTTCAAAGTGTAGGCACAGAGGGCACATACCTCAGTATCATCAAAGCCATGTATGAAGAACCCATAGCGAATATCATTCTCAATGGGGAAAAACTGACAGCTTTTCCCCTAAGGTCAGGAACATGACAGGGATGTCCATTACCACTACTGCTATTCAACATAGTACTAGAAGTCCTAGCCTCAGCAATCAGACAACAAAAAGAAATTAAAGGCATCCAAATCAGCAAAGAAGTCAAATGCTCACTCTTTGCAGATGGTATGATACTTTATGTGGAAAACCCAAAAGACTCCACTCCAAATCTGCTAGAACCTGTACAGGAATTCAGCAAAGTATCAGGATATAAAATCAATGCACAGAAGTCAGTTGCATTTCTATACACCAACAACAAGACAGAAGAAAAAGAAATTAAGGAGTCAATCCCATTTACAGTTGTACCCAAAACCATAAGAATCCTAGGAATAAACCTAACCAAAGAGGCAAAGAATCTGTACTCATAAAACTATAAAGTACTCATGAAAGAAATTGAGGATGACACAAAGAAATGGAAAAATGTTCCATGCTCATGGATTGGAAGAACAAATACTATGAAAATGTCTATGCTACCTAAAGCAATCTATACATTTAATGCAATCCCTATGAAAATATCATCCATTTCTTTCAAAGAAATGGAACAAATAATTCTAAAATTTATATGGAACCAGAAAAGACCTGTTTGAAAAAAAAAAAAAAAGAGGAATGTTGAAAAAGAAAGCCAAAGTTGTTGGTATCACAATTCCAGACTTCAAGCTCTATTACAAAGCTGTAATCATCAAGACAGTATGGTACTGGCACAAAAACAGACACATAGATCAATGGATCTATGGTCGACTAATCTTTGACAAAGCAGGAAAGAATGTCCAATGGAAAAAAGGCAGTCTCTTAAACAAATGGTATTGGGAAAATTGGACAGCCACATGCAGAAAAATGAAACTGGACCATTTCCTTACACCACACACAAAAATGGACTCCAAATGGATGGAAGACCTCAATGTGAGATAGGAATCCATCAAAATCCTTGAGGAGAACACAGGCAGCAACCTCTTCGACCTCAGCCACAGCAACTTTTCCTAGGAACATTGCCAAAGGCAAGGGAAGCTAGGGCAAAAATGCACTATTGGGACTTCATCAAGATCAAAAGCTTTTGTACAGCAAAGGAAACAATCAACAAAACCAAAAGACAACTGACAGAATGGGAGACAATATTTGTAAACAACATATCTGATAAAGGGCTAGTATCCAAAATCTATAAAGAGCTTATCAAACTCAACACCCAAAGAACAAATGAATCCAATCAAGAAATAGGCAGTGGACATGAACAGACATTTCTGCGAAGAAGACATCCAGATGGCCAACAGACACATCTAAAAGTGCTCCACATTACTCGGCATCAGGGAAATACAAATCAAAACCACAATGAGATACCACCTTGCACCTGTCAGAATGGCTAAAATTAACAAGTCAGGGAATTACAGATGTTGGCGAGGATGCAGAGACAGGGGAACCCTCTTACACTGTTGGTGGGAGTGCAAGCTGGTGCAACCACTGTGGAAAACAGCATGAAGATTCCTCAAAAAGTTGAAAATAGAGCTACCCTACAACCCAGCAATTGCACTACTGGGTATTTACCCTAAAGATACAAAGGTAGTGATCCGAAGGGGCATATGCACCCAAATGTTTATAGCAGCAAAGTCCACAATAGCTAAACTATGGAAAGAACCCAGATGTCCATCAATAGATGAATGGATAACGAAGATGTGGTGTATATATATACAATGGAATATTATGCAGCCATCAAAGGAAATGAAATCTTGCCATTTGCAATGATGTGGATGGAACTAGAGGTTATGCTGAGCGAAATAAGTCAATCAGAGAAAGACAATTATCATATGATCGCCCTGATATGAGGAAGTTGAGAGGCAATGTGGTGGGTTTGGGGGTAGGAAAGGAATAAATGAAACAAAATGGGATTGGGAGGGAGACAAACCATAAGAGACTCTTAATCTCACAAAACAAACTGAAGGTTGCTGGGGGTAGGGGGTTAGGGGGAGGGTGGTTGGGTTATGGACATTGAGGAAGGTATGTGGTATGGTGAGTCCTGTGAAGTTTAAACCTGGTGATTCACAGACCTGTGCCCCTGGGGCTAATAATAAATTATATTTTAATTAAAAAATTTTAAAAAAGGAATCGATAAGATATTGGTTAAAAGAGGAAAGGAGAAAATTTAAGAAAAATAGAAAGTGAAAAAATAGTGAACATTTTAAAAATTAACTTTGAAAGACTACAGAATTGCGGGGAAAAAGCCATGAATTCTATGTGCTGTATTCTCCTAGAGCTGGAATATTGTAGTTCTCATTGATTGGTGAATTTGGTTTTGGCTGGATATTCTTGCTGATCTTCTGGGGGAGGGACCTGTTGTAATGATTCTTAAATGTCTTTGCCCGAGGTAGAACTGCCCTGCCTTTGCTAGGCGGCAGGTTAGGTAATCTTCTTGGGTTTGCTCTCAGTAGCTTTTGTTCCTTGAAAGCTTTCCATATAGCTTTGGAGGATGAGAATGAAAATGGTGGCTTTCCACTCTCTGGCCCTGGAGGAGCTGAGAACTTAGACCTCCTGCCCTCAGTGAGCCCTTAGAGAAAAGGAGTCAATCACTCCTGTCTCCTTGGTCTGGCAGCACTCTGTGCTCACATGGCCTGTGACCAAGTGTTTCTATCTCTGGTATATGACACCATTTGGAGTTTCAAACCCAGTGGATCCCTGTGGTGCACTCCTATGTGGCTCCTCCTGGGGGAGGAAGGGGAGTTTCCCCAGATCTGCTGCTTGTTGGGCCCCTGCTTGAAGAGCAGTGTCCTGACGATGCCATGATCATGTTTTATGGTATCCCCGAGGTGGAAGCTCACCCCTTGGCTTCATCTTTGCATCCAGTTGCCCTGCTTGATATTTGGGTGCTCTGTCAGGCTCAGACACCCCTGGTCTTCCTGTCCCCCTGAGGGTCCCTAGACCACACTGTCCCAGTGAGGGTTCCACTCTCCCCCCACCCCAACCCCTTAGCCACTGGAGTGATGTCTCTCAGTGGAGCACACTTCTAAAAGTTTGGATTTTGTGGTCTGCATCTCTATTGCCTTCCAGTAGCCAGCTCCCTCCCTCCTTCAGTCTATCTTTCCAAATATCACCTGGGATTCACTTCTCCACACATCCTACCTTCCAGAAAGTGGTCACTTTTCTGCTCATAGAATTGCTACTATTCTTTTCTTGTATCTCCTGTTGAGTTTGTAGGTATTCAGAATGGTTTGATAACTATCTAGCTGAATTCCTGGGAGCAGATGAAATTTAGGTCTCCTACTCCTCTGCCATCTTGCTCCTCCCCCCTGCTCTTGAGTGAGTCTTCATATTTGGTGCCTTTTAAGGAATTTCTCTATTTTTCACTAAAATTACTGAAGTATTGTCTATGGTATTCTCCTTTTCATTATTTTAATATCTTTATAAACTATGATAATATCAACTCTCTTATCACTGATATTGGTAATTTGTGTTATTTCTTTTTGTTTTTCTAATCAGTCTGGCTGAAGTCTTATCAACCTTATTATTGTTTTTCTGATACACAGCTTTTGTTTTCATTGATTTATTATTTTTCTGACCTACTTAATATTAATGAATTATTATATAATTTTTTTAGTTATCCCATTCTTATTATCCTGGAACTTCTGTAATTTTATCCATTGTCTTTTGAAGAAATATAAACCTTTTCATTTTTAATATTAAACTTTTAATTATAAACATCCATATTTTAGAAAGACTGTATGTAACTTGTAGGTTAGAAGTACAATAAATTGGAAGGGGAGGTGAACCATGAGAGACTATGGACTCTGAAAAACAATCTGAGGGTTTTGAAGGGGCGGGGGATGGGAGGTTGGGGAACCAGGTGGTGGGTGTTGGAGAGGGCACGGATTGCATGGAGCACTGAGTGTGGTGCAAAAACAATGAATACTGTTATGCTGAAAAAAAAAAAAGAAGTACAATAAAATAAACAACTATGACCTTAGTGGATTACTTCTATACCCATCAGATCTTATTAATACTGATTCCCCCTCCTTTATCTTTTATAGGGGAACTTCAATTAAAGTTGTAGAAGGGGCAGTAGGGTGGCACAGTTGGTTGATCAACGGACTCTTGGTTTCAGCTTAGGTCCTGATCTCAGAGTTGTAAGATCAAACCCTATGGTGGGCTTCATTTAAGTGTAGATTCTGCTTGAAATTCTCTCTCCCTCTCCCTATGCCTTCCCACTAATGCTTGTGCACTTTCTCTCCTTCTTTCTAAGATGAATAAATGAATCTTTAAAAAAGTTGTAGAGGAATTTGGTTATGTTTTTCTATGTACTAATTATACCTAAGAAAAATCGTTCTCAGTTAACATTAAGTCAAGTTTGCCTGCCTTTTAAAGCTAACATTCACTGACTGCTTTCTGCAGTTCTTATCAGTGTCCTCAGAGCAGGTGTTACTATCATCTTTTTTATTGTTGAAGTTTGCTTTAAGCCATACTCAACAAAAAACCCAACTCTAGCTCATCTGCTGTCTTGCATTGGATTCCTCAGATGTGGACCCTGAGTTAGAGATTCATGAGCATGTGATTTACTAAAGAATTATTCCCAAGAGAGACTGCTAAGGGAGCTGGGCAGAGCAGCATGAAGCCTATAGGAGAATTTTTGGCAGAATAGTTTGATCCAAGACAAGGACTTGTGAGGTTGATGAAGGAATGCAAACTCACAGAAACTTTCATCTCCCTGTGCAAGACAGCAAAGCAACATTAGTACCATAAAGACAATCCTTGTAAAAAGAGCTGCAAGTGCTGGATATTGAAAGTGCATAGAAGGTGGTGGTGGTGATGGTTATACAGGTGTACATATATAAATGTAATAAAATAATTCAGTATAAAAGGATCTAAGTGTATTTGGGCAGAATATCAGTATTGCTCACCACATGAGGGTTCTTCCATATTTCCTTCCTACAATTTTTAAAGTATTGGCCTTTCTCTCCATGCTCATTGCCTCATGGAAAGAAGTTGGCTGTTCTACCTTCAGCCTTATATCTATGTCTAGGTAGGAAGAAGGGAATAGGGTAAGACTGAAAAAGGGCATTTTAATTGAATACCTCCCCGTTACAAAAGCTTTTGTCAACCCCTTATCCTGCCTATATTTTATTGTTCAGACAAACGTCAAATGGTTACCATATCTACTGCATGGGATTCTGGGAAGGTGTATATTTCAAGTTCAGAATATTGGTGTCCAGTACAAAATGAGGTTCTGTTGATAAGGAAGTAGGGATAGTGGTGACAGATATAAGGTAAACAACTGCAATATTTGATACTTCCTCATTTTACAGAGGATAGAGAGATTGAGCAGGGTCACATAATTTACTGAAGTTGCAGAGCCTGTAAGCAGTAAACCAAACTAACATTCTTTTATAAAGAAGAATTAAGGTTTTTTTTTTTCTTGTGTGTGTGTGTATGTATGTATGTGTGAATGTATATAATCTCTACACCCAGCATGGGGCTCAAATTCACCATCCTGAGATCAAGAGTTGCAGGTTCTTTCAACTGAGTCAACCAGGTACCTCAAACTTAGTGGTTTTGTTGTTGTGGCACACTACATATAGTTTTTGTCATCTTGCCATCTTGCCATTTTTATTTTATGGCATACATTATGATGACACCATAGTAGCATATATCCCTCATTCTTATTTTTAAAGGTCTTTTCATGAAGTTCTTTCCTCTCTCTCTCTCCCTTCCTTCCTTCCTTCTCTTTCTTTCTCTCTTTAGAGAGATAGAGTGTGCATGTGAATGGGGGAGGATAGAGAGCAAAAGGGAGAGAATCTGAAGCAGACTCCATGTGCAAGCATGTAGCCCAACATGGGGCTTGATTTCATGACCCTGAGATCGTGACCTGAGCTGAAATCAAGAGTCAGATGCTCAACTGGCTGAACTACCCAGGTGCCTGTATTCCTCATTCTTTATACAGTTGTATAATACTCCATGTTTATAGTCCCTGGATTTTCCAACCTTATTATTGTTTTTTTTTTTCCCAACAGTTTTAAGTTAAAATACATCTTTTCTTGTATTTAAAAATGTGTCTTTATTTTAAAATTTATCATTTTTATTTTTTAAGTATTTATTTTAATCACCTGGTGCTCATCATGACAAATGCACTACTTACTCTCCATCTTCTATTTCACCTATCCCTCCATCCACCTCCCTTCTAGTAACCACCAATTTTTTCTCTATATTTAAAAGTCTTTTTTTTTTTTTTTTGGTTTGTGTCTTTCTCTTTTTTTCCCCTTTGCTTTTGTTTTGCTTCATATAAGTGAAATCATATGGCATTTGTCTTTCTCTAACTGACATATTGCACTTAGCATTATACTCTCTAGCTCCATCTATGTTGCAAATGGCACGATTTCATTCTTTTTTTTAATGACTGAATAATATTCCCGTGTGTGTGTGTGTGTGTGTGTGTGTATCACACCCTCTTTATTCATTAATCAATTGATGGACACTCAGGCTGCTTCCAAATCTTGACATTATAAATAATGCTGTTATAAATATAGGGGTGCATGTATCCCTTCGAATTAATGTTTTCATCTTCTTTGGGTAAATACCTAGTACTGTGATTGCTGGGTAGTTCTATTTTTAACTTTTGGAGGCACTTCCATACTGTTTTCCAGAGTTGCTGCACCAGTTTTCACTCCCACTAATACCGCAACAGTTTTCCTGTCTCCATATCCTCACCAACATCTGCTGTTTCTTGTGTTGTTGATTTTAGCCATTCTGACAGGTGTAAAGTGTCTCATTGTAGTTTTGATTTATATTTCCCTGATGATAAGTGATGATAAGCATCTTTTCATGTGTCTATTAGCCTTCCGTATTTGGAGAAATGTTCATGTCTTCTCATTTTTAATTGGATTATTTTATTTTGGGGGGTTGAGTTTGATAAGTTCTTTATATATTTTGGAAACTAACCCTTTATTGGATATGTCATTTATTTTTTTTTTAAAGATTTTATTTATTTATTTGACAGAGAGAAATCACAAGTAAGCAGAGAGGCAGGCAGAGAGAGAGGAGGAAGCAGGCTCCCCGCTGAGCAGAAAGCCCGATGCAGGGCCCGAACCCAGGACCTGGGATCATGACCTGAACCGAAGGCAGCGGCCCAACCCACCGAGCCACCCAGGCGCCCCTGGATATGTCATTTATAAATATCCTTTCCCATTCCACTGGTTGCCTTTTAGTTTTGTTGATTGTTTTCTTTGGTGTGCAAAAGCTTTTGAAGTCCCAATAGTTCATTTTTCCTTTTGTTTCCCTTGCCCCAGGAGACATATCTAGAAAGAAGTTGCTATGGTCCGTGTCAGAGAAATTACTGCCTGTGCTCTTTTATAAGATTTTTATGGTTTCTGGTCTCACATTTAAGTCTTTAATCCATTTCAAATTTACTTTTGTGTATGGTGTAAGTTAGTAGTTTCATTCTTTTGCATGTTGCTGTCTAGTTTTCCCAACACCATTTGTTGAAGAGACTGTCTTTTATGCATTGGATAATCTTTCTTCTTTGTCGAAGATTAATTGACCATATAATTGTGGGTCTATTTCTGGATTTTCTATTCTGTTCTGTCAATCTATGTACCTATTTTGTATCATTACCATGCTGTTTTGTTTACAGTTTTGTAATATAACCTGAAGTCTGGAATTGTGATGCCTCTAGCTTTTCTTTTCTTTTTCAAGATTGCTTTGATTATTTGTGGTCTTTTATGGTTCCATATAAATTTTAGGATTTTTTTTTCCAGTTCTGTGAAAAAAATGCTATTGGTGTTTTAGTCAAGATTGCTTTAAATGTGTTGATCACTTTGGGTAGTATACACATAAAATTGTGTCTTTACAAGTGATTTCTGGAAGTAGGATTGGAGTAAGGGCCATTTCCACTTTTTTTCTTTGACTTGCCCATATCTTGTCTTATTTTTTTCTATAGGGTTATTGACTGTTTCTCTATTTTTAGAAACTATACATTAAGCATATTAACTACTCATGGTATAACTGCAATTATTTTTCTCATATAACATTTTACACCTCTTGAGTTAAAAATATATGATCAGTTTAACAATATTTTGATTAACTGCATCTGGAATTTGAGTCATAGTTAGCAAAGGCTTCTACTAATAACAGATATTAGAAGATTTTATTGATTTTTTCCATTGTTTCACTTCTTATATTTAGATCTCTAACCTTTGGGATTTCTCTTAGTATCAGCAATTTTACTTTTTCCCTTATGGATATCCAATTAACCCCATACCTGCATCACAAAGTTATACTTTTCCATACTTAACTGAGGTGTCACCTTTATCATATGCTAAATTTGCACGTGCATTTGAGACTACCTAATGTTTTTCTATTCAATTTGCCTATCTGTCCATTCCTTCATCAGTATCACATTACAGAGATTTTAAAACATAACTGAATATGTTGCAGATGTTTTAATATATTTCTAGAGAAGTTTTTTTTTTTTCATTTTTTGCTTTTTCCAACTGCTAGAGGTTGTCCCCAAGTTTTGGCCTCATGGTGCCTTTCCATCTTCCAAGCCAGTGATGGCTACTCAAGTGTTTCTCACATCATAATGTGACTGATTCTTCTGCCTTCTTTTTCCACATTTAAAGGATCATTGTGATTACATTCACTCACTCTGATAAACCAGGATAATCTCTTTATTTATTTTAAATTTTTAAGTTCTAGGTAACATACAGTGCAATACTGGTTTCAGGGGGAAAATTCAGTGATTCATCATTTACATACAACACCCAATGCCCTCTTTAATACCCATCACCCATTAGTCCATCCTCCCCACACCTCCCTCCATCAACTCTAAGTTTGTTCTCTATCATTAAGAGTATTTTATGGTATTTTTCCCTCTCTCCTTCCCCCCCTTCCCATATGTTCATCTGTTATGTATTTATCTTTTTGACTTATTTCACTTAGCATAATATGCTTCAGTTCCATCCACATTGTTACAAATGGCAAGATATCACTTTTTGATGGCTGTGTAATATTTTGATATATATGTATATATATATATATACATATATATATGTATGTATACATATGTGGTATATATATATATACCACATCTTCTTTATCTATTTGTCAGTCAATGGACATTTAGTCTCTCTCTATAGTTTGGCTATTGTTGATAATGCTGCTATAAACATTGGGGTACATGTACCCCTTTGAATCTGCATTTTTGTATCCTTTGGGTAAATACCGATTAGTGCAATTGCTAGATCATAGGGTAGTTCTAATTTTTGATTTTTGAAGAACCTTCATACTGTTCTCCAGAGAGGTTGCACCAGTCTGTATTCCCATTAACAGTGCAAGAGGCAAACCTATGCTTTTAATATGCTGGATAGTGATTCATGTGTCCTCTTATAGGGAGTATCCTATGGGCTAGAGACTATAATTGAACTTGGACAAATATTTCATCATCTTGGCATCTCAACAGGAAGCAGCTCATTGATTCTAACTCTACCAATTGGCTATAACTTTTATCTCTTGCATCTGTTTCTCAGATTCCTAAGCCCCCTAATCCCAACCCTGAGTATTAAGGAATATGGAGCAACTGAATTGACCTGGTTGAATTGAACTGATTTTGCCCGGGACCTGCACAGGGAACCTATTTAACATGACTTTGAGAATGGATATAGGAATCAATCAGGGTGGGGATTAGGGTATGGGGATAGAGTCTTCAGTCCTATTTCTTTCTCTAATGAGACACTCACACTGACGTCTCTTACCCTTGTGCAACTGTGTACTGCAGTATTGGAGTTTTAATACATAAATTGTACAAGTTTCAAGTTCTATGAGGACAAGAAGCATAGCTTAGGTTTTTGTTTTGTTTTGTTTTGTTTAGTGCTTTCATGGTACTTAGCAAAGTCCAATATACATGGCATATGTTTAAGAAACCAGTGCTAGAAGACAAGATTTCTGGGCTGTACAGGTCAGATGGGGGAAAGAAATTTTGGGACAAGCCTGGCTCAATCCCTACCTGAGTACCCTAGCTTAAGATTTCCTCCATCATGCAATTTCTTGGCATGCAGCACAAAGGTTGAAATTGTTTTTGTTTTTTGACTTGTTTTGTAGATGTGGGGGTTATAATATAAGACTTTAATCAAGTTATTATATTATAACTAGCAATTCTCTTTCAAAATCCCCTGAATCTCAATTTTTACTATTCTTTTCCAATTCTAAGCCACATTACTCATTCAAATAAATTTTTCTTGACCGTATTTCAAGGTATCTAATAAATACATAAAAATCTAACAAATATAAATAAAATGAGGGAAAAGTAAGTTTTAACATAATTGTTATTCCAGATACAAAGAAATGACCAAATTCCTTCCAATAATGTAGACCATCAAAACACATAATACAAAACACATAAAAATAAATAGCAAAAGACCACCACACATTTGTATATTTTAATCAAATAAAAATCACCATAGTGATGGTAGAAAGTATTTTTAGGAAAAGAAAATTGAACAGCAGAAATAAAGTAATCAGGTTGAAAGATACCTAACTGAGTCAGAAGTTAGGTTAAATTTTCTTTTGCAGGTGTATGTTGGTTGTTTGATCTCAAGTAAAAGTTGCTGAATAGGTCCTTTGTGCTGGCCCCTATGATGGGCACTGGGATTACAGAGGGGAAAAAGACACAATCTCTTCTCTGGAATATCTTACTTAGTTTTTTTTTTTTTTTTAATTTATTTTCAGCATAACAGTATTCATTGTTTTTGCACCACACTCAGTGCTCCATGCAATCTGTGTCTCTCATGGTTCACATCCCCTTCCAATTTCCCCCAATACCCTTCTCCTCTCTAACTCCCCTTGTCCTCCAAGCTATTTGTTATGCTCCACACAGAAGTGAAACCATATGATAATTGGCTCTCTCTGCTTGACTTATTTCACTCAGCATAATCTCTTCCAGTCCCGTCCATGTTGATACAAAAGTTGGGTATTCATCCTTTCTGATGGAGGCATAATACTCCACACTGTATATGGACCACATCTTCCTTATCCATTCATCCGTTGAAGGGCATCTTGGTTCTTTCCACAGTTTGGTGACTGTGGCCATTGCTGCTATAAACATTGGGGTACAGATGGCCCTTCTTTTCACTACATCTGTATCTTTGGGGTAAATACCCAGTAGTGCAATGGCAGGGTCATAGGGAAGCTCTATTTTTAATTTCTTGAGGAATCTCCACACTGTTCTCCAAAGTGGCTGCACCAACTTGCATTCCCACCAACAGTGTAAGAGGGTTCCCCTTTCTCCACATCCCCTCCAACACATGTTGTTTCCTGTCTTGCTAATTTTGGCCATTCTAACTGGTGTAAGGTGATATCTCATTGTGGTTTTAATTTGAATCTCCCTGATGGCTAGTGAGGATGAACATTTTTTCATGTGTCTGATAACCGTTTGTATGTCGTCATTGGAGAAATGTCTGTTCATATCTTCTGCACATTTTTTTAAATTTTTTTATTTTTTCAGCATAACAGTATTCATTATTTTTGCACCACACCCAGTGCTCCATGCATCTTCTGCACATTTTTTGATATGATTATCAGTTTTGTGTGTGTTGAGTTTGAGGAGTTCTTTATAGATCCTGGGTATCAACCTTTTGTCTGTACTGTCATTTGCAAATATCTTCTCCCATTCCGTGGGTTGCCTCTTTGTTTTCTTGACTGGTTCCTTTACTGTGCAGAAGCTTTTGATTTTGATGAAGTCCCAAAAGTTTATTTTCGCTTTTGTTTCCTTTGCCTTTGGAGACAATCTTGAAAGAAGTTGCTGTGGCTGATATCGAAGAGATTACTGCTTATGTTCTCCACTAGGATTCTGATGGATTCCTGTCTCACGTTGAGGTCTTTTATCCATTTTGAGTTTATCTTTGTGTATGATGTAAGAGAATGGTCGAGTTTCATTCTTCTACATATAGCTGTCCAGTTTTCCCAGCACCATTTATTGAAGAGACTGTCTTTTTTCCACTGTATATATTTTCCTGTTTTGTCAAAGATTATTTGACCGTAGAGTTGAGGGTCCATATCTGGTCTCTCTACTCTGTTCCACTGGTCTATGTGTCTGTTTTTATGCCAGTACCATGCTGTCTTGGTGATCACAGCTTTGTAGTAAAGCTTGAAATCAGGTAACGTGATGCCCCCAGTTTTATTTTTGTTTTTCAACATTTCCTTAGCAATTCGTGGTCTCTTCTGATTCCATACAAATTTTTGGATGATTTGCTCCAACTCTTTGAAAAATACTGCTGGAATTTTGATCGGAATGGCATTAAAAATATAGATTGCTCTAGGCAGCATAGACATTTTAACAATGTTTATTCTTCCAATCCAAGAGCATGGAATGGTTTTCCATCTTCTTGTGTCTTCTTCAATTTCTTTCATGAGTGTTCTGTAGTTCATCGGGTACAGATCCTTTACCTCTTTGATTAGGTTTATTCCCAGGTATCTTATGGTTCTTGGTGCTATAGTAAATGGAATCGATTCTCTCATTTCCCTTTCTGCATTTTCATTGTTAGTGTATAAGAAAGCCACTGATTTCTGTACATTGACTTTGTATCCTGCCACGTTGCTGAATGGCTGTATGAGTTCTAGTAGTTTGGGGGTGGAGTCCTTTGGGCTTTCCATATAAAGAATCATGTCATCTGCGAAGAGAGAAAGTTTGACTTCTTCATTGCAAATTTGGATACCTTTTATTTCTCTTTGTTGTCTGATTGCTGTTGCTAGGACTTCTAATACTATGTTGAACAAGAGTGGTTAGAGTGGCATCCTTGTCGTGTTCCTGATCTCAACGGGAAGGCTGTTTCCCATTGAGGATGATATTTGTTGTGGGTCTTTCATAGATAGATTTTAGGAAGTTCAGGAATGTTCCCTCTATCCCAATTCTTATTGGCATATAACTTTGAAGCGTTTTAATCAGGAATGGATGCTGGATTTTGTCAAATGCTTTTTCTGCATCAATTGAGAGGACCATGTGGTTCTTCTCTTTTCTCTTATTGATTTGTTCTATCACATTGATTGATTTGTGAATGTTGAACCATCCTTGTAGCCCAGGGATGAATCCCACCTGGTCATGGTGGATAATCTTTTTAATGTGCTGTTGGATCCTGTTTGCTAGGATCTTGTTGAGAATCTTAGCATCCATATCATCAGTGATATTGGTCTGAAATTCTCCTTTTTAGTAGGTTCTTTGCCTGGTTTGGGGATCAGGGTAATGCTGGCTACAAAAAAAGAGTCTGGAAGCTTTCCTTCTGCTTCAATTTTTTGAAACAGCTTCAGGAGAATAGGTGTTATTTCTTCTTTGAAAGTTTGGCAGAATTCCCCAGGGAATTGGTCAGGTCCTGGGCTCTTGTTTGTTGGGAGGTTTTTGATCACTGCTTCATACTCGTTACTAGATATCGGTCTATTCAGGTTGTCAATTTCTTCCTGGTTCAATTTTGGGAGTTTATAGCTTTCCAGGAATGCATCCATTTCATCTAGGTTGCTTAGCTTATTGGCATATAACTGTTGATAATAACTTCTGATGATTGTTTCTACTTCCTTGGTGTTAGTTGTGATCTCTCCCTTTTCATTCATAATTTTATTAATTTGGGCTTTCTCTTTTCTTTTGGATTAGCGTGGCCAATGGTTTATCGATCTTATTGATTCTTTCAAAAAACCAGCTTCTAGTTTCATTGATACATTCTACTGTATCTCTGGTTTCTACCTCATTGATCTCAGCTCTAATCTTGATTATTTCCCTTCTTATGTGTGGAGTTGGTTTGATTTGTTCTTGATTCTGCAGTTCTTTAAGGTGTAGAGACAGCTGGTGTGTTCTGGATTTTTCAATTTTTTTGAGGGAGGCTTGGATGGCTATGTATTTCCCCCTTAGGACCACCTTTGCTGTATCCTATAGGTTTTGGACCAAAGTGTCTTCATTCTCATTGGTTTCCATGAATTGTTTAAGTTCTTCTTTGATCTCCTGGATGATCCAAGCATTCTTAAGCAAGGTGGTCTTTAGCTTCCAGGTGTTTGAGTTCCTTCTGAACTTTTCCTTGTGATTGAACTCTAGTTTCAAAGCACTGTGATCTGAGAATATGCAGGGAATAATCTCAGTCTTTTGGTATCAGTTGAGTCCTGATTTGTGACCCAGTATGTGGTCTATTCTTGAGAAGGTTTATGTGCACTTGAGAAGAATGAATATTCTGTTGTTTTAGGGTGGAATATTCTGTATATATCTATGAGGTCCATCTGGTCCAATGTGTCATTCAATGCTCTTGTTTCTTTATTGATTTTATGCTTCGATGATCTATTTCTGAGAGAGGCATGTTAAGATCTCCTACTATTAATGTATTCATATCAATATGACTCTTTATCTTGATTAACAGTTTTCTTGTGTAATTGGCTGCTCCCATATTGGGGGAATAGATATTTACAATTGTTAGATCATCTTGGTGGATAGTCCCTTTAAGAATGATGTAGTGTCCTTCTGTATCTCTGACTACAGTCTTTAGTTTAAAATCTAATTTATCTGCTAGGAGAATCGCTACCCCGGCCTTCTTTTGAGGCCCATTGGCATGAAAGATGCTTCTCCATACCTTCACTTTCAGTCTGGGTGTATCTTTAGGTTCAAAATGGGTCTCTTGTAGACAGCATATGGATGGGTCCTGTCGTTTTATCCAATCTGCAACCCTGTGCCATTTTATGGGCGCATTTAGGCCATTCACATTGAGAGTGATTATTGATAGATACGTTTTTATTGAAATCGTGTTACCTTTGAAGTCTTTCTTTCTGTAGATTGTCTCTATATTTCTGTTCAATGCTATTCTTAGGATTTTTCTTCTTTTATAGTACCCCCTTAATATTTCCTGCAGTGTCGGCTTGGTGGTTGCATAGTCTTTTAAGCCTTGCCGGTCTTGGAAACTCTTTATCTCTCCATCCATTTTGAATGTCAGTCTTGCTGGATAAAGTATTCTTGGCTGCATGTTCTTCTCATTTAGTGCCTGAATATATCTTGCCAGTCCTTTCTGGGGTCTCTGTGGACAGGTCTGACGTTATTCTGATGGGCTTTCCTCTGTAAGTAAGGAGCCCCTTTGTCCTAGCGGCTTTCAAGAGATTATACCTACAATTCTGATTCCTCAATTTGACTCTCAGGTGCCTTGATGTTTTTCTGGAATCTATAATCTTGGGTGGAGACCGTTCGGTCTCTAGTACATGAACACTGGTTCCATTAGCGAGATTGGGAAAATTTTCATGAAGAACTTGTTCCACTATATCTTCTAGACTTCTTTCTTTCTCCTCCCCTTCAGGGATTCCAATGATTCTGATGTTGGAATGTTTCATGACGTCATTTATTTCCCTGATTCTGTTTTCAAGGTTTCTAAGCTGTTTGTTCCAGGCTTCCTCTTGATCCTTTCTCTCTATCTGTTTGTCCTCCAGATCACTAATTCTATCTTCTCTTTCAGTTACCCTAGCTTTGAGAGAATTTTGATTAGATTGGAGCTCATTGAGAGCATTGTGAACCTCAGCCCTGGTAGCTTTTAGCTCTGCCCTAACATTGTGAACATCCTGTCTGGTCGCTTTCAGCTCGGTCCTAATCAATTCTGTTTGGCCATCCATGGCTTTCTCCAACCTAGCTATTGCCTGGATAATTGTTAGCCTGAATTCTCTTTCCGACATATTGTCTATGTTGATAGCCATTAGCTCTGTTGCAGAAGGTCCATCCTCTGTATTTTTCTTCTGTTGGGCATTCCTCCTCCTAGTCATTTTGGTGAGAGATGACTGAACAGATGTAGCTGGATGTATCGACCGTGGTGCAGTCAAGGTGCACCCTGGAATGCTTCTGAGCAATCAGGATTCCCCACCCAAATGAGAGAAAAAAGAAAAGAAAAAGAAAAAAAAAAGGAGAGAGAGAGAGACAGGAAAGAAAGGTAAGATAAAAGAGAAGGTTCAGCCCAAATGGGCCCCAAGGTAAGATTTATGAAGTATACAAACAAAAACAAAGAAAAAGGCTAATAAAAGTATATGACAAGAGGAAAAAATATATATATATATATAAGCAAATAAAGGAAGAACATCATCAAAAAGAACCCCAAGTGTAAGATTTATATACTATCAGGACAAACACAAAAACACCAGAAACACTGGTGGAAGAAAAAGATGGGAGAGTGCTTATAAATTCTCAGTGTGAGTGAGGAAGGTTGTTTTGATTCTTCCTGGATGTATCTTGATATCTTTGTTAAAGGACTCAACTTTCCTAAGAAAAAGGGGGATTAAAAATTGGTTTACCTATAGGGGTAGTACTGATTGGGAAAGGGGATTACTTTGAACTTTAACTCTATATGAATATTAGAAAATAAAAATAAAAAAGGAATAAACTAGACTAAACTAAAATTAAAAAAAAGAAATTTAAAAAATAGAAATGCAAAAGAAAAACACAGGTGTATGTATCAAAAAGTTCAGGTTAGAAGGTTATTATGGAATTTGATGTACTGGACAGCTCACTGTGATGGTAAATAGGTTAAAAAATTATCTATATAAAAAAAAATGAGCCAGAATTGTGGGAACAAATTAAAAATAAAAGTTGTCCTATGAAGTAGTGGTGGTTGTTCTCTTGTAGTTTTTTTTTTTGTTTTGTTTTTTTTTTTTTTTCCTTTCCTGGTTGGTTTTCTGGAGGAGGGGCCTGCCACGTGGGTTTTCAGTCAATGATGTTCCCTGAGTTAAGTCCTCCAGTCCCCCTCAAGGGGGTGGAAACCGGTTTTTTCAGGCTTTTGTTCTCTGGCGGTTTTTATGTTTGTTCACCTTTTTTTTTTCTCTCTCTCGCCTTGACCACTTTTGATGGTTTTTGTAGGTTTAGAGGCAAGCAAACTGCACCCTGACCTCCCTCTCAGAGAGAAGCTTCAGTCTGCTCTTCTGTGGGTGTTGCAGAGCCCATATAAATTCCCCCTTGGCCACTGGCAGAGCAGGTTCCGAGTCGCGGTCCCTGGGGACGCAGGATCTTCTGCTTGTACCCAAAACCACGGCAGCGGCGGCTGTCTGGGCAGCTCCGGCTGTCTGGGCAGCTCCAGACCGCCGGAAAGGTTCCAAGCAGCGATCGCACACTGAGATTTTCCCACTGGCCCAGGCTGGGAGTGCCTGGTCTTTCTGAGTCTAAGAGCACCCAACTTGCGCGCACCTCTCTCAGGGGAGGCTGTGGGTCGCGCGCATCCCAAGCTCTGAGAACAGGGCGAAGGTCCGAAAGCACCAGGTCGGGGCTTCGCGCAACTCTCTCAGGGGAGAGTTTGGGGCTCGTGTCAGGCTCTGAAACAATGGCGCGGGTCTAAGAGTGCCGGGTGGGACTTTGCTCACCTCTTTCAGGGGAGGGTGAGGGGCGCGCGGGTCTCAGGCTCTGTAGCAGGGCTCAGCGTTCTGCCATCTGGCGAGGCTCCCAGCCCCTCACAGGAGCCAGACCCTACGCAATCTCAGGCGTGCTGGTGGTTCAGGGACCAAGACCTGGTTTCTCCGCTGCACTCTCTCTGGCTCAGTGCCAGGGGAGGCTTTCCTGGGTCCGGGGACTTAAGCCCCTGTCCCTAGCCACCCTGATTCCCACAATTTCCCCCCCACAATCCTTTGCTCTTTTGGAGTGCTTTCAACCAGTCTCCAAGTTAATGCTGGTCCCCAGATGCAGGGCACTCTCGTAATAGTGGTATTACTTTCCAGTCTGTCGCCTCTGGTGGCTCCCTCCCCCTTTTGTTTATCTTCTGATAACAGTCCAATGTTCCCACTCCGCTTTACCTGCCCATGGTGTCTTCTGCCCCTGTAGAGATCCAGACGTGTATAATTCTGATCTCAGGCTGATTTCATGGGTGATCAGAGTTCTTTGGTAGGTAATCAGCTCACTTTAGGGTACAGATTGAAAAGGCGCCTCCTCCTACTTCCCTGCCATCTTGTCCTCTTACACAGCTTTGAATTACCAGACAAATGACCTACTCCAGATAGCAACATTAGTGGATTAAGTTATGCTTATTTTGACTTAAAAAATTTCAGAATAGTCATTTTATGATAAAAACCATTATGGCCTCACACACTTTTTAAAAAATACAGTTTATTCAAGAACTTAAACAATGTAATAGATATATTAGGTTATTTTAAAACAATCATATTAAGTATATCATACAGCTGCATATGATTAACACTTAGTGTTTTTCAGAAAAGATGACATATATTCTGCTTTATTTTTGTCTCCATAATAAAACTGACAATGTAATGAAAGATATATTGTTGTTTACAGTTGTTTACCTTCACACAGTAATTCTTAGCCTTTTTAATCTTATGTTCCGCCAGCATTTTATCCAATAGATCTCAACAAATCAGAAATTTAAAAGCCTACACTTTCAGAAAAAGTTGTACTTCATAGGTACTGTTATTAGTTTTAGCATTTATTGTCAGTATTAAACCTATGAAAAAGTTATAATAGAATTTGAAGCCTTAAAGTAAGCAAAATTTATTGCTTTAGTGGTTGAAAAATTTTATTATATAGTCAAGTATAAATTTGACTACCTTAGTAATGTAGAACGCAAAGGTGTTTAATAAAAAATAATGCCATCATTACGCTTATGTGAAATTCTACACCAGGTAGACAAAGTAGAAAAAGATGTTGCCATCCAGAGGTTAGGTAATATGGAATGAAGCTCAGGGGTCACAAAATGTATATCAAGAGCACATTTGGTCAAAAGAAAGAAGAAAAGTCATAAAAACATTCCATAGTAGGCATGCTAATCAGGAAGCTGGACAAGGAAAACACTGTACACATGGGAAGAAAGGATTAGAAGAAATTTTGTCCAGGGTGACATGTATATCAGGTCATAGGTCCCTGGAGCTTAATGTCAGAAAGACATTGTATAACACAAACATAAGGAATAGTCAGTTATTGATATTGTAATGTTAATTCTGTGTCCCATCTAGGAGCTAGTAGATTAAAGGACTTGTGGCCTCACCCTGGTACTTAGTTTGTTAGATATTCCCAAAGATTTCAACATACATCTGAACTAAAATTTATTTTACTTTGTATTAGAGAGGGCACGGATTGCATGGAGCACTGCGTATGGTACAAAAGCAATGAATACTGTTATGCTAAAAACAAATTAAAAAAAATGATTTAAAAAAAAGAATGCCCTGCTAAATTTACCTCATCCTATAAGAATCAGCATTTTTAAAATGAAATAATTAGATGTAAAATTATTTACTTTACAAATACTAGATTACTTTACTAATAACTAATTTTTCAACTACCTTTCTCTTTTCTCATATTATCTGCCTACTTATCAATGTGTCTGAAGTTTTGGGCATTTTTTTTAAAGATTTTATTTATTTTTTTATTTGTCAGAAAGGGAGAGAGAGAGCGCGAGAGAGTGAGCGCATAAGCAGGGGGAGTGGCAGGCAAAGCGAGAAGCAGGCTCCTGGCTGAGCCAGGAGTCTGAAGCAGGACTTGATCCCAGGACCTTGGGTTCATGACTTAAGCCAAAGGCATCAGCTTAACCAGTTGAGCCAAGCAGGTGTCCTGATTTTGGGAATCTTCAAACAAATTTGGTGTTTTATTCCATTTGTGAAATGGTCAGTCTAAGTAGATCTGATTGTCTTTTCACCAACAGCTCTAAGGTTTGAATTTGTTGTTTGGACAGGGAAAATTATGTCTCTATGTAGCTTTTTAAAATGGATCCCTGTCTAAAATGAAACTTGGATTAAGGCCCTTGCTTCTCCCCAAAGATATCAGCTCTAAATATCAAGCTTTCTGGGCTGAAAGTAGAAAAAAGTAGAAGCCAGGTTGTATATTTTCTGAGGTCTATGTAACAATACACATTTGAATATGTAGTGAGACAAAGGGTAGTAAAAAACAGACAGAATATATTATAAACATATTTTTACAAATAATAAGAAAAATATTCCATAGCATACTAAGTACCCTTCATTTCCCTTAAACATTGTCTGGCTCTTTCTTTATCTCTCAACATTTCTCCAGCACTGGCTATTTGGGTTACCCAACCCAGGCTCCACAGCTTTTCATCACATGAAGTTTAAGAAAGCTTAAATATGGTATTCTCTATACTCTTTGAATCCTCAGTTGGGTCCCCTACTTTAATTAGAGCAAGGTGGTTATCCTTTACTCCTATAAACACTCCAGGATTATTCTTACATTCAAAAGATACACATTTAGAAGACTTCCTATGAAGGCGGAAGAAGGCCTGGTCTGGCAATTGGTTTTCACATTTTTGTAGCTGAGGAAAAAAGAAAGCAAGCAACCAGCATGTAAGTGGGAAGTCCAAAGTCAACCTTACCTCCCTGCAATAGAAACTAAAAGGGAATAATTATAATTAGTATTTCTAGCAAGGATGCTTACTAAGTAGGGGATGGGAGTGGCGGGTGTAGTAGGAAGAAATGGGTAGAGGGCTAAAGTGGGGGGGGTGTCTGATTTGATTCATTGATAGTTGAGAAACATAGCTTAGAGTGACTGGATTTGGATGCAGCAGCTCAGGATTTGTGCCTAACTTTTGCCATGTACTATCTCTGAGACGTGTGCACATTGCTTTACTTCTCAAACCTCAAATTTTTAGTCTAATCAGTTTTCTGTTGTCAACCAACAACTTACCAGCACATATGTGAATGATGTAAGTGATTATTATTTTAGGCCAATAAGTGTTAGGGATGGTTTGTATTGTAGTAATATTTGACTAATAAAACAACTCTATCATGGAATTACTGCAATAACTAAAGGAGACTGCTTGTAAAACATTTAGCACAGTATTTGGCATGTAACAGAACTCTGTATGGGGTCAGCTCTTATCACTGAGTAGTTATATACATCCAACACTGTTATATACATTTAGGAATGTTTGTTAAGAAAGATGCTGGTTACCATCCAGTGTTTATGATAATACCTTATATGACTGTATTGATTCATAATTTTGTATTTATGTCATTTGTCATCTATATTATACTCTTTATGTTTTCTTTCTGGTCTCTATCTTTGGCTTGTTTGTTCCTGAAGATGTTATAAATTTTCACCATGACCTATATTATACTGCCATTTACATTTTTTTGTAACAACATTGTAACGTAAATCTTGGCATATGGAAACGTTTATGACTTTTCCTTTAGCAGGGTCAGAGTGTAAAATTGTTTTTACATTTGCCTAAGAAAACTGTATTCTATCAGGAACTCCTGGAAGAACAAAGTAGTTCCTAAAGTAAAATGGAAAGGATTTGAGATCATTGTATATAACAGTGCTTCTCAAACTTCAATGTGCTTATGAATCTCCTGGAGATTTGTTAAAATTATGATTCTGCTTTAATTGTGAGGAAACCTGAAGTTCTGCATAGCTAACACACTCCCAGGTGCACTGCTGGCAGAGAACAGACTTTCTGTAGCAAGGCTATACATGCCATTTATCTCCCTTTCCTACTCCAGAAGCAAGTTATTAGCAGTAACTGATTGTGTCTTAGGTACAATAGCAGAAGCAAAACTTCTTTGAAATATGCTAGACACCCAAATCTGCACAAGTGAGTGGAGTTAGTTATGACAGTTAAGTGCATATTTCTTTTACCTCCACAGAGTGTTCCTTGTTGTTGGCATGCAGCAAAAAGTCTTTGTCTTTTGTAGGGCTCAGGTTTACCAATAATGTCTGGCCATCAACACCATCACCTTACAATTAAAAAAAAAAAGTAAATTTAAAAAGTAATAAAAAATGGAAAAATCTAAATTATAAAGTTAAGAATTTAGCTCATTTTAATTTAAATGAATTTAACACATAGGAAAAGAGTCCAAGATATGATGTAAAATAATTGTTTCATTAACCTACATGTCTTTTAGAAGTATTTGTACCCCAGTGAAACTAAAGAATCATTGGACAATATGGGATTAAGTTTAATTTCCTAAAGAGTTATTGGACAATTTGGGGTAATTTTAAGCTCCTTAGTTATTACCCCATTTAGTAAAACTAGCAAAATTACCCCATTAAATTAAATTAAACTTAGTAAAATCACCCCATTAGTTGGGGGTAATTTTAAGCTCCTTAGTTTCCTTATTTGCTTTCTAATTGTAGAATTGTGACTCTATTGGGTATTTGTCTGGGTGTCAGCTTCCCTATCTGCATGCAAAGCCACTGATAGTTGTTTCCCAATATCCAACTACCCTCCTTGTGTAATAGAATATTTCCCAGTCTGTTTTCTTATAATAAAGTGTAGCAATGTGACTAAGTTTTGACAAATATGAGGTGAATGGAAGTGTCAGTTACAACTTAAAGTTTTGTCCTTAAAGGGAAAGAGAATTCATGTGTCATGTCTTCCTTTGTCCTGCTGATTGGGCATTGTCATGGTAGCAAGTAATCTTGAACCATGTAGATGTTGGCAGAGTCACAGAGAAGGAGCTTGGTTCTTGTACAACTTGTTGAACAGAGCTGTTATTCCAGCCCTGGCTAAGATAAAAATAAAGTTTTGTGTAGCTTAAGCCACTATTATTCTGCAATGGATAGGTGAAATAAATCCTGTAAGAATCTAAGATTTTGCCATGAGTGTGGGCTGGAGAGAACCTTCTGAGACTGTCTTTCTCATGGAGCATTTTTGGATTTGTCCTTACCCCCAAATTCAAGAATGAAAGCACTACAACTGCCCAGCCCTCCAAATTACCTGTTCCATGAGTGGGGGATTGGGAATCATAATAACGGAATAGCACCTTATCTGAAAGAGAATGCATAAAATCCTTTTGGTGAGATACAATTTTATCAAAAGATTTCAATTTCAACATATACCTAACAGCAGAAAATATCCTCTTTTGTTACACATCAATAAAAGCAAAACTTTTGTGATTTTAAGAAAGGCCTAAAAGCTTCTAAATTCTCCTCAACTTAGTGTATGTAGGCACCTGCTGCCAATGCATTGGAGTTAGCACACAGCATGGAATTTATTCGCTATGTCTGAAGTAGTCCACTGTTTATGGTTTGGTAAATTTATTATTATTATTATTATTATTATTATTATTAAGGGGAGGTGGAGTTGGAGGGGCAAGAGCAGGAGGAGAAGGAGAGAGGGAATCTTAATTAGGCTTCACACCTAGTGAGAGCCTGATATGGGGCTTGATCTCAAGACCCTGAGATCAATGACCTGAGCTGAAATCAAGGTTTGAACACTTAACTGTCTGAGCGATCCAGGCACCCCTTGGTAAATTTATTTTTTACTTTACTAGTCATAATTATATCATTATAGACAAAAGAAATATTCTACCTTTCTCTTGGTCTTTTCTCAAGTCTTCTACATAGATCTCATAACCTCCATCCTCAAAAACGAAAGTAATAGATTGATCATTGTATGTGCTCAGGGAAGCAGAATGTTCTGTAACAAGTGAAAAGTTTGTCATTAAAAATTCAAACACACTTGTTCCCATGAACAATCTTTCAGCAATCAAAAGGAAATGCTTCCTTAAAGGTTTTTGATTTTTGTTTTTCTTTTCAATTTGAGTTGCACTTTGCCCACCACCATTGCATAGATAAAAGCCTTTGGTGCAATATCTTTATTTTATTTTATTTTATTTTATTTTATATTTCTTTTCAGTGAACAGAATTCACTGTTTATGCACCACACTCAGTGCTCCATGCATACATGCCCTCCATAATACCCACCACCAGGCTCCCCCAACCTCCCACCCACTGCCCCTTCAAAATGCTCAGATTGTTTTTCAGAGTCCATAGTCTCCTAGGATTCATCTCGCCCTCTAATTTCCCTCAACTCCCTTCTCCTCTCCTTCTACCATGTCCTCTGTGTTATTTCTTATGCTTCCACAAATAAGTGAAACCATATGATAATTGACTCTCTCTGCTTGACTTATTTCACTCAGCATAGTCTCTTCTAGTCCTGTTCATGTTGATACAAAAGTTGGGTGCAAGCTTAATGTGGCTCAAAGGGTAAGGTGTACCACTTGAATGGGATTAGAGATGCTAGTCTCTTGGTTGAAAACCATAGGAGGTCATGTTAGTGTGTTTAGGAGAGGATTTGGTGGAAAGAAAGAAGATGGAAAAGTGACAGACTTTGCCTAAAGACACCTCTGTTTCCTTGTTTCTTATGGTCATGGGGACTGTGGACAAGGAGACTGTATTTTGATAGACATGGTTAAATGGATACCAATCTGTAAGGTGTGGAGTTATTCAAAGACTTCCAACAATCCTGGAGAGTGTGAGTACCATTCTGTCCTCTGGCTAAATAGCAGAGACACTTAGAACAGTATTCCCAACTTAAAAAAAAAAATGTCCCAGCACACATAGAAAATGAAAGTATTTCTATGGCATGCTGGTGTAAACTGGTGTAGAATTAGGGATCATTTATGTTGGTCTTGAGAAAAAAAATATTTTGTTTTCTTTATGTTATAGCATTGTGCCAAGAAAAATAATGTACAAAACAGGAGAATGTTAAATATTGAGTCTGTACATGAACTTCTGAAATAAAATGATTTAAAACTGGGGTCATTATGTTGCCTGATTTTAAGCTTTACTACAAAGCTGTGATCACCAAGACAGCATGGTACTGGCACAAAAACAGACACATAGACCAGTGGAACAGAGTAGAGAGCCCAGATATGGACCCTCAACTCTGTGGTCAAATAATCTTCAACAAAGCAGGAAAAAAATATACAGTGGAAAAAAGACAGTCTCTTCAATAAATGGTGCTGGGAAAATTGGACAGCTATATGTACAAGAATGAAACTCAACCATTCTATTACACCATACACAAGGATAAACTGAGAATGGATAAAAGACATCAACATGAGGCAGGAATCCATCAGAATCCTAGAGGAGAACATAGGCAGTAACTTCTTTGACATCAGCCACAGCAACTTCTTTCAAGATATGTCTCCAAAGGCAAAGGAAACAAAAGCGAAAATGAACTTTTGGGACTTCATCAAGGTCAAAAGCTTCTGCACAGCAAAGGAAGCAGTCTTAACAAAACAAAGAGGCAACCCATGGAATGGGAGAAGATATTCACAAATGACAGTACAGACAAAGGGCTGATATCCAAGATCCAGAAAGAACTCCTCAAACTCAACACACACAAAACAGATAATCATGTCAAAAAAGGGCAGAAAACATGAACAGACACTTCTCCAAAGGAGACATACAAATGACCAACAGACACATGAAAAGATGTTCATCATCACTAGCCATCAGGGAGATTCAAATAAAACCACATTGAGATACCACTACACCAGTTAGAATGGCCAAAATTAACAAAACAGTAAATAACATGTGTGGGAGAATGTTGGTGGGAATTCAAGTTGGTGCAGCCACTTTGGAAAACAGTGTGGAGATTCCTTAAGAAATTAAATATAGAGATTCCCTATGACCCTGCAATTGCACTGCTAGGTATTTACCCCAAAGATACAGATGTAGTGACAAGAAGGGCCATCTGTATCCCAATATTCATAGCAGTAATGGCCACAGTCACCAAACTGTGGAAAGAACCAAGATGCCCTTCAACAGATGAATGGGTAAAGAAGATATGGTCCATATATACTATGGAGTATTATGCCCCCATCAGAAAGGATGAATACCCAACTTTTGTAGCAACATGGACGGGACTGGAAGAGATTATGCTGAGTGAAATAAGTCAAGTAGAGTCAATTATCATATGGTTTCACTTATTTGTGGAGCATAAGGAATAACATGGAGGACATGGGGAGATGGAGAGAAGGGAGTTGGGGGAAATTGGAGGGGGAGATGAACTATGAGAGACTGTGGACTCTGAGAAGCAAACTGATGGTTTTGGAGGGGAGTGGGGGTGGGAAGTTGGGTGAGCCTGGTGGTGGTTATTATGGAGGGCATGTACTGCATGGAACACTGGGTGTGGTGCATAAACAATGAATTCTGGAACACTGAAAAGAAATAGAAAAAATAAAAAATTTATAAAAAAGATAATGAATGAGAAACTTCAGTATGCTTCTGGGAACTTAAAGACATTTATATCAGGATTATGCTTGAAATGGCAACATGCAACTCCTGGTCAAATTTTCGTAATGATCTCTTCACTTCTTGATGATCACCATCAATTTGGACTTTATTTGCATGAGTAGGTGATACTTAAATCCATTTGAACAAACGTTTAAAATTTTAGGAGTTGAAATTATATTTTAAAAATATAATAGTTCTTAATTTTCTTTCATTGTCAATGTTGGAATTTGGGGGAGGGGAATGTGGGGATTTTTTCCCCAAAGGATAACTTATTTTCCCCAGGAATAATGATATGGGATTCCAATTCATAACAAGTATTTCAAAATAATAATGGAGGGCTAACTATAAAGTGTACATTCATTGTTAGAGCAGCTACTCTGTACCTAGTTTGAATACCACTGAATAGATTTGTGGGCTGCAAATGGACAGAAGTTTCTGTTACACAGGTAGGCATTGACTTGGAGCTGCTTCCTAGAGTGGCCCTGGTCCTGTGTCTTTCCTCCCTCCTCACACCCATACCACCCTCAGCACCAGTCATACCTTGGATACTTGGAAAATTAGTTGCCCTAAAACATTTCTGGGCCCTAGGTACATCACAGTCAAAGTCTTCCTTTAGCTGCTGATGACAAGCAGTGAATACCAGACGTTGCTCTTTGTACTTTCCACCTGGAGGACAGGGAGAGAGTAGGAGTGGATTGTCAGTACCCACTCTGCCCAAACTTCTTTACTCCTCTTTGAGGATTCCCAGTCAAAGCTGATTGCTGGGACTGATCCTAGGGCTTTAGCTGCCCTATAGTTTGAAGGATCAATACCTCCTGGCACACTTATACCCCAGTAGGGCATACCCGTTGGAGCCCAGGTGGAAGAAAACTAGTTACTCATGGAATCAACACCCAAAACCCTGCTATTAACATTTTAGTTTAATTCCTTTAAATAAAAAAACTTAAAATACTGTAAACATATTTATAATTTTTATATCATCTGTTTTCACTTAATATTGTAACAATACCATTTCTCCCATGCTATAAAAAGTTTTATATGTCCTTTTGAAAATGGCTAGAAAGTAATTCAGCATCCTTACTTTTTTTCAGAAGGAAAATTTGCTCAAGGGAAAAAATTATACATCCACTATGTGGTAAATAAGGGCGGAGAGAAACCCATTACTATATTGAAGAGTTACCAGGAAATGTAGTTTCCTCTTACCTGTTCTTGGTGAATGCCTTTTGGTGATTTCTTTCCTAAAATAACAGGCCGTCTTTTCTATGATAAGGCCAGAGCGCAGCTGCATAAAATACATCTGGCAAACTTCTTTAGCTTTCTGTTGGGATTCTAAACAATTGAAAAATTTTGATACCATTTCATTCCATCCATTTTTGTCCATTTACAAGCACTGGATGTAGGAGATCAAGAAAGCAACTAAAGGTCTATAGTAGTGGGATGCCTGGATGGCTCAGTTGGTTAAGTATCTGCCTTTGGCTCAGGTCATGATCCCAGGGATTGAATCCCACATCATGTTCCCTGCTCATCGGGGAACTTGCTTCTCCCTCTGTCCTCTGCTCCTCTTGTTTGTTCATGCTCTCTCTCTGACAAATAAGTAAAATATTTTAAAAAGCACATCTATTTGCTTAAAAAAGTCTATAGTATCTTTTTTTAAATTTAATTTTATTTCTTCAGTGTTCCACGATTCATTTTTTATGCACCACACCCAGTGCTCCATGCAGTATGTGCCCTCCTTACTACCTACCATCAGGCTCACGCATCCCCCATCTCCCCTACCCTCCCAAACCCTCAGTTTGTTTCTCAGAGTCCACAATCTCTCATGGTTCCTCTCCCTGCGCCCCCCCAATTTCCCACAATTCACTTTTAATTTCCTTCTCCTAGTCTCCTCCATGCTATTTCTAATGCTCCACAAGTAAGTGAAACCATATGATAAATGATTCTCTCTGAATGACTTAGTTTACTTAGCCTAATGTCCTCCAGACCCGTCCATGTTGATAACAAAAGTTGGGTATTCATCCTTTCTGATGGCTGCATAATATTCCATTGTATATATGAACCATATCTTTATCCACTCATCCATTGAAGGGCATATTGGTTCTTTCCACAGTTTGGCTATTGTGGACATTGCTCCTATGAACATCAGGGTATATATGGCCCTTCTTTTCACTACATCTGTATCTTTGGGGTAAAAACCCAGTAGTGCAATTGTACCCTACCATAGGGTAGCTCTATTTTTAATTTCATAAGGAATCTCCACACTGTTTTCCAAAGAGGCTGCACCAACTTTCATTCTCACCATCAGTGTAAGATGGTTACCCTTTCTCAACATACTCTTCAACACTTGTTGTTTCCTCTTCTGTTAATTTAGACCATTCTAACTGGTGTAAGGAGGTATCTCATTGTGGTTTTGATTGGAATCTTCCTGATGGCTAATGATGAATATTTTTCATGTGTATGCTAGGCATTTGTATGTCTTCTTTGGAGAAGTGTCTGTTCATGTTTTCTGCCCATTTTTTGACATGATTATCTGGTTTTGGGGTGTTGAGTCTGAGGAGTTCTTCGTAGACCTTATATATGAGCCCTTTGTCTGCAGTGTCATTTGCAAATATCTTTTACCATTCCATGGGCTGCTCTTGCTTTGTTGACTGTTTCCTTTGCTGTGCAGAAGCTTTTTATCTTGATGAAGTCCCAAAAATTCATTTTCACTTTTGTTTCCTTTGCCTTTGGAGACATGTCTTGAGAGAAGTTGCTGTGGCCAATGTCAAAGAAGTTACTGCCTATGTTCTTCTCTAAGATTTTGATGGATTCCTCTCTCAATTTAAGTTCTATCATTCATTTTGTTTACCTTTGTGTATGGTGTAAGAGAATGGTCAAGTTTTATTCTTCTATACTAAGCTGCCTAATTTTCCTAGCACCATTTATTGAAGAGGCTGTCTTCTTTCCACTGGATATTTTTTTCTGCTTTGCCAAAGATTACTTGACCATAGAGATGCGCATCCTTATCTGGACTCTCAACTCTGTTCCTATGGTCTATGTGTCTGTTTTTGTCCCAGTACTATGCTGTCTTGGTGATCACAGCTTTGTAATAAAGCTTGATATTAGACAACATGATGCCCCAGCTTTGTTTTTTCTTTCTCAACACTTCCTTAGTGATTAAGCATCTTTTCTGGTTCCATACAAATTTTAGGATTGTTTGCTCCTTCACTTTGAAAAATTCCCATTTTTGATCAGGTATTTTGATCAGGATGGCATAAAAGTATAGATTGCTCTGGGTAGAATAGACATTTTAACAAGGTTTGTTCTTCCCATGAGCAAGGACGTTTTTCCATCTCTTTGTGTCTTCTTCAGTTTCTTTCATGAGTGTTCTATAATTTCTTGAGTACAGATCCTTTACCTCTTTGGTTAGGTTTATTCCAAGGCATCTTATTGTTTTTGGTGCTATAGTAAGTGAAATCAATTCTCTAATTTCCCTTTCTATAGTTTCTTTGTTAGTGTATAGGAAGGGAACTGACTTCTGAGCATTGATTTTGCATCCTGCCACATTACTGAATTGCTGTATAAATTCTAGTAATTTGGGGGTGGAATCCTTTGGGTTTTCCATATAAAGTATCATGTCATTGTGAAGAGAGAAAGTTCGACTTCTTCTTTGCCAATTTAAATACATTTTATTTCCTTTTGTTGTTTGGTTGCTGTTGCTAGAACTTCTAGTACTATATTGAACAACAGTGATGAGAGTGGGCATCCTTGTCATTTTCCTGATCTCAATGGGAAGGCTCTCATCTTTTCCTCATTAAGAATAATATTCATTGTGGGTTTTTCATAGATGGATTTATGAAGTTGAGGAATATTTCCTCTATCCCTATACTCTGAAGAGTTTTAATCATGAAAGGATGCTGTATTTTGTCAAATGCTTTTTCTGAATAAATTGAGGGAACCATGTGGTTTTTCTCTCTTCTCTTATTGATTTGTTCCATCACGTTGATTGATTTGCAAATGCTGAGCCACCCTTGCATCCCAGGGATGAATCCCATTTGGTTATGATTTAATTATTAATTATAATTAATAATAATCATTAATTAATAGTAATGGCCAAACAAATCCATAATAATCATTAATTAATAGTAATGATTATTATTAATTATAATTAATAATGATTATTAATGTACTGTTGGATCCTATTAGCTAGGATCTTGTTGAGGATCTTGACATCCATATTCATCAGGGATATTGGTCTGAAATTCTCCTTTTTGATGGGGTCTTTGCCTGGTTTGGGGATTAAGGTAATGTTGGCTTCATAGAAAGAGTCTGGAAGTTTTCTTATCGTTTCCATTTTAGAAACAGCTGCAGGAGAATAGGTATTATTTCTTCTTTGAATGTTTGGTAAAATTCCACAGGGAATCCTTCAGGTCCTGGATTTTTATTTTTTGAAAGGTTTTTGATCACTGCTTCAATATTGTTACTAGATATTGGTCTATTCAGGTTGTCAATTTCTTCCTGTTTCAGTTTTGGAAGTTTATGTGTTTCCAGAAATGCATCCATTTCTTCTAGGTTGCTTAACTTATTGGCAAATAACTATTGATAGTAATTTCTGAAGATTGTTTATATTTCCTTGGTGTTAGCTGTGATCTATCTCCTTTCATCCATAATTTTATTAACTTGGGTCCTCTCTCTTTTCTTTTGGATTTGTTTGGCCAGTGGTTTATCAATCTTATTAAATCTTTCAGAGAACCAGCTTCTAGTTTTGTTGATGTGTTCTACTGTATCTCTAGTTTCTAACTCATTGATCTCTGCTCTAATCTTTTGTGTGTAGGGTTGGCTTAATTTGTTGTTGATTTTCCAGTTCTTTAAAGTGTAAAGAGAGTTGGTGTATTCAGGATTTTTCAATTTTTTTTGAGTGAGGCTTGGATGGCTATGTATTTCCCCCTTAGGACCTCTTTTGCCATATCTCATAGGTTTTGGACGGATGTGTCTTCATTCTCATTGGTTTCCATGAATTGTTTAAGTTCTTTGATTTCCTGGTTGTTCTGAACAGTCTTGGGCAGGATGGTCTTTAGCTTCCAAGTGTTTGGATTCCTTCTAATCTTTTTCTTGTGGTTGAGATTCCAGTTTCAAAGCACTGTGGTCTAAGAATATGCAGGGAATAATCTCAATCTTTTGGTATCAGTTGAGCCCTGATTTGTGACCTAGTATGTGGTCTATTCTGGAAAAAGTTTCATGTGTGCTTGAGAAGAATGAGTATTCTGTTGTTTTAGGGTGGAATGTTCTGGTCCATCTGGTCCAGTGTGTCATTCAAAGTTCTTTTTTCTTTGCTGATTTTCTGCTTGGATGATCTGTCTATTGCTGAGAGTGGTGCATTAAGATCCTCTACAATAATGTATTCTTATCAATACGACTCTTTATTTTGATTAACAGTTGGCTTATGTATTTGTTTGCGTCCATATTGGGGGCATAAATGTTTATAGTGGTTAGATATTCTTGGTGGATAGACCCTTTAAAATAGTGTCCTTCTGTATCTCTGACTACAGTCTTTCATTTAAAATCTAATTTATCTGATATGAGAATCACTACCCCAGCTTTTGAGGCCCGTTGGCATGAGAGATTCTTCTCCATCCCTTCACTTTCAGTCTGGATGTATCTTTAGGTTCCAGATGGGTCTCTTGTAGACAGCATATTAGATGGGTCCTGTCATTTTATCCAATCTGCAACCTTGTGTCATTTTATAGGAGCATTTAGGCCATTCATGTTGAGAGTGGTTATTGAAAGATATGTTTTTACTGATGTCATGTTGCCTGCAAAGTCCTTGTTTCTATAGATTGTCTCTGTAAATTTCTGGTCTCTGCCACTCTTAGGTTCTTTCTTCTTTTATAGAACCCCCCTTAGTATTTCTTGTAGTGCTGGCTTGTGGTCACATACTCTTTTAAACCTTGCCGGTCTTGGAAGCTCTTCTTCTCTCTGTCCATTTTGAATGTCAACCTTGCTGGACAAAATATTTTTGGCTGCATATTCTTCTCATTTAGTGCCCTGAGTATGTTTTACCAGCCCTTTCTGGCTTGCCAAGTTTCTGTGGACAGGTCTGATGTTATTCTGATGGACCTTCTTCTGTACATAAGGAATCTCTTCCCCCAGTTCCTGTCAGAATGTCTCGTCTAAAATTATGATTTGTCAGTTTCACTATCAAGTGCCTTGAGGTCTTTCTAGATTCATTAATCCTGGGGGGTGTTCTTTCTGCCTCTAGGACACAAACACTTCTTCCATTCCCCAGACTGGGAAAATTTGTGCAACTATATTTTCCAGTCTTCTCTCTTTCTCCACCCCCTCAGGGATCCCAATAATTCAGATGTTGGAACGTTTTATGGTGTCATTTATTTCCCTAATTTTGTTTTCATGGCTTCTAAGCTGGTTGTTCCATCCCTTCTCCTGATCCTTTTTCTCTATCAGTTTGTTCTCTAGATCATTAATTCTATCTTCTGCCTTAGTTGCCCTGGCTGTTAGAGTATTTAGATCAGATTGGATCTCACTGAAAGCATTTTTATGTTTTGTCAGGTCAACTCTCACTTTTGCCCTTAGAGATTCTATGTTGCCACTAATGATCTCCAACCTAGCCATTTCCTGGATAATTATTACCCTGAAATCTATTTCTGACATATTGTTTATATCTATATCCAATAGTTCTCTGGGAGAGGTCACAGTCTCTGAATTTTTCCTTTGTTGTGTATTCTTCCTCTTAGTCATTTTGGTAAGAGACAGTTGAGAGGAAGTATGGCTGAAAATATCAACCACAATCCAGGCAAAGTGCACTCTGGAAAGTTTCAGAGTAATTGGAAGTCACCATCAAAAAGAAAGAAAAAAGAAAAAAAGAGTGTGAAAGAGAAAAAAAAAGAGAGAAGAAAACCAGCCAAAATGAGTCCCAAAAGTAAGATTTATAAGGTACAAAAACAAAAATGAACAAACAAAAGGATCAACAAAATTAAAAGAAAAAAAACCCAGCCAAAAAGACCTGTAAGAATAAGAAAATAGTACAAAAACAAAAACAAATACACAGAAACACTGACAAAAGAATAAGATGGGAAGATGGTTTAAACCCTCGATGTGGGTGAGGAAGTTTATCTCAGTTCTTCCTGGGTGTATCTTGTTATCTTTGTTAATGAACTCAACTTTCCAGAGTGTAAGGACCTGTTTAGCCAGAGGCTTCCATCAAGGTTAAAACAATAACCTTGTCGTTTAACCCTTAAACTGTCCCTGCTCCCCTTCCCCCAGGGGACTTACTTAAAAACAAGTTCCAGAAACCAGCCCCAGGTAACAAAGCCCAGATACAAGGGTGGGTCAGGGCAGGTGGAGACATCCGATCAGTGGGGGGGTTGCATACTGTCTCCCTAGTTACCAAGGAGTATGGGCCCTGCCCTTTGGGAGCCTTTTGGGTGCCAATTCTAACCAAGGTGACAGGCTAGGTCAAATGTCTACAATAGGTTAAATTGTAATTCAATCGGTCACTTATGTGTGACCTAACATGACTATGAAGTTTCCTATGTGTGTTACAATCTCATTGGCCACCTGTGTGTGCCAGGCCTGACCGCATGGCCTTTGCCCTTAAAAGCTAGTCTTTGAAACAGAGAAAGGTCGCCCTTTCTTGTAAGAGGTGTGTCCCCGAACATTCGGTCTGATTCTTGATGCTTGGTGTGGAATAAAGCTTTGCTTGATCTTTGCTTTATATCAGTCTTGCTCCTTTAATCATGGACCCATTTTGGGGGGGACCTATCACAGAGATACAGGGAAATTAATACTGGTTTACGTATAGGTGCAGTATTGAATAGGGAAAAAGGAGTACCTTGAAGCTTAAATCTATCTATCATCTATCTATCTATCTATCTATCTATCAATCATCTATCTATCTAAAAGAAAAAGATAAAGAAAACATAAGTATATGTATGAAAATAGTTCAAGTTAAAAAGTTATTATGGAATATGTTGTATTAAACGTCTACTCATAATGGTATATAGGTTTAAAAAAAATTAAAAAACAAGAATCATGAGAACGAATTAAAAAAAAAAAGTTGTATCTCAGAGTCCACAGTCTCTCATGGTTTGTCTCCCCCTCCAATTTCCCCCAACTCCCTTCTCCTTTCCATCCAAAAATAAATAAATAAAGTTATATCTATGAAATATACAGGTTTGGGGGCAGTACCAGGAGCTTAATATATTGTTTTCCCCTGATGTTGGGGTTTTACAGTTTTATGGGGACCCTGTGGTTATTGTCCTCTTGTTCTTTTGGCTTGTCTTCTGGGGGAGGGTCCTGCAGAGTTGTTTTTCAGTCTATCTTGCTTGTGTTGAGTCGCCCTTCCCCCTTATTAAGGCGCTGGGCACTGTGGAAAACGGTTTTTCGGGCTTTTGTTCTTTGGAGGTTTTTGTTTTTTGGAGGCCTTTTGCACCTTTTTGTGAGGGTCAGAGCAAAGAAAACTCTCCACACCAAGACCTTCCCCTTAGAGAGAAGCCTCAGTCTGCTCCCCTTGGGATGGTGCAAAAACACAGACTCTCCCTCTGCAAACTCCACTGAACACTGCAACCTCCCACAGGCAGTGCACACCCCTAGCCACTGTCTCAGTGGTTGCCTGAGGCCCCTGCTTGCCTCTGCACCCCTGTGACACTAAAACTGTGAGCAATACTGATCCAGGAGAGCCAGATCCTGGTTGCTGCTGTGGCCAGGACTGCTGTCTGTATCCCATGTCCATGCCAGATGCACTCAGACCTGGCAGCGGTGCATGTTGCAGAAGGCTGCGGGCCTAGGGACTGCTGGCTGGATCCCATGCTGGGCTCTCTCAGGTGCAGATTGGGGTATGCCCAGACCCAGTGGTGGTCCAGGCCATGGAAGGCTGTGGGCCTAGGAACAGATGACTGGAGCCTCCACTGGGCTCTTTCAGGCTTGGGTGGGTGCCAGCTGTGACCCGCCCTGGGACTGTGGGCTTAGGTCTGTGCCTATGACCACCCCATCCCACCAGTTTCCCCGTAAGACCCTTTGTTCTTTTTGAGTGCTTTTAACCAGTCTCCAAGCTAATGCTGGTCCCCAAGCATAGGGTACTTTTGTAATGGGGTATTACTTTTTAATGGGATGCTTCTGGTGGCTCCCTCCCCCTTCTGTTTATCCTCTGATATTAGTCCAAACACTCTCACTCCTCTGTACCTCTTCACTGATGATCTTCTGCTCCTGTAGAGATCCAGAAGTGTATAATCTTAAATCTCAGGCTGATCTCATGGGTGTCCAGAGTGTTCTGGTAGATATTTAGCTCAATTCAGGGGACTGGTTGAAACAGGGTCTCCTACTTCTTTACTATCTTGTCCCTCTTCAGGTCTACAGTATCTTACCAGAAACCTTGGGACCAGTGTGTTTCAAAATTCAGTTTTTAAGATTCTAGAACTGTCATGTAGAGTATATACTATATATATGTAGTACTCCCAGCAGGGACTAGGGCAGTACTCTTATAGTCAAAAATTAATTAATGATTTTATAGTGAAATGTAGGAAAATTTACACAAAGTGAAATAAAACCTCATGTTTGCTCAGATCAAGATTTAGCTGTCATGGAGGTTCAGATAATTTCTTATTACCAAATGAGTTATGAAAAATTTTAGGTCTCTAGAAAAATTTTGGTTGTCCAAATTCTATATAAGGGAGTGTGGATCTACATCCAGTATGTATCAGTCTTCGCCTGAGGAGGAAATTCTATGGTCATATGAAATCTATAATATTTCTTACTTATCTAGAATTAACTTTTAATAATTTTGGAACAAACTGAGGGTTTTGGTGGGGAGGGAGGTCGGGGGTTGGGTGAGCCTGGTGGTGATATTAAGGAGTGCATGTATCACATGGAGCACTGGGTGAGGTGCATAAACAATGAATTTTGTAATACACACATACACAAAATAAAATTAAATTAAAAAATAATTTTAGAAGGATAGCTATAGTTTCTGAGTTTATTGATACTAAAAATAACTGACTAATGTTAAGGAGCTTTTCCCCCCTATATTTTCATCTATGAGTTTCATGGTTTCAGGTCTTACATTTAAATCTTTAATCCATTTCAGGTTAATTTTTGTGAGTTCTTTTACATGTGAATATCCAGTTTTCCCAGAACCATTTACTGAAGAGACTTTAATTTCTTCTTTGAGTATTCCTGGCTCCCTCATCAAATGTTACTGTGCTATACTGCAATTTTATGAACTAACATAATACAAATTATATCAGTTAAGGACTTCACCACCTATTTAATAATTTTTATTCACTTAGTCAAAGAAAAGTTCTCAAGTAAAAAATTAAATTTGCTATTTGGAAATTCATAAAAGGCCTTTCAAATTTAAATAGAAAAGAAAGTCATAACTCTTGAGTCATGGCATCTAAACTTTTAACATTATAGCAAATGAATTATCAAGCAATTTGTATAATACAGCCAAATTTCAATTATTTATAGTAATTCAGAAAATGAAATTAGTTACTTGTGACTTTGGGACCCATTCTGTGATTTTTTTTTTAAATTTTCTAAAAGATTTGCCTTCCTGATATGCTTTTCAAATTTAAGTGGAGTAAACTTTCATTAGGCACTATTTTGAATTATCTATATCTTGCCTCCAATTCAGATGGACACCTTCATTTAAGTATTTTCTACTGTCTGAACAAGGTGAGGCCACATAATTATACTCACCTCTACCCTGGAACTTCCCAACATTGCATCACAGCTTATAAATATCATCTATAGTATCTTACCTTTATGTAGTGCTTTTACAATTGCAAAGAAATTTATAAAGCTATGCCAGAGCCAGCATTGAACCTGGTCTCCTAATAAGTAATCTAATACAATACTTTATTAACTGTATCACATTGTCTCTCCAGACATAAAGGGCATAAGATGATATTTTAAGGATGTTCACTCCTTATATACTTTATGCTATATTCGGAATCCCATGGGACATGACTGACAGACATGTCTAATATGGAAAATGGACTTTCTGAGGAGCAGGATGTGGGTCCTGGGTAGCTAGAAGTAAGTGTCATTATATTAAGGAAGTATTAGGGATGTAGAAGAAGAAAGGTCCTAAAGATATTGATATAGGGGCTCGCATTTAATGGGACAAACACTGGGTATCAAGGGGTGACCACATTTGAAGTATTTAAGATACTTCACATTGGGAGAATATGGAAGAAGTGTAAGGACCTATTTAGCCAGAGGCTTCCAGCCAGGTTAAACAATAACCTTGTTGTTTAACCCTTAAACTGTCCCTGTGCCCCTTCCCCCAAGGGATTTGCTCAAAAACAAGTCCCGGAAACCAGCCCCAGGTAACAAAGCCCAAATACAAGGGTGGGTCAAGCCAGGTGGAGACATTCGACCAGTGGGGGAATGCACACTGTCTCCCTAGTTACCAAGGAGTATGGGCCCCACCCTTTGGGCACCTTTTGGGTGCCCATTCTGACCAAGGTGATAGGCTAATTCAAGTATCTACTCAGGTAAGTTGTAATTCAATTGGTCACCTAGCATGACTGTGCAGCTTTCTTTCTGTGTTACAATTTCATTGGCCACCTGTGGGTGGCCAGGCCCAACTGCATGGCCTTTGCCCTTAAAAGCTAGTCTGTGAAGCAGAGAGAGGTCGCCCTCTCTGTAAGAGGCGCGGCCTGGCCAGTCTGTTTGATTCTTGATGCTTGGCACGAAATAAAGCTTTGCTTGACCTTTGCTTTGTATCAGTCTTCCTCCTTTAATCACGGACCCATTATTGAGGGACCTAACAGAAGGTATACTTTGATGTTTGCAGCAGCTGAAAGTGTGGTGTGATGGTTGTGGTCTCGGATGGGAAATATAAATATGGCATGGCCTCGGGGACTCTGTGGGAGAGAATGCTAACTGGGGTGAAAGGTCCATCTTAAGCTTATTTAAGGACTGTTGTCATTTCCTATGTCTCTATCTTGCCTGACGTCTGAAGGTAGTGTCTCAACATGGCTTATAAGGAAATTCTCACAAGTAATTTCATCATAGCAACAGCATTTCTGGTGAATACATGGGAAGTGGCCTGGAACTCTTCCTGTAGTTCTGCCACTGAGAGAGCCAGACTGTGACTGAGAGGAACTACATAAATGAATCACTCATCTTTCATTTCTTTCCCAAACACCTATTTCACCAAGGTTTCTTCTCACTGCTTATTACCCTTGATTTATCTGTGGCATTTGACTTGGAACCACATCATTCTCTGAAACAATTCTTCCCTTATTTTCATGTCACCAGTTTCCTTAGGTCCTTGTTTTTCTCTGATCATCCATCTCTGTTACTCTGTTAGTTTTTCCTTGTCTGACTGCTCCTAAAATGTTGGTGTAGTGCAGGATTTGTCCTTTGCCTTTTCCTTTCACTTTAGACTTTGTTTCTGGGCAATCTTGCCTGCTCCAATGACTTCAATCATCTTTTTGTATGTTGATGACTCCCAAAAAGTAACTCTACCTTAGGTCTCTCTCCTGAGTTTTGTGTCTGTTGCTCTTTCTCCACAAGGTATTTTCACTTCAGTTAGCTTCAGACATCTCTATATCTACTTATGGAGAGTGTCCAGGATTCTGGACATCTCTACCCGGTTGACCTATACTTACCCCAAATCCAAAAAATACTCATAAAAAAAAATATTTATTTTTCTCTACCCACAGTACTTTCCTCCTGAAATTTTCAATCTATCTTGAAAAACAGTACCACTTTCTACCACTGTCTGCCCAAATCTTGTCATCCTGAAAGCTGAGAATCATCTATTTTTCCCTTTCTGTCCATCCCTCAATTTATTTGGTCTGTAATTAAATCTTATTGATTTCAGTTTCTGAATGTATCTGACCTTTAGTCCTTCTTTTCCATTCTATTGTCTTAGGTCAGGCCTTCATTCTCAGTCCCCTATATGAATGCCGTAGACCTCTAACCAGTTTTGGTTTCTATTCTTGCTCCCTCACTCTATCTTTATGCCGCCATCCATGTGATCTCTCTAAAATAAAAATATCGTGTTATTCCCCAATTGAATGTTTTCAATGGTTGCTTACTGCCCATAGGATAAATTTGAAGTTCTGTCACTGTAACTTTAGAAGATATTCTATGGATAGGCCCAAGTTAAGGGGTGTGACCTTTAATTATTTATATGCCCAATTATTGCCAGGTAGGGATATGTGCCCAGTGTTGCTAGATTTTCTGATTTTTCAAGAGATTCAGATTTTTATGCACAATCTTCTAATTTTAAAATAGTTCCTCAATTAAAAAAATACCATAGTACTCTTTAGGCCAAATCAAAAGTTTCTGCTGGATGGATCTGTCCCAAAGCTCCCATATTGTGACTTCTGGCTAGATACATAAGGAAACTGGATTGTCAGAGCAGGGAAAGTGTTGATGGATTTAGGGGAGAGGAATAGCAGAGGAAGATGGCCTGACTCTGGAAGTAGCTTCCTGGAAACTAGAAAGGGAATGAGTTTGGGGAGGGGCTTTTCTCTATTTTTTAAGTCCTGTATTTTGTTGGTCCTAGAGATGAAGTACTCTGGTGGTGACCTAAACTCATATGGAGGCTGATTGTGTATATATATCTCTAGTGGGTAAATATTGAGTTTTTTGGCTTTGTGATTGTGTCAGATCCTGCTAGCCCAAAGGAAGAGGAGAAGGAACTAAAACAAGCTTTTATTTTATTTATTTATTTTTGCTTTATTGCTTAGGGTCTTAGAGCAGTGGTGGAAGGGGCAGAGGTAGAGAATCTCAAGCAGACTTCCTGCTGAGCACAGAAACTGCTGTGGGGCTCAACCTCATGACCTCAGGTTGAGACCTGATCTCAACCTCAGGTCTGAGATCATGACCTGAGCAGAAACCATGAGTCAGACACTTAACTGAATGAGCCACCCAGCCGCCCCCTCGGATAATTTTCAGGATCAAAGATATAGCTCTTTCGTCTTAGAGCTATGGCTACTACCTGACTTTATTTACCCTTCAATTTATGCCCAATTCTTTGAGTTTGCAACTGGATAGACTTGAGGATCATTTGATCAATTCTGTTTTATTTGGGGCATGGATTATTCAAATATCTTCACTCTTACTGTTCTCTCCTTTTTCAGAAGTTGCAAGTCAAGACCACAACTTGATACATCAAAGGTGTATATTTTATATGCAATAAATGTTGGATAAAAGAAGATCATTTAAAATTTTATTAATCTAGGAAAAAGATTTTGGGACTAGTTGGAATAAGGTGTGGGTAGTGAGAAGGGATCGATATGAAGGACTATGTATGTTTATCACTGTTAAAGGGTTTAAATTACTTAAACCATTCTTGTCCTGAGATTTATTAGATAAGCAAATGTTGGCTATGTATAGTCTGTTTAAAAACAAACGCTGCTGTATTACAAACTTATGAGCTATCTCTTCTAATTTCAGCTCTTGTATTCTTAGTAGCTTTTGCCAAGGTAGCATGTATGAACATCAGAATAAGAATTTGATAACAGATAAAAATAGTTTGTAAAACAATCAGAAATGTTAAGTCCTTACTTCTCAACTTGGGAGATTTTACCACAGCCTTGCTTGCTGAACTGTTCATCTTTGCAAGAGAGATTTTGGTGGTTGAATACTTCATTTTAGTCTTCATTTTTCAGGCTTCTGTGGATTAAAATGTAATATTAGTTCAAATGCCTCAACTTTAAAATAAACAGAAACAACTGTGGCTGACTCAAAATAACATTAATAACATAGCCACATAAAGAAAACAATTATTTCAGTAAAATTTTAATTTAGTTTCTGAAAATATATCCATATTGAAATGTAGTCAGAGGACAAAAAGAGCTACAAAGAAATATTAAACTTTACATAGTGGAAAAAAAAACTTTACATAGTGGGTTATTGTTGGTAATATTGATATTAGGATTCTGAAATATTTTTACTATATTATAAAACAGAGCAAATAAGTAGATGTGTTGATACTGTAGGATTTTTACTGCAAGGGAAAGGAGATACAAATAAAAAAATATAAAAGGCCACGGGAAAATCTCTGTAATGTTAAATCTGAATCAGTACTATCAGTGTGCCCCTATCTTAGATTCTAAATACTTTTTCCTCTAAAAGGAACCAGGACTCTCTAGGTTTGGGCTGAGAATGTAAAGCGAATATGGAATATTCAGTTCTGCCAGAAAGCAGTTGGTCATTCAAAAACTTGTGAGTTTGTGTCAAAAGAACACAGGATCCCCTTCAAAGGGTTTCTCACTGGCCAAATTTGGCACAATTTGAGCATCAGAAAGAATGGTAATTCTTTTGGTAATTCACTATAAAGCATTTAATGCAAAATGAAACCCACCAGTCCATAACATTCCTTAAGAATGAATGAACAAGGGATTTATTCATTACAGAATGAATGATAGAGTTAGAAAAACCCTCAGTGTAATACTTGATACAAGCAAGGATCATCAATGTATGCTGTGCCTTGAATGTCAAGCTGGGTCAGAGTACCTTATTGAAAGAATATTGCGTTTTCTCTTATAAACTGCAGAAAACTCCATTTTCATTCAGTAGGGTACCATTGTCTGGCTTCATCATCAAGGTAAGGTGGTGGTGCTTTGATTTGTGAAGGGAGCAGGACTTCTCCAGCCTTAAATTCTCCCTTACGTTGCTTGAAATTCTACTAATAGTTTACTCCTACTTGCATTAAGCCTTGCCTTCTTTTTCCTAGATTAAAAAAAAAATTGGTGTATTCCAGAGGTGATTGCTATTTGAATCTCTTACAAACTTTATATGAATCAGCTCTTCTAGCAGGGTAAGGGATGAGCATTTGGTTACTATGTTGGAGGACTCCATGAAAGATAAACTTCACGCAACTTTATTTTTGTTTCTGAACAACCTTGAATGGACTGAAATTCCAAATTTTCTTGTTTAGATGGAACTAGAATCTTATACACAACCATCCTATTTACAACTGGCTTCATGAGCAAGAATCTTCAAAGGTAGAAAAACACTTAGGAGCAGAGAAACTTAGATGTCATTTGTCATTTTCCTGAGTCTCTAAATCTATGGATGAGTAGGCTAAGACTGAAGGGAAGTGCCTTGCTCAGGATCACAAAAACAAAACTGGGGCGAGAATCTAGTCTACCGATATCCATCTTTATGCCAGAGCTTCTGCACCATGTCTCCTCTCTCCCTCTTTCAATTGTAGGAAGAATATAATCAGAACTGGCAATTTAACTTCAAATGCTTGGCCAGTTGTCCAACTTCTTTAGAAACAATGAATTTCTAAATATGATAGTTAATATGTAATAATAACATGTGCAGTTAGGTAATCTTACTGTAGTTAAATTTTAAATTTTCAGAAAATAGTTCAAATAATACCCTGCACACAGTAGGTATCCAGGTAGCACTTTACTGATAACATGAAAATTGTAATGCTGGATTGTTGTTTTTGTTTGTTTCTCTGTTTCCTTTTTTTATCCAAAAATCTTTATGTCCCAGAAAAAAAGTTCTCCTGGATGGATATTAACCACCCCCTAACCAAAAAACTGTTGCATTTTCAAATAAATCTGGGAAGTGTTCCTATGTATATTATTCAAACTCTTTTGAAGTCAGAACCACATTAGCATAGTAAAATTGTTGACAGTCTTTTGTTGGAGATTCATGGGTACTTTTGTTTAATTATTTTTGGAAATTATTTGATCTTGTAACTTTCCCCACTACTTCTATTAACACCCCTGTTAACATGGACTATCTATTATCATGGTCTAATTTGAGATAACACATTTGGAGGAATTCTGCTCTAAACCAAAGTTAGCGTTCTGATTTAAGCAACATAGATAAGAAACTGAAATACCACATTTACAATGGAGTGATTGACACAGAAAAAGTCAGCTGCTTTTTAAGAATCAAATGATAAGGGGCATGTGGGTGGCTCAGTGGGTTAAAGCCTCTGCCTTCAGCTCAGGTCCTGTTCCCAGGGTCCTGGGACCGAGCCCTGCTTACAGCTTTCTGCTCAGCCGGGAGCTTGTTTTTCCCTCTCTCTTTGCCTGCCTCTCTGCCTACTTGTGATTTCTGTCTGTCAAATAAGTAAATAAAATCTTAAAAAAAAAAGAATCAAATGATAAATCAAAAGCATAGTCAGAAAAAAGGATAGTCAGGAAATATTTCCAAATCCTATTCTAAAAAAACAAAGTGTTTTCTTTCTCTTTCTTTCTTTCTTCCTTCCTTTCTTTCTTTCTTTCTTTCTTTCTTTCTTTCTTTCTTTCTTTCTTTCTTTTTAGCGAAGTGTTTTCTTTAAACAGTCTACAAATCATTTGCTTTAAAAAATATAATCACGGGGTGCCTGAGTGGCTCAGTGGGTTAAAGCCTCTGCCTTCTGCTCAGGTCACAATCCCAGAGTCCTGGGATCAAGTCCTACATTAGGCTCCCTGCTCAGCAGGGAGCCTGCTTCCCCCCACCCACTTCTGCCTACCTCTCTACCTACTTGTGATCTCTGTCTGTCAAATAAGTAAACAAAAATCTTAAAAAAAATACAATCACTCTTCACCATTTTTTCAGACTTGAAATTTATTCTCTACTCTCCTATTTTTAAGTCAGAAATATTTCAGAATATATACCAGTATAAAAATCACTAGTTCTTTCATGCTGCTTTTCCCAATAATATAAGCAAATATTCTTGCACACTGGTTCTGATACCTTACCTTAGTTATGAACGTGAAAGGCTCATCTCAAATAATGAAGTTTCTTGTTGTCAGCATTTTGGTAGTGGTTGATGCTATATTCCAACTCTACTTATATACGCACTTGGATTAAGCAATATTGGGTGGCAGTGTTTGATGAATGAGGCAATGCAAATAGCACCAGTTGAATGGATTAGATTGAGTGGGAGTATGCCTTATTCCCACAGCCAAATCCTAAACAGACCTTTTAGATTATTTTAACTGTAGCACTTCCAAAGAGATACTCAGTTAATCTTTAATTTTTATGAAAGCTCTATGACATGGGCCCTAGGTACTGTTTATTGCTCAAAATAAAGCATACAAGGGCAAAGACTTTCATTGCCTTTCTCTTTTCTACTGGGAAGTCAAAAACTTCAGATAATCTTTTTCTGATTGTAAAAATAATGTATGGGTGCTCAGAAAACGGTTAAATGATAGGAAAGCATGTATGCTATATTTCCTGACATTCTTTTTCCAATACAGAAATACTATGCATATCTATTTTTCATAAGAAAGAGAATCCACTGCAAGTATTATTTTGTAAGTTACTTTTTTGATTTTCCAATTAATGTAACAAATATTCTTTTATAGGAGGCTTTATAAAACCCTCAATCATGTAAGTATAGCATAACAAATCTTTTATTGATTAACACTTTGACTATTTCTGTTTTTCTCCTTTCTTTTCTTTTATTTCTAAAATTACCACTGTTGCAACAACTGACACCTGTGTGTGTGTGTGTGTGTGTGTGTGTGTGTCTGTTGTGATTCCTGGTGAACTTTTGCATGTTCACTGGTAGCACAAATTCCTAGTAGCAAGATTGCAGAACCAAAGAGTTTGTGCACCTTATATATTGATAAAATATTACTCTATTGAATTTCTAAAAGTTTGTATTGATTTATAGGTTTTTAATGATCCAGGGAATGTTCTTTTCACCATAGCCTTAACAACAATGGGTGTCATCACCTTTAAAATGTTTGCTTTTCTAGTGGAATTTAAGAAACAAAACAAATGAGCCAAGGCGGGGAAACAGAGACAAACCAAGAAACATATTCTTAATTATAGAGAACAAACAATGGTTACCAGAAGGGAGGTGGGTTGGGGGATGGGTTAAATAGTTAATGGGGATTAAGGACACCACTTGTCATGATAAGAACAGGGTGATATATGGAAGTGTTGAACCACTGTATTGTACACCTGAAACTAATCCTATACTGTATGTTAACTAACTGGATTTAAATAAATAAAAATTTTTAAAAATTTGCCTTTCTAAAGAGTGGAAAAATATCTCATGGTTTTGAATTTTATTATATTTAGTGAAATTAAGCATCTTTAAAAATATATTTATTGTCAGTTTCTATAAATTATTGATTTATATGACTTCTTTATGAATTAAGAAATGAAACATGTGTTATCTGTGTTGAAAAATTTTCCCCAGTACCATTTGTCCTTAGATAAATGGCATTTTTTTGATAATATATAAATTTTCAAATCTCATGTGGTCAAATTTAATTATTGTTTTAGAATTTCTGGATTTTGTGTTCTGTTTCAAAAGACCTCCCCTCCTCTAAAATTATAAATAAATTTATCACACCATTTTCTAAAATTGTATTGTCTACTACTTCATACCTAAATCATTGACCCACTATCATTTTTAGTATATAAAGAATAGGATTTTTTCCCTTCCAGTGCTTATCTCAACTACACATGTAATCCAATTTAGACAAAGTGAAGTTTCATATGTTTTGTTGGGACTAGCATGCAAAGGGCTGTAAATGCAGCAATAAGGAGTTGGAATTTCATTCTGTAGTCAACAGGAATCTTTTAAAAGTTTTTTATGCAAGTGAGAAGTATTATAAAAAATGTGCTTTGTGAATGTAATTTATGGTTGTGTGAAAGAATATCTGAAGGAATGAAAGAAGAGAAAGACAGGAAACAGAGCCCAGTCAGAGGGCCAATTGAAATACCCAGGCAAAAAAGCAGTGAGGGCAGGTACTAGGGCAATGTTAGGCCAGTAAGGAGCAGATGAAGGTGATGAGTCCTGCTGGCATTTCATAGAGTCCTTAAATATTAGAGTGAGAAAGGGCCCCAGAGATCTCTGTTCCAGTTCCACTAAGTCACTTAGCTAGTTAGTGGCTGAATCAGGATTAGAACCCAAGTTTCACTCTCAGCTCAGGGTTGTGTCCACCACAGAGCCTCCACAACTCTTTTTGGTAGTGTTTGTATCAGCTCTGGACGGGGGAAGTGAAGAGATGAAGGGAAGTGAGGGGGCTGTCAGTGGTTCAGAGTAGGAAACTCATGTGCAGTGTTCTTTTTCAGGCACAGGTAATGAATCTGACATGGGGCAGATGGAGTTTGAGATACTTGAGGAACAAATATGGAAATTTCAGCACTGAGCTGGAATTAAGTTATGGGTGGGTAGGGGAGGCCAGAAGTAGCAATCTGGATTTGCTACATGTGGATTTCATTTGTTACAGCATGAGAATTGATGATGTAGGAACAAATGAGATTGTCTCAGTTGAGTGTGGAATAGGAAGAGCAGGCTATGTCTAGATGGAACTATAGGGAATACATTTAAGAGGTGGGAGAAGCTAAGGAGTTAGCAAAGAAGACCAGAAAGAACACTAGAAAAAAGAAGAAGTCATATATTATGAAGGCTTAAAGAGAAAACCATCTCAAAAAGGAACATATGGTAGATGATCACTACAGAGACGTAGGTGGAGATTAGAGACCTTGGAAAGAGTCCAGTAAACATGGGAATCTCCAAGAAACTGCAGTGGATTGCACAGTGGAGAGGAGGAACTGAGAATTCTTCAAGAAATACAATAATGAAAGGGAAACAAAGAGAAAATTGTATCTTGACAGTACCGTGGAGAATGGAAAATACTGCTTACTTGTTAGATGACCTTGGGCAAGTTACTTGATACTTCTAAGCTCTCAGTTTCCTCAGAATAATTTTCTTTATAGTAATAAATGAGCCATTCAGTGGCTCATTGAAAGAATTATATGAGAAGTTATATTTTAAACACTTAGCACAGAAGCTGGCACATAGTGGGAACTTAATACATGTTTTTATTATTATTATTGATTTTTTTTATTGGAATATGGCCCTCTTAGGCTTGTTTCACTATAGAGAGAAAAGGGGAATGAAAAGGAGAGGACTGGTGTAATAAAGTCCCAGAGGAGACAGAGAGAGGGGAAAGAATACTAGTGGAATGTTTGGCTTTAAAAAGGAGGATGTATAATTCTTTAGAAGAAGAGGAAGAGCAATAGAATGGGAGAGATTATGGCATTTTAAGGGACATGAACTTGATAGTCTTGTAAAAGTGGCCTGAAATCTTCATAAAGTAGGTTGTGAGAAGAGTTATAGAAATTAAGAGAAATAAGCATGAGTTTTAATTTTTGAGGGTAAGCGGTTCCTTGGAGAATGCAAAAAAAAAAATTTACAAGGAATGGGGAATTACTGTTTATGGATATTGAGTTTCAGTTTTATTTTTTATTTTATTTTTTAAATTTTATTTTATTTTTTTTATTTTATTTTTTTTAAAGATTTTATTTATTTATTTGAGAGAGAGAGAGATCACAAGTAGGCAGAGAGGCAGGCAGAGAGAGAGGAAGAGAAGCAGGCTCCCTGCTGAGCAGACAGCCCGATGTGGGACTCGATTCCAGGACCCTGAGATCATGACCCCAGCCGAAGGCAGCGGCCCAACCCACTGAGCCACCCAGGCACCCATAAATTTTATTTTATTAATTTTATTTTTTATTTATTTATTTTTAAGACTTATTTATTTATTTATTTGACAGACAGAGATCACAGTAGGCGGAGAGGCAGGCAGAGAGAGAGAGCAGGAATCAGGCTCCCCACTGAGCAGAGAGCCCGACGCGGAGCTCGATCCCAGGACCCTGGGATCATGACCTGAGCCGAAAGCAGAGGCTTTAACTCACTAAGCCACCCAGGTGCCCCTTAATTTTATTTTTTAAAAGATTTTATGTATTTATTTGTCAGAGAGAAGGAGAGCACAAGCAGGGAGAGCAGCAGGCTCCCAGCTGAGCAGGGAGCCCAATGCAGGACTCCATCCTAGAACCCTGGGATCATGACCTAAGCTGAAGGCCGACATTTACCTGACTGAGCCACCCAGGTATCCCCGAGTTTCAGTTTTAGAAGATGAAAAAATATTTGGACATGGGTTGTGGTAATGGTTACTCAATAATATGAATGTACTTCATACCACTACACTATATCCATAAAATTGTTAAAATGATAAATCTTAACACAATTTAAAAAATGATTTTAAAAAAGATTACAAAATGGGAGTGAGAATAATGAGAAAGATGAGGTTGGTTGTAAAGGAATTCTAATGTTCCCTATCTTGGAGGTTAGAAAAGTTCTGATGCTAATGGTTATCACAATTAGGTTTTGTGGGTGAACTGTGGAAGAGAATTAAAGAGTCATCAAAACAGGCAATGGAGTTACCAAGATTGATATCAGCAGAGGCAACATTAACTAGAAAAGAACACGAGGGTCTCTGTCAACATGAATGGAAAGAAATTAACATAAGTAGAAAATGAGAATGTGCCACTTCTCTGTTGGCCCTGGGAGATGGGCATACACAAGGAAAATGGTTGGGTTTTGAGGATAGTGGTATTACCAGGGGAAAGCCACATTTTAGATGATAAAAGGAAATAGAAGAAGATTTTTAAGAAAAAAGGAGGGAGATGTTCCAGGTGAAATGTTACACATTTAAGCCACAAAAAACAAAAAACCCAAACAACTTGGAAGATTTTAATCTATCAAGAAGTAATATCTTACATAGAAATTCATTAGTTGATGATTCACATCTGAACAACAACAAAAAATGTGTGAAGTATAATCATTTCCACAGTTGCAATGTGTTTTAGTCTCTGCCCCAGGAAGGCTTCCAGAAACTTACATTCAACAAATATCAAGTGTACATAACTTGCCAAGGACAATGTATTCCAACAGCATTAATTACTTTCTAGGCATCAAAGTGTTCATGGGACACTGCATGAAAATTTTCATTTCACTTTGTCTTATTATCTACATCTGATCAACTGGAAAATCTGTTATTAAATCACTAACCATCTCTCATATGTCAGGCAATGTCCTTTGATTAACAGTTTCCCTCTTTTAAAATACTGATACCCTTTATCATGTTAAACATGGTGGTCTTTCTTTCCTTATTGTGAATTTTACTTCGAAAATAAATTCATTTAATTAGACTGATTTCCCGTTTGGAGGCTTCTTGTTAACATGCAGAGTTTGTAAGAAATTTTTATTAAAATACATGCTAATTATGGAAAATTTGGAATATAAAATATTTGATGCCCTAGAAAGTAATTAAATGCTTTGGAAAGAAAGATACCTAGTAATCATTGTAAGGAAATTCTGCCCTCCTAAGATCCCAAAGTCCCAAATGATGCTGGGTTTACACCCATCTATACTACAACAGAGTGCTGCCTAGTAATGGTAATAGTAACAACTCAAACAATTGTCCAGTGCTGGGCTAAGTGTTGGAGGTATAGTAGTGAACAAAACAAACTTTTTCCTACCCTCCCGGAGTTTACTTTCTTTGGGGAGATATATATGGAGCAAATAATCATACAAATAATTAATTTATAAACAGTGATAAATAAGAACTAGTCTGGTAAAGAAGATAAGGAGTATTACTAAAGTAGTGTGGTCACAGAAGGTGGCATTTATGCTGTACTCTGAGCGTGTGAAAAATCTGTGGAAGAGAGGAGACAGAGGGTGCCTTCTGGGCAGAGAAAACCCTAGGGGCAAGGGCCCTGACAGAACTTGTAGTATTTAGGGAACTAAGCAGGCTAGTGTGGCTGGAACTCAGTGGACAATGAAGAGAGTATAATGTCATGGGGTCGGCGATGGAAGGGAAGAGAAGCCAGCGAGGGCTGGGTCATGAAGGCCAGGGGAGGGAACTCGGATTCTATTCAAAATGCAATGGGAAGCCAAGGAAGTGTTTTAAGTAATATGGGATGTGTCTTGGATTTTGTTTTCAAAAGAGTGCTCTGGCTGCCATATGAGGAACAGATAGAGGGCAATAAGAGGGAAGGAATGAAATCAATGAGGAGTCTGCATTAGTTCAGTGGTGGTGGTGATGATGATAATAGTGATGGCAGTTACAGTGTCTTGGCCATCTATCTCTAATTGTTACCATGACCCTGGCATTTGAGTATGATTGCCTTCATTTTAGAAGTAAGGAAATAGAGATTGAGAGATTAAATAAATGTCTTAGTAAGTAGCAAAGCTAGGATCTGAACTCAAGTCCATCTTGTTCTTTCTCTTAATCCATGGGGATCATTGGTAGAAAGAGGTATAATTAAATTCCTGAGCCTGAAGGTCCTTTCATCACCTTGTCAAGCTTGCATGTTCTTGCATGGTCAGAAGATCTATGAAGGTACGGTGCAATTTTACAAACCCATTGTTGGGTACTAGAAAATTACTGGAGGAAGAGAGTGTCCTCAAACTTTCCTAGCTGGTAGGAGGGAGAGGAGATGAGGAGTATGATTAAGCTTGGCAATGCTATATGACTTCATTCTGGGAGATTTTATAGGGGAGCAAGAGGGAGACAGTGAGATGGGAGGGTGATCATGTTATCCTCTGTTTCCTTGGGTATACTGGTTTCACTTCTTTCTTGGGGGAGGTCAGAAAAAATGATGTGGAGGAACAGGAGGTTTAAGTTTGGGGAACAATGAGATAGCATTGTCCTTACTCAAACTGAATCACTTCCTGTCTCCGAGTCACTGACACTCTGAAAGTTTCTACATACCCCTTACCTGGACCCAGGAGAGAACATTTCTCCCAGAAAGAGGAAGGAGTATGAAGAAATTTGGCAAATCAATATATGACTCAACCCAAACCCATGTAAGAGGAGGTAGGGATGTTATAAGTATTTAGGAAAACTTTCTTTTGTTCTTCACTTAGCATATGTAAAGTACATCTATGCCTTCCCACAGTTTTCCTGGACTCATGCTTACCCAATCATTTTTATTCACTGGCACTACCTGTCCCTTCAACTTTTCTAACATCACAGAACACCTCCTCTCCCCACTGTACATTTGCACCATTGGACTGCTTGCTGTTCCTCAATTCACGGGACACTTGCACACCTCCACACTTTTGCTCAAGCTTTTCCTCTTGCTAGAGATCCCTTTTCCTCTTTGTCTGTGAATCCTCTATTTAACCCTTAGAGCCCAATTCAAATGCTTTTGTTTCCCTAACCACCCACAATTAAGCAGAATTTATTGCTTCCTTTCTTACTTGCTTATCATATCCAAGTACATACAATTTCACATCTCCTCTGCTGGACTGCTACCTCCTTGGGAACAAAGATTATACCTTAGTCATCTTTGTTTCCCAAGCAATTATTGATAGCAGGCACCCAGTAAATATTGTGTACTTTGTATCTGTCCTTGCAAAATCCCTACATAATAGATTAGGCAAGTATTTCCCACTGAATAGATATGGAGACCCTGTCCAAATCCCAAAGATCTACTGAGTGGTGGAGTTGAGACTGTAAATTGAGCAGTGCAGAATTGGCTGTAATACAAAATGACAGTTTTATATGACTCAGCGAACAGAACTCAGGTCTTCTTGTTCCTGGGTCAATGGCCTTTCTAAATCATTTAAAGAAGCTGACTTTCTGCTTGGCCATGGCCCTGTGGTTTTAGTGTGACCAAACATTTCGAATTGTTCAGTTCAGTGTGTTGTTTTATTCCCCTCTGGTGCCCCTCCTCATGCCTCACATAGTTTTGAACCAAATCTTTAATGATTTTTTTTTTTTTAAGAAGCAAAGTTGGAATGACCTCCAATCCCCAGCTTAGACTCAGGGTTTTCTCCTTCCGTGCAGGGCTGTTCAGCTCTTTAGGTCTTAGTTTCCTCATCTCAAAAATGAAGAGGGTGTATGAAAGCCAGGGTCTTCCTATCCCTTTGACTCTTTCTTGTGCTCCTATACAGGCTCCCACTTCAACCCCTCCCTTCCCCTTTCCCTGGGCTTGCTACTTCAATACTGGCAGCTGCACCAGACCCTTGCCCACAAAAGATGTCATTCTCAGAAAAATGCACAAACTCTGCCTGTGCCTCCCTCCTCTCCTTTCACTGCCTCACAGCACATAGGATGACACAGGGTTAGACAAGGGGAGAATTAAGTAACCTGGAGTCATGTCTTAGGCAAAGGCAGATCTAAAATTCAAGTAAACCATGGACTTGGCTACATTCTGTTTTAGGGCACAATTACAGAGAAAAACGAAGTCTGTAGCATACATACACGGATTTGGAAAACTCTTAAGTGCTAGAGAAACACTAGCACTTAAAAAGAAACACCATGGAACAAACTGGTCCTTGGTTTTAGTTTAATTCTGAAGTTTAAAGTTGAGATCATTTTTTTTTCCTTTACTTACAATTTTTAGAGTAAAACTGGCCAAGTAATATATAAATTATGAATTTTGTAAAAATTTAGTGGAGCATAAAAATTCAATAAGCATATGCAGAGTTAAAATAAAAGCTTTATATGTATAAAATATAAACAAAAGTTTTATTTAAAATAAAAGTTTTATATATATATGTATGTATATATATATGCTTTATATATTTACAACAATTTTGTCAGGGAGGTATTATTATTTTCCCTATTTTATATGAGAAAACTGGGGAACAGAAAGATCAAGTAACTTGCCCAAGGATCCATGGTTAAAACCTGAAGTGCATATGTTTTCAGGATTCATGAGGTGCTCTAGATAGGGGTGGAGGAAGGTAAACTTCTGGGTTTCAGATATTCCTACTATCACCCACACATAGAGCAGAAACTCCATATTCATACTGGGTTTCTGCTTAAAGTTTACTTGGTCAAAAGGTTTTTCTACAAGAAAACAAATTAAAGTTTTGAGAATATGCATAAATCCCTGTCATCTGGATTATTTAACCTTGTAAAGGGAGAGTGAAACTAAAGCCCAGTTCACATACCATCATTGGCAGTCTAGTTGGTGAGTAGATTTAGGAGCACCATAAGGAGTAGAAACCCTGTCTGAAAAAGAAATAATGCAAAGAATCCCAAGAGATTTTTAAAAAATCAGTAATTTATTTATTAATATAAATATGGTTTATATGTTTAAATTTTAATGTTTGTCCATTATAAAGTTAATTAATCAGACTTTGTTTTCAGTACAATGGTGTATTAGTTACCATGACAAGTACTTCAGACTTTTGAAATATTGAAAGAAATAGTAAAAAAAAAAATGTCTTTTTAAACTCATGGTTGAACTGTAGGGGAAGTAAAGAAAGTATAGTGTTCAAAATATTGGGAGGCAAGAAATCTTGGCTTTTTCCTAAAGTTGTCTACCAAATGCTAGAGACAGGGTAAACAACTATGTGAAATGCAGGCCCCAGGAGATAAAGCCCAGGAAATGCCTAACATGGGGATTCTAATAATGCATGGCCTAAACTTGAACATCCAAAAACCTGCACTTGTAGTAGAAGGGTGGTTGAGATAAATAAACCTCACTTGCAGAAGGACACCACTAGGAAGTTTGTTTGACTCAACTCTGGCACTGGATAGAAAGAAAACAATTCTTCTGAGGATTTCTCCCCTCATGAAAAGTCAGCCCTCATATGGGTTTATAGTCTGGAATCATACTACCTGTGTGTTTCCAAAAGTCTGAAATAGAGAATTAAATATAAAATGGTTTTAGGCTGGTAGTGTCTCAAGAAAAATGGGAAAGGCAAACACAAGTCTTAACTTGATCTCAGCTGCCCCCCAAGCCACAACGTATCCATTTGCACAGAAAAATTTCCAGGCCAAATGAATAGTTTGCAGTTAAAATTTATAAAACAAACAAGAATAGTAGGTACCCTGGTGAGAACCACAGAAAGAGCAGACAGCAGAAACCAACCTGCAAAGTTGGTGTATGTATTAGAACAATCAGGAATGACATATAAAACACTTAGTTTTAATATCTTCAGGCAGAGTTCTAAAAATATTGAAAGCAGGAACAAAGAAAAATTACATTCAAAGAAGATCCAAATAGAATGTCTAGAAATAAAAAATTGTAATATTGAAATTAAAACTTTATTAAACAGCAGATTAAATAGATTAGACACAGTGAACTAGATGAAGAATCAGTGAACTAGAAAATATATCTGAAGATATTCTTTGGAATACAATTCAAAGATACGTAAAGATGGAAAATATGGAAAAGGGTGTGAGAAACTTCGAAGACAGTTAATGTGTATGTATTTGGAATTTTAGAAGGGGATGATAAAATAGAGAAGGGAAAATATTTGAAGGTATAAAGACTGAGAACTTCCAAAATTACTGAAAGATTCCAATTTCTAAGGAGTCTTTCTAAGGAGTCTAAAGAGTCTTGGGTCTAAGAATCCCATGCAAGTTAAAAAATTTAAAGAAATCCATATTTTTATATATCAATTATGAAACTGCAGAACATTGAAAAAAGAGAGAAGGTGAGGAAAATGAAGCTATTGGGACGAGGAAAAGAAAATTTTGATAGGGCTTATGGATGGATTGTTAGTCCTAGAGTAGTTCCCAATTTCACAAACCTGAGAAATTAACATTAGGTGTTTTTGGAACCATTAAGTCAGATCTTTACTCAAAGTAACAGAGCTTTGTGTGGAGTCAGGACCAGAACTCTGGTCTCCCAACTCACTAAGTGGTAGCTGTCACTACTCTTTCCTCTCTAACCTGGGGCTGTTTCTTTAAAATATTAAACAATAGCAAAGAAAAACAAAGTGTGAAGAAAGTATAGGGAACAGTTTCAGTTTATTAGGGAACTTTCTGGCACTGTCGTTACGTATCATATATGGAATTTAATAACTATGTTAATACATTCTTACACAGTACAGTGTCCCATCGCTAGGAACCAATGAAGCTGCTCAGTTTTCCATTTGGGGTAAGGAGACAAAGCATTGTTTCCTTTAAGCTTATAAGATAGTATGAGGGTAGAATGAGAAAGGTTTTAGAAGATGTAATCAAAGCAGAGTCACAGAAAATAGTTCTGGCATAGCATTCTGTAGAAGGCGGCAAAAGAACAAGTAGGGATAGATGCAAAAATCTCAATCTGGGGAAAGTCTTCTGAGAAATATACACAGGGAAAGCAGGTACCAAGCCACAGGATGTGTATAAACACCTGAGTCACTAAGTCATAAATCAGTACTCAAAACTGGAGATGAAATACAATTTGTTTTGTTTCAGTTCACTGCCTATACCCAGCTTGTTTTACTTTCTAAAAAGTTTATTTATACTGAGATCCACAACGGAAGACAACTGGCAAGGCTTGTGTCTCAAGACAAATCATTTGTATATATATCAAAATCTATCATCTCTGTTCATTAAAAGATAGTAATTGCATCTATGTATATGTATGTATGGAAGAATTATTTCTGAGTCTTGCCTAATTCTCTATAAATATATACCAACATGTCTAAGAACATCTGGAATTAGCAACAATACAAGAAACATAAATTGTTTAACCAAGAATGAAAACTTGCACATTATTGTTAGTTTTGACTCTGGGAATAATGCCCAGACTCCAAACCCTGAAGTACTTTAATATTTGTATAATTTGAAATCCTAACAAGGATACAATTCTCTGGACAGCAACCTAAATTTTATCAGGTAACTTGCTGTTTGTTTTTTAAGAGAAACATGAGATCTTTAGACAGGCAAAGATTTAAATTTTGAAGCTCAGAGTAGAATGAGTAGAATGAAATATAGGTCTTAAAATTGGCTCATTTGTAAAGAGGCAGGCTTGGGTATGGTACATTTTTCAACCACATAAAACATTGATGAGGAGAAATTTTTTCCAGATACCACCAATATATATTTAAAGCCAGTGAAAGTTATACCTAGCTTCAATTTCTAGTGCACAAGGATGCCACTTAGATACTTCTGGAATTGATCCTGGGAGCTAGTAGGCTTTGGAAAACTAAGGAATAACAAGAGGAATTTCTAAAAGGATGAGCCAGATATTTATGGAAATGGGGACAGAGGTGCTCTGGTCTCTAAAATTTGGAAGCAAGAGAAGGCAGCCTGAAGCAGCAGCTGAGGTAACAAAACTTTGTATTGGTGGAAGATAAATGTAGCAGACTTCCTTTAAAAATAAAAACATTATAAAAAAAGTTTTCTCTTCAACAGTGGAAATCAACTACTGGTTCATCAAGTGCTTGCTAATTGTATTATGAAGACTAAAGATAAGTTTCAAAAATAGGTGTAAAAGATAAGTTTCAAAAGATAAGTTTCATGGTCCTGACACCCAACCAGAAGATGAGAGTTGTCCTTGTGCTAAAACACAAACTAGTCAGTGAGCCTTTATTTTGATGTCACATGTAGAACCTTGATATAATCTGGTTTATTGAATAGTTGTGATAGGGGTTCCTGGGTGGCTCAGTCAGTTAAGCATCTGCCTTCGGCTTGGGTCATGGTCCCAGGGTCCTGGTATTGAGCCCCATGTCAGGCTCCTTGTTCAGTGAGGAGTCTGCTTCTCCCTTTGTCCCTCCCCCTTGTTTGTGGTCACTCTCTCTTTCAAATAAATAAAATAAAACAAAACAAAACAAAACAAAAAAACCCCAAATGCTTGTAATAAATTACACAAAGCAAATACTGTGTTCAATTATATGTCATTTGAACAATTTTTTATTCAAGAAAATTAAGCAGGGTGGATTATTATTAACTCATAATGATTCAACAATACCTCGACTAAATTTTTTTGAAAGTATTTTGTATTCAAAGTCTATAAAAACTAGCTCTTTCTGCCATCTTGGAGCCTATAGAGGCCTGCCAGGAACAGGACTCCTAAAATGACTGAAGTCTGTGGTCCAAGACCATTTTTGCTGGCTATAAGGGGGGGGGGGGGTCCTCTAGAACTGGAGGGAGCACACAGCTCTTCTTAAAATTAAAGGTGTTAAAAAAAAAAGGGAAAAACTAAAATTAAAGGTGTTTATCCTTGAGATGAAATTGAATTCGATCTAGACAAGAGATAGGCTTATGTGTACACAGAAAAGATAAATACAGTAACTCCTGGTAGCAAACTGAAGAAAACCAGGATAACCTGGGGAAAAGTAACTTATGCTCATGGAACCAGTGACATGGTTCATGCCAAGCTCTGAAGCAATGTTTCTGCTGAAGCCACAGAATCCCTGTGATTCTGTACCCCTGGAGGATTTAAGCTTACTGAAAAGTAAATAAACAAAGCTATAGATTTGTTTAAGAAAAAGCCTATAAAAACAAAATTTGTGACCATGGAACTAAGAGAATAATCCTTTTTTTTCTTCTACTATGGTATGACACTTTAAAAAAAGTGATTCCTGACTTTTTTTTCTGAAACCTAAATACAATATGATGATTTGTTTCATTCCCTAATTAATGTTGCTTTGCAATTGATAAACAATAGACAAATGGCTCAAGTCCAAAATTACAATTATAGTGAAGTCATGTTTTTTCTAAATTGTGTTTCCTTAGCTAACTCAATTCCGGGGAAAAAGTACTAGCTTCCCCAGACTGACATAGTGTATTTCTAGGGAAGGTAAAGAAAATACATGCATTAAAGGAGAACCACAATGCCCACCTATCAGAATGGCTAAAATGAGGAAGATAGAAAATATCAAGTATCTGCAAAGATTTGGGACAAATGGAATTATTATACATGGCTGATTAGAGTACAAATTGCTACACCCACTTTAGGCAATAATTTGGTAGTATTCACTACAGCTGAACATGTGCATACTTTTGGCCCAGCAATTCTATTTGAGGGAATATATGAAAGGCATAAAAATGTCAAAAGACATAATAAGGGAATGCTCATAGCAGTAGTAGTCATATAATGCTAAGCTGGAAACATTGAAAATGTCCATCCACATTATAATAGATAAATTGTTGCACATTTACTTAGAGGAATTCTAACTATTAATGAGAATAAACAAGCTACCTCTATGTGGAACTACAGGGATGGATCTCACAAATGCAATGCTGAGTGAAAGGCTAGACAAATGCATTTATAAATAGTTCAAAAACACCACAAGCAAATTGAATGTACGATATTAGAAAGTATAATGCTATTCTTGAGGTACAGAGTGGTGATTAGAAGAGGACATGAGAGGCTCTTAGAGTTCTTCAATTTCTTCAATTCAATTTCAAAAGAAACTTCAATTTCTTTAAATGGTTACTTATGTTTGTTCACTTTGTGACAATTCATTAAGATATCTAGTCATGACTTGTGCAGTTTTGTGTGTGTGTGTGTGTATGTGTGTGTGTGTGTGTTATATGAATGAAAATTTTTAAGTTAAAAGAAAGAGAGACTGTCAGTGAATTCTAAAATATACAGGTTCCACATTCTTAAGTGTGGTGGTCAAAGAGACTCATTGACAGAATTAAGTAAGCACTATATGTCATGATTAAAAAAATTAAGGAAGTGTCAGCATCCGTGTTTAAGAATGCATTGAGCTGACTGGAAAATGGTCAGTTGGGAAATGCACACATTCTCTTCTTCTCTTAGTACAAAATAAGTGGTTATAATATGCCTGATTAAAGACTTAGTTTTCTGACCTGAAGGAATTGAAATTTGCTCAGATTAAAAGAGATTTTTGAGGTGTTTTGAAATAAGGCAGAATCCTCATGGTAAATTTGAAAAGAGTTTGGCTGCCCTTCCCAGGAGTGCCCCCCACCCCATAAGTTCTTAAAAACCAAAAATGGCTGGAGTTCTGTGGGAATTGGAAGATGTTGAAAGTTACCTGGGTTGCATGTTGTTTCTTAGCTGACAAATCTCTTTTCTTTCCCCAAAGAATAAATTTAGACATGCAGAAACATAAGCCATTCATGGTAATCCTGTCTGTCTGACAATAATGCATTTAGGAGTACGCATGTGACTCAGATCTTGCCAATGAGACAAAGGGGAGGTGTGTCTGGGACTTCAGGGAAAATTTTTTTTCCTTAAGAGTAAGTACTTTTTGACTTGCACTCACTTGGCCTCTGTGAGGATGTGATGCTCAGAGCTCAGAGCTCTCCCATAAAGGCAGAGATCATGGACAGTCTGAGGACCGCAGAGGAGAGGGTGAGAAGAGTTTGGATCTTTGGTGATGTCCTTGATTCTTTGCATCATTTGTGGAACTGCCCACTTTAGAACTTCCTGTTAAGTGAGCAACAAGTGTGCTTATATTTTAAGCCATGTTCAATTCATTATTCTATTTTTGTAGCTAATGCATATCAAGTGATACAAATTCTCTTTGTTTTTTGTCTAAATGTCATCTACATTGGCTTTTTCTAAACACTAAAATTAAATGGCAAACAACTAATGCATTCTGGACATTGATTTAATAATATCTTTAAAAACAGCTGGGATATTTAAACATTTCCCCTGACCTCCATGCTTAAAATGCTTCTTTTTCTCTTTTAATATAATTTTTATTTTTATTTGATTTTTAAAAGATTTTATTGATTTATTTGAGAGAGAGAAAGAACATGAGAGGGACAAGGGGCAGTGGGAGAGAGAGAAGCAGATTCCCTGCTGAGCAAGAAGCCTGACAACTACTCAGGCAGGCGGATCCCAGGACCCTGAGATCATGACCTAAGCTGAAGGCTGACACTTAACCAAATAATCCACTCAGGTGTCCCTTTAATTTAATGTTTAATTAAATTTTTAATTAAATTTATCAAATTTTATTAAATTTATTAAATTCAGTAGTGTTAACTAGATCTGCAGCAGATATCTAGAACTTTTTCATCTTGCAAAATTGAAACTATATTCATTGCATAACAACTCCCTGTTTCCTCCTTTCCCAGTCCCCTGATGATACTGTTCTACTCTCTGTTTCTATATGTTTGACTACTATAGACACTCATATAAGTGAGATAAGTGTCTGGTTTATTTCACTTAGCATAATGTCCTCAAAGTTCATCCATGTTGAAGCCAAGCATGTAATAAAATTTCCTTCTTTTCAAAGACAGAATAATATTCCATTGTATGTATATACCACATTTTCTTTATCAATTTATCAGTGAATGGACATTTGGGCTGTTGTTACCTCTTGGCTATTTTGAATAATACTGTGATGAACATGGGTGTACAAATATCCCTTCAAGATCCTGCTTTCAATTCTTTGGGCTATATACCCAAAAGTGGCATTGCAAGGTCATATAGTAGTTCTATTTTTAATCTTTTGAGGAATTATCATACTTTTTTCTATATCAGCTAATTTAAACAGTTTAATATTTAAATAATTTTATATTTTAAACAAAACTATAACATAATAATATGGATATATAAATGATATATTAAAATTAATTGTAAATATATTTTCATAATATGTGAAAGTTTTCCCTTGTACAAAGACTGAAGTTACTCCTTGCATAACTTTTATAGGAATTTTCTCCTATGTTTGGGATATGCCTATCAAATAGTAATAGAAACACTGGTCAAGTTGTTAAAAGTTCTGTAGAACTTTTAGATATTCCACACTACCCTCTGTGCCATGTTATCCCAGATTAGTTGGTATAGTCCAAAGTCAGAATGAGAGTCCCTCCCCATGCTGGTATTCAGCTGGCAGGCTCCATGTGGCTGGGTCTTTTCCTAATTATCTCTGTTTATGCCATACCAGCTCTAGAACATCACCTCAGGATAAACCATGGGATATTTTTTTCACAACCAAATAGCCATCTAGTAATACACTATGTCATGTATTAGATGATATTAAATTTGATTATTAAAAAGAAATTTAAAAATTAAGAGTATGGAAGTTCCTTCCTTCCTTCCTTCATTTCTCTCTTTCCCCTTCCTTCATTCCTTCTTTCCTTCCTTCCTTCCTGGAATGAGGGAAGGGTCACTCTTTAATGTCCCAGTTCTTGGTCCCTGGGCTGTCCAGTGCCTAACTACTCCTCATGGCCCAGCTGCTCATGCCTGTGGTGGCTGGCCTACTTCATCAGGGCCTTCAGCAGAGGCTGTCCCATCTTCCTTTGAGCAACAATTTCACATCTAGCTCCAGCTGACCCATGTAAAAACTGAGGGCACAAGCACAGAGCAGGCCTATGGCCAACACGGCCCCCATGCCCACCAACTAGAAATTGCTGCCCTACACCATGCTCAAGCTGTGCAGCAGGAAGAAGCCACTGGCAGCTTCCCAACCCATGTCAAGGGTTTGGAAGTTTGCCACTCACAGGTGTGGAGGTTCCTGGCAATTGACCTGAAAAAACTTAAGTTACAATCCACACCCTGGATATTTAATTCCTGTACAAGTTTAAATAGAGCTTCCTTGCACAACAATCAGAAAATATAACTCAGAGGGCTGGAAACTTGTCCATGATGGTATGACAAGTCTTTGTCTCCCACTTTGCCTACTTCATGGGCTGCTCCAGCTACTCCCCAAATTGTTGACTTCATCTTCATTATGTGGGCTTCTAAGTAGGTTCAGCCTTGGTTACCTGGTAGCTGCGTTTGAGGTGAAAGCTACTAACATGGAAAGACTGTGTTAACCACCTCTCTTCTTCTTCAAGATAACACTTAATTGTTTTCCTCCTTTATAAATATTTGGACCTCTTCCTGAGTATATTCAGGGTAATTCAGGGTGAAAGAATATAACTGGTGTTCCTTCCTTTGCCAAGAAGAGGACTTGCATATAATAGGTACAGAAGTTACCTGGACCTAACAGTGAACAACAACCCTATAGGTTAGGAGTCATTGCACTGTTAAGCCTAGATAGTAGTCTAAATAAACTCAGATGCTCTTTTAGGAGAATTTATGACAAATAACCAGAAAAAAAATTGGATGCTGCTAAAAATGGACTTCTATCTAATTTTTATATTTTTATGAATTTAGAAATACAAGGATTTAGAAACAGTTTTTTTCCAACTGGCACATCACAGTGCAAATTGTTTTAATGCTTTAAATGCTGAGTCTGATCTCATGGACTTATTATAAGGTATTATTACTTTATTATAATAAGGTAATAATAATTAGACAACCAGATGTAAGCATTACATGCCATGTCTTAAGCATGTCCAAACTTTCTTAGTAAAAGAGCTCATACTTCTTTGAGTTAATAATATCCAATATAATCTATTAACCACCACACTGTGAGAATTATGATTATGTCACAAACAATATTACTCTTGAATAGTCAGTGAAGATGAAATATGTGCCATCCTTGATAAAGGAGTGTTATATTTACATTCAGGTAATATGGATTTATATAGGTTGCAGTAAAGAAAAAAAAAGAAGCTGAATATATCTACCAAATTACATTAGAATAGATATTGACAACTATGTCTGTAGCTGAAACTTTTTTTTTTTAAAGTAGACTCCACGCCTAGTGTGGAGCCCAGTGAGGGCCCCAAACTCACGATCTTGAGATCAAGACCTGAGCTGAGATCAAGAGTTGGACCCTTAACCAACTGAGCCACCTAGACACCCCTAAGGCTGAAACTTTTTAAGAAGATTGGAAAGAAATATTACTCACAACAACTGAATACTACAACTACTACTGATTTACCAATATGAGGCAGTCATGCTGATTATTGATAAAGTATTGTTTAAACAGGATTGCTAAAGAATATGGACAAGTAATACATATATGTACATACATTAATACATAAAAGATCATGGAAAAATATAACCTCAGAAAGGAAAAATTTTGGAACAAACAAATTCAAGCTAGAGGAATATTCATGTTTGTATCTAATAAGTCTCCAAAGAACACAAGAGAAAAAGCTCATAATCTCTTAACCAAAAAAATGTTAACTGCTTAGATAACATTTCTTAAACATCTGCAACTGATAGAGCCAACAGGCTAAGAGGTTAGAGTGGTTGATATTTGAACACAGCAGATGTGCAAAACTATGCAATTCTATCAAACTCTTTAAAAAAATATTGAATCTTTGTTAAGAAATTCACGAGAATTGCAAAAAGTCTCAGATGCACTAGTGTTCCTTAGTGTTGCTAAGGAAAATTGTGGCAATCAACTAATTAATAAGGTACTCAAAGTGAAGAGAATTAGATGTAAACTGTTGTGCTAATTAAAAGTGAAAGCACCCAGTCAAGTTTGTGGGTGGACCCTTCTTGGTTCTGGCAATACCAATGGAAAATTACATCAGGAAGTGGAAATTTTTACCTCAGATGGCAATGAATGTAACCTTAAAAACAATAGGTGGAAGGTTTTAATATGATCTCACTAATATTTTTGTTTGAAAATTATGGAAACTTTGAATAGAAAATGGCTTTACAAGATTAAAGTCTCACTAAATGAAATTTTTGGAATCCATCTTCCTTCTTGGTTCTTTTCCACATGGTACTGAACTCTGGGTTTTAACTTCAGATTTGAAATTTACTGACTGAGTTATCTTGGGTTATTACAATCTTTCCAAATTTTTCTTGCTTAACTTTATTAATGGAGAATGTTATCTCATGGAGACACTCTGAGAATTAAATGGCATAATGTGGGGAAAATATCTCACATTTAGTACGTGATCAGTGATTAATAATAGTTATGTTTAATGACTGCTGATGACTTGCTTTATTTTCATAGGTATCAGAACACCTCTCTAAGGTAGGATGTTTTGTTATTGTTACTGTTTTTTTTTTGTTTGTTTGCTTTATATTTTGTATCAGAGGAAAAAAATTCAGGGTCAGGAAGATTAAGTAAGATCCCAAGTAAGATCCCAAGATTAAGTCAGATCACTGACAGGTAGTCAGTGATAGATGATGGATTTAAGATCTGTCTGACTCAAAAAATCTGTGTATTTTTACTATTATGCTATATTGTGCTCCGCACATAAAACAAAAACAAAACCAGAAATTTTCCCAAATACAGCATGATCTATTGACAATAACAAGGCCAACATGTGAGTATCTGCCAGGAGTCTGTTAAAAGGAGGAAGTGCCCCCAAATTCTTTACTTCCCCATTACCATCCTGCAACAATGAACTTTGGCTGCCCTGTGAGGCTGTGTTCCCTTAAATCATATTCTTGCATGCAAATGTCAGCACCAGAGAACCCAGAGGGAAACTGAACAAAGATAAGAGGTTCTACTATGATTTCCCGAAATCCTTGAACCAAGCATCATTTTGTTTGAAGGAATTAAGATTTCTTTCTGCTATTCAAGGAGATTATTTTTGGTCTTAATATTTCTAAATGTCCCTGTACAAGCTGTAATATAAAGAAGAAAAATTCTTACTGATACTTTTGATTTCAACCATGTTTGCCAGAATTTCAACTTGTTTGAGTAAAAGATACATTGATTTTGGCACAGTCACACTCATATCTCCTAAAATGACCTCATGCTATCAGATTTACTGGCATAAAATTTCTCTCAATGCCAGTACGTTCTGCAGAACTTCTCTGTAAAGAGTTAATTCTGCACGTGTATCTCCAAAAAAGGCCTTGTGCTATCAAATTTACTGGCATAAATATTCCTTGATGTTTATTTTTTTCCTCCCTTTGGTGCTCCACACACTTACACACACCCCACAGTATATCTCTGTAATGATTTAATTCCCCCGTGGATGAATTTTTTTACAATTAAATCTCAGATACATTCCCAGTAGTTAGTTGTAAGTTCTGTTTCTTTAACCTTCTGCTGACCCTAACGAGGAGCGGCAGCTCCCATTTTTCAATCTCTCGCCTTACTTTCAGCCCTGTTTCAAGCCTGAAGTAAAAGTTCTCCTAAGAATTCTCCTTTCTTTATAAATGGGAAAGAGAAAGAGGTACATTTAGGCTGTAGATATTATAAGCTAAACAGCAATAGGAAATAGAAAAATATCTAGATCATTGCTGAGAAAATGAATTATGCAGCTGCCAGTGAAGGACTGGTAGAAAATCTAAGATCTTTTCAGAGAAAAATGTGAAAAATGTGAAATTTGAGCTATAGGGAGTGATGCTTGTGCAGAGAGTTCTTAACTATTTAAGGATATTACTCAACTGTGTGATTCTTGTCAGGCACTCCAAACTTTGGGAAATAGAGGATTCTAATGTTTTCTGAACCCAGAACTGTGACTTTTTGGGGACAAAATTAAAAGAGAAGCAAAAAGTATTCTAAAGACAAATGTGAGAAGCAATAGGTAAGGATATTGAGAACAGCACTGAACCACATTGGCATACAGGGATGATTCAAGCTTCAGCTGAGGAGGGAGTGAGAGTCAGGAAGATCCAACCACACCTACTCCTAAACTCTTAAGTTTCCAAAGGTCTGGAATCAACTTTGTGCAGCCACAGTACTTTTGGATTTGTACCATTTTCTTTATTAAAATAGTCTGGAGGCAAGTATTTATGTATGGCAAGATAAGGCAGAGAAAAGCACAAGGAGAAAAAATTGCCACAAGGCAGACAGCAAGAAATAAAGAATAAGAATAAAACAATATTTTAAAGACAGTGTCAAAATGAAGAATAGTAGCAAACCTAATGAGCTTTTGAATTTACTCATTTAGGATGCCAATTCTTATTGCTTCAAAAATGGCTTATTTTTTGAGCAGATGATTTTGAAGGGATTGCCCCTCTCAGTTCTTTATTTGCCTCCCTTATTTGAAGCCACTGGTAAACAATTGTGAGTAGGTTTGTTTTGGATAATCATTAGGAGTATAAAGTAGAATTATCAACTTGTTTTATAAAGTTTTGTGGTGGGGGATGGAAACTTACTATAAAGACTATTATAATCAATTTTAGCAATTTATTAATTGTTCTCTAAATCATCCAAAGGAAATCAAAGTGGAACTATAAGCTAGTAGCAACTGTAATTATCAACTTTTACTACTGTCAGCACTAAATAACAAACCAACCTAATCCTTTATTTTATAGAAATAAAATCCAGTTCTCCATGATTCCCAAGATCTTATTTTACCAAACCTGACAAAAAATGTACAACAATATTAGTTTTATTCTTACCGTGTAATCTTGTTTTGATTTCTCCTCCGAAAAGCTGCAGCTCTGTGTTTGGAGAGCTTGCAGATTCTATTTATTACCCAAAGTTTGGCAGAGACCCAAATCGCTGTAAGAAGGAGATCTGAGTGGGTGAGATTTTGGCAGATTTTAACTGCATGCAAAAAGCCAATAGAGCTACAATGCTGTCAACATTCAAGATTCCCTACCTTCTGTTTTCTCCCTATCTCCATCTTAAAATTTAATTCAACAATTATGGATTTTTAGGTGCCTGGGTGGTCCAGTCATTAAGTGTATGCCTTTGGCTCAGGTCCTGGGATCAAACCCAAGAGCACTGCATAGGGCTCCCTGCTCAACAGGAGGCCTGCTTCTCCTGCTCCCCCTCCCCATACTTGTGTTCCCTTTCTCACCGTCTCTCTCTCTCTTTGTGTCAAATACATAAAATAAAATCTTTTTTAAAAATTATGGGTTTATTTATTTTTTTATTTCCAACTCACATCAGAATTATCTTATATGCAACCCCCACTCCCATCTCCAACTCACAATCCTCCTCTGCCTCTGCCCCCACATATTGGCTCTGTTCAGAGTTGAAGTTCACCTTCAGCACTGTTCATATGGAAATTCTTGGAGGGAGTTTTAAGGTGATAGTGAGAAGTTCCTGAACTTACTTCTCCCATGAACACTCCAAACCTACAGCTGCCTATGAATCGATTCCCTCTGAGAAAGATCTGAAAATTAGATGAACTGCTCTCCACAACAAAGAACAACAAAAAAGGATACAACAAAGATAAAAGAACCACATCAAGATGGGTAGGAGAGGCAGAGACACAATCTCAAAAAATGCCAACACCCAGCATGAAGGATGTCACCACATAGGTGCTTTTCCCAGAGGAGCAAGGGTATCCCATATTGGATGCCCAGCCTGTGGAATCTGCACTGGAAAGACAAGCCCCCAGAAATCTGGTTTAGAAAAACCAATGTGCCTGATTGCATTCTGAAGAATGCAATAAGAAACTGAGATTCTCTTCTTGGAGAGTTCACATATAGTCTTACTTGCCCCAAGACCCAGTGAAAAAACAGCAGTTTGAAAAGAACCAATACTATATGAGGGACATTCATTTATTGATCTGGAAGCATTGGCTGGAGGGGCAGGGAACAGCTGAGGTGTTTCCTAGAGATGGAGATGCTGGTGGACACAACTGTTCTCCTCTTCACACAGTCTGTAAGAACATGCAGGTGAGCTCAGATGCAGCACCTTCTCACCACCCTCATACCCCCATTTGCTGTGATGGGGGTGAGCAAGAAAGAAGTTACAGCATGTGCTGAGGCAGAGAGCACAGGTAGTTGTAGTGCTCCCTCACTTTCTGGCTGGGGTGGGCAAGAGCAAGTAGTTATCATATTCCAGCTTTTAGCTCAAAACTGGTGTATGTGCACAGACGAGGTACTCTTGCACTGCACTGCTGAAAGCTGTGGGGGCGTGCAGTGAAGACGTTTGCTCACTGCATTTCTGAAGCTGGTGAGTGTGACCCACCTATATACTCTCTAGCTTCCTTGCCCAAATCAGTGGGTATACACAATCCACACAGGAGACATTCCTTGATTGCCTGGCCCTGGTGGCCAAGACTGTAACAATTGGAAAGACAGTTTTTGGCAGGTCATCAACCCCAAGGCACTGCACAGACATCAGACTTAAACACAACTTCAGTCTTCCTATGAGAAAATGCCCACTTATTTAGCTTGGAGTTTCAGCCTGAGGGACAGGCTTTAGGTATCCCACACATCTAGATGGTAAGGAGAGCATCCAGGGATATAAGCAGGGATACATCATCATTGCACTCTCCCTTGGCCTTGCTAGAGGTTGATGAGACTTCCCGGAAAGGAGCTTATACACTCTCCTAGAGCCCCAATTATTGCAACTATCACCCAGGGGACACTTTCATATCTCCTGGTTTGATTACCAGGTATGAATCCCATGAATTACCAGGTATGAATTACCTGGTATGAATCCCAGCAGGGATTATGATTGAGACTCCAGACCTATATATTTACATACTTTAAAAACTGCTGCCTGAGAGTGTGGTTTCTAGTCAGCCCAAAACTAGGTGCTAAATGAGATTGTTCCCTTTGAATAACTGACAGGTCATAGCACACTCTCAGCAATGTGGGAATATCAAGAATAAATCGGCTATTTAGACAAACACAAAGGTTTAAGAGAGAACCAAGAGGTAGGGTGAGGTTGAATGAGGTCATCATCTATACAAGCCTTCAAGACTGAGAGACATAACTCTTTCACATAATACGTAGAAATAAAAAGAGAGTCAAGCAAAATGAGAAAACACAAATATGTTCCAAAGAAAAGAAATAGGACCTAAATAATAGACCTAAATAATATGGAGATAAGTAATGTACCTGATAAGGAATTCAAAGTAATGATCATAAATATGCTCACTGAACTTGGAAGAGGAAATGAAGAACACAATGAGAACTTCAACAAAGATGTAGAAACTTAAGAAAATACCAAAAAGTAGTCACAGAGTTTAAGAATGCAATAACTGAACTTAAAAATATACTAGTGGGGCTTGACAGCAGAATCGATGAAACAGAAGTAGATCAATAAACTAGAAGATCAAGCAATGGAATTTATGCAGAAAAACAATGGTGGGATGACTCAGTGGCTCAGGTTAAATGTCTGCTTTTGACTTGGATCATGATCCCGGCATCTTGGGATTGAGTCCCGCATTAGGCTCATTGCTCAGTGGAGAGCATGTTTCTGGAGTCCCAGGAGAGAAGAGAAAGGGACAGAAAACTTATTTGCAGAAATAGTGGCTGAAAACTTTCCTAACCTAGGAAAGGAAACAGACATTCAAATCAAGGATTTGAACCACTCCTTAAAGATCTGGAGAGTCAATAAAATTTAAACCTAACCCATGCACCAGAAGAGAAATAAGTAAGATTACAGCAGAGATCAATGAGTTAGAAACCAGAAATACAGTAGAACACATCAACAAAACTAGAAGCTGGTTCTTTGAAGAATTAATAATATTGATAAACCACTGGCCAAAATAATCTAAGAGAAAAGAGAGGGGACTCAAATTAATAAAATTGTGAATAAAAGGGGAGAGATCACGACTAACATCAAGGAAATAGAAACAATCATCAGAAATTATTATCAGCAGCTATATCCTAATAAGTTAAGCAACCTAGAAGAAATGGATGCATTCCTGGAAACCTATAAACTTCCAAACTGAAACAGGAAGAAATTGACAACCTGAATAGACCAATAACTAGTAATGAGATTGAAGCAGTGATCAAAAACCTCCCAAAAAACAAGAGCCCAGGACCTGACGGATTCCCTGGGGAATGCTACAAAATATTCAAAGAAGAAATACTTATTCTCCTGAAGCTGTTTAAAAAGTAGAAACAGAAGGAAAACTTCCAGACTCTTTCTATGAGGCCAGCATTACCTTGATCCACAAACCAGGCAAAGACCCCACCAAAAAGGAGAATTTCAGAGCAATATCCCAGATGAATATGGGATTCTCAACAGGATCCTAGTTAATAGGATACAACAGTACATTAAAAGGATTATATACCACAATCAGATGGGATTTATCCCTGAGATCTCAGGGCAGTTCAACATTCACAAATCAATCAATGTGATAGAACACATAAATAAGAGAAGAAACAAGAACCACATGGTCCTGTCAATTGATGCATAAAAAGCATTTGACAAAATGCAGCATCCTTTCCTGATTAAAACTCTTCAGAGAATAGGGATAGAGGGAACACTCCTCAACTTCATAAAATACATCTATGAAAAACCCACAGCAAATATTCTCAATGGAGAAAAGCTGAGAGTCTTTCCCTTGAGGAACATGACAAGGATGCAAATATTCTCAATATTTGCAAATATTATCAATGGAGAAAAGCTGAGAGCTTTTCCCTTGAGGAACATGACAAGGATGTCCACTCTCACCACTATTATTCAACATTGTACTAGACGTCCTAGCAACAGCAATCAGAAAACAAAAAGAAATAGAACGTATTCAAATTGGCAAAGAAGAAGTCAACTCTCTCTCTTCAAAGATGACATAATACTTTATGTGGAAAACCCAAAAGACTCCACCCCCAAATTACCAGAATTCATAGAGCAATTCAGTAATGTGGCAGGATAGAAAATCAATGCACAAAAATCAGTTGCTTTCTTATTTCACTAACATTGAAACTGTAGAAAGGGGAATTAGAGAATTGATTCCATTTACAATAGCACCAAAAAATCATAAGATAGCTTGCAAGAGGTAAAGGGTCTATACTTGAGGAACTACAGAAAACTCACGAAAAAATTGAAAAAGGCACAAAAAGATAGAAAACATTCCATGCTCATGGATCAGAAGAATGAATATTGTTAAACTGTCTATGCTGCTCAGAGCAATCTATACTTTCATGCCATTCTGTTCAAAATACCAGTGGCATTCTTCAAAGTGCTCTAACAAACATTCCTAAAATATGTATGGAACTGGAAATGTTGAAATTGCTAAGGAAATGTTGAAAAAGAAAAATAAAGTTTGCCTAATTTCAAGTTTTATTACAAAGCTGTGATCACCAAGACAGCATGGTACTGGCACAAAAGCAGACACACAGAACAATGGAATGGAGTAGACAGTCCAGCTATGGACCCTCAACTCTATGGTCAAATAATCTTTGAGAAAGCAGGAAAACATATCCAATGGAAAAAAGACAGTCTCTTCAATAAATGGTGTTGGGAAAAGAGGGGCAGCTACCTATAGAAGAATGATACTTGACCATTCTCTTACACTATACTCAAAGATAAACTCAAAATGGATAAAAGACCTCAACATGAAGCAGGAATCTATCAAAATCCTAGAGGAGAACATGGGCAGTAACCTTTTTGACATTGCCCACAGCAACTTCTTTCAAGACACATCTCCAAAGGCAAAGGAAACAAAAGTGAAAATGAACTTTTGGGACTTCATCAAGACAAAAAGGCTTCTGCGCAGCAAAGGAAACAGTCAACAAAACAAAGAAGCAACCCAAGGAATGGGAGAAGATATTTGCAAATGACAGTACAGACAAAGGGCTGATATCCAGAATCTATAAAGAACTTCTCAAACTAAACACCCCAAAAAACAGATAATCATGTCAAAAAATGGGCAGAAGACATGAACAGACACTTCTCCAATGAAATAATGAAATAATTAACAGATAGATGAAAAAATGTTCATCATCATTATCCATCAGGGAGATTCAAATCAAAACCACATTGAGATACCACCTTACACCAGTTAGAATGGCCAAAATGAACAAGACAGTAAACAACATGTGTTGGAGAGAATGTAGAGAAAGGGGAACTCTTTTCCACTGATGGTGAGAATGCAAGTTGGTGCAACCACTTTGGAAAACAGTGTGGAGATTCCTTATGAAATTAAAAATAGAGCTACCCTATGACCCTGCAATTGCACTACTGGGTATTTACCCCAAAGATACAGAGGTAGTGAAAAGAAGGGCCATTTGTACCCCAATGTTCATAGAAACAATTACCACAGTCACCAAACTGTGGAAAGAGCCAAGATGCCCTTCAGACAGACAAATGGATAAAAAAGATGTGGTCCATATATACAATGGAATATTATGCCTCCATCAGAAAGGATGAATACCCAACTTCTGTATCAACATGAAGGAACTGGAGGAGATTATGTTGAGTGAAATAAGTCAAGCAGAGAGAGTCAATTATCATATTGTTTCACTTGTGAAGCATAAGGAATAACATGGAGGACACTGAGAGAAGGAGGGGAGAAGGGAGATGTGAGAAATCAGAAGGGGAGACAAACCATGATAGACTGTGGACTCTGAGAAACAAACTGAGGGTTTTGGAGGGGAGGGGTCGGGTGTTGGGTGAGCTTGGTGTTGGGTGTTAAGGAGGGCATGTATTGCATGGAGCACTGGGTGTGATGCATAAACAATAAATCTTGGAACACTGAAAAAATAAAATAAAGTTAAAAAAATAAAAATGATAATGAGGAAAAAATAAAAATAAAAATAAGTTGTCTAATTAAAAAAAAAAAAACATTAAGATACCCCCTTACACCAGTTAGAATGGCCAAAATTAAGAAGGCAAGAAACAGCAAGTGTTGGGGAGAATGTGGAGAAAGGGGAATCCTCTTACACTGTTGGTGGGAAGTCAAGTTTATGCAGTCATTTTTGAGGACTCTTTCTCAGAGGTTTTTCAATAAATTAAAAATAGAGTTATCTATTAGCTGGCAATTGCACTACTGTGTATTTACCTCAAAGGTACAGATGTAGTGAACAGAAGGGCCATTTGCACCCCAATGTTCATAGCAACAATGTCCATAGTATCCAAACTGTGGAAAGAGCTGAGATACCCTTCAACAGACAAATGGATAAAGAAGATGTGGGTTCATAATACAATGGAATATTACTCAGCCATCAGAAAGGATCAATACCCAACTTTTGTATCGACGTGAATGTGACTAGAGGAGATTATATTGAATGAAAGAAGTCAAGCAGAGAGAGTCAATTATCATATGGTTTCACTTACTTGTGTTACACAAGGAATAGCATGAAGGACATTAGGAGAAGCAACGGAAAAATGAAGGGGGGAAATCAGAGAGGGAAACAAATCATGAGAGACTGTGGACTCTGAGAAATAAATGGAGGTTTTTAGAGAGGAGAGGAATGGGGGTATATGTTCACCTGGTGATGGGTATTAAGGAGGACACATATCGCATGGAGCACTGGGTGTTATATGTAAACAATGAATGTTGGAACATTACATCAGAAACTAATGACATACTGTATGGTGACTAACATAACATTAATAATAATAATAATGATAATAATAAACCAAAACAAAGAGCAAAAGGAAACCAGGATAATGATGTTATACTAAAGAGAGAATATCAATACAGAGAAAGAAATTATGAAAAGGTACCCACTAGAAATTCTGGAGTTGAAAAGTATAAATGAAATAAAAAATTCACTAGAGGAGTTTTGTAGTAGATTTGAGCAGTGAAAAGGAACATGATAGATCAATTTAGATTGTTTGGTTTGAGGACCAAGAAGAGGGGGGAAAAAAAAACCAGAAGAAAGTGAGCAGAGTCTAAGAGACCTGTGAGACACTATCAAGCATACAAACATATGCATAATAGAAGTCTCAGAGGGAAAGAAGAGAGGAAATGGGACAGAGAAAATATTTTATTTATTTATTTATAAAGACTTATTTATTTATTTGCTTATTTATATGACAGAAATCACAAGTATGGAGAGATACAGGCAGAGAGAGAGAGAGAGAGAGGGAGAAGCAGGCTCTCTGCTCAGCAGAGAGCGTATCAGGCTGCTGAGCAGAGAGCCTGATAGGGGCCTCCATCCCAGGACCCTGAAATCATGACCTGAGCTGAAGGCAGAGGCTTAACCCACCGAGCCACTCAGGTGCCCTGTATCTTTATTTTGAAATACTTTATAGGTTTGTACTTCTTTGTGGATAAGCTGAGCTTTATGCTCCTCCTGAAGAAACTATATTATATGACTTTACAAGTGGAATACAATTTTGTTTCTTGGTCTTTCTCTCTCTCTCTTTCTTTCTTTCTTTCTTTTTTTCTTTCTTTCTTTCTTTCTTTCTTTCTTTCTTTCTTTCTTTCTTTCTTTCTTTCTTTCTTCTTCCTTTCTTTCTGTGTGGAAGAGAGATTTAGAAAAACAAACACATATGTATTTCCCCAAAGGCCCTCTTGTTTTGTATTTAATATATTTTATTTTCTCCATACTCTTATTTTATAGGACTTTAAATAGTTTCTGTTATTCCAGGGTGAGACTTAATTTCTTGTAAAGGTTTATTTATTTATTTGACACAGAGAGAGACATCACAAGTAGGCAGAGAGGCAGGCAGAGAGAGAGGGGGAAGCAGGCTCCCTGCTGAGCAGAGAGCCCAATGCAGGGCTTTATTCCAGGACCCTGAGACCATGACCTTAGCTGAAGGCAGAGGCTTAACACACTGAGCCAACCAGGTGCTCCAGAAAAATATTTTAAAAAATAATGGTTAAATATGTCATCAAGTTTGGTGAAAGATGAGCATGTATATGTCTATTTGCAGATACTTGCTTTTTAAATGTACATAATCCCAAAGAATCCATAAAAAAATCCCACAACAATTAGAGGTAATAAATTATTTTAGCAAAGTTGCAGGTTACAATATCAGCCAAAAAATCAGTTGTGTTTCTATACAATAGTAGTAAATAAAATAAATAATAAAATCAAGAAAACAATTCCATTTACATTAATGTCAGGAGGATAAAATAGTTTGGAATAAATTTGACTAAGGTGGTGTAAAAATTGTACACTGAAAACTATAAAAGATTGTTGAAAGGAATTAAAGACCTAGATGAGTGGAAAGATGTCCCATGTTCATGAGTTGAAGGGCTTAATATTGTTAAGATGGCAATACTTTCCAAATTTATCTACAAAGTCAATACAATCCTTATCAGAATTCTCAGTATCTCCTTGGTAGAAATCAACAAACTGATTTTATTTTATTTTATTTTATTTTATTTTTTTTAAAGATTTTATTTATTTATTTGACAGAGAGAGATCACAAGCAGATGGAGAGGCAGGCAGAGAAAGAGAGAGAGGGAAGCAGGCTCCCTGCTGAGCAGAGAGCCCGATGCGGGCCTCGATCCCAGGACCCTGAGATCATGACCTGAGCCGAAGGCAGCGGCTTAACCCACTGAGCCACCCAGGCGCCCAACAAACTGATTTTAAAATTTATATAGAACTGCAAAGGACCGAGAGTAGCCAAAATAATCATGAAAAAGAACAAAATTGGAGGGCTCATGCTTCCTGATTTCAAAACTTTACAAGCCTAAAATAGTCAGAATAGTGTGGCATTAGCATAAAATTATACATATAGAACAATGGGGTAGAATAGAACCCAGAAATAATGCCTACATTTATAATCAAATTATTTTTGACAAGAGTACCAATGCCGTTCAGTAGAGGAAAGGAATAGTCTTTTTCTCAGATTATGTTGTGACAAAGGGATATCTTCATTGAGTAAACTGAAGTTAGACCCTGCCTCGCACCATATACAAAAGTACAGCAAAATGGATTAAAGACCTAAATGTAAGGATTAAAACTGTAAAAGCCTTAGACAAAAATATAGGGGTAAATTTTTAGATTAATCCTTGTGTAACATGAGACAGATATATTCAGTGTAATAATGTGAAGTTGTTGATTACGCAGCATTATTCAATGAATGCTTATTAGAAGACTGAAAAGCAGGGGAGCCAAGTAAGATAGCCCATAGAGTCAGCCTCTGTGGTCACAGAACAGGGATGTGGGATGTTGAATGTGGGTCTGAAAGGCATACAGAAGTCATCCAGACAGAAAGCTAGGGGGTTTCCTTCTTTAGGCTTTTGCCTTCAGCATTTATCTCTGTCTGAGGACCAGGAAACTAGCCTGAGTCAGACCTGGTGGCATGATCCTTGAGTCAGTGAGTTTCCTCCCAGACTGATAACAACAGGCTTCTTGGAGGAAGCCTCTAATGATACCTCATTCTTCTTTGTACCTGCTGTGACCAGCACTTGCTCATGGGAGATGTAATAAAGATGTGGGTGTTAACCCAGTGCATATGGAAACAATTATTCTGACCCACTTAGTTTCATAGGATCATTTTATACAATTTTCCCATTCCCCTTCCAATTGGTATAGACCCTCTGGGATCAATCTCTTAAAAATTTAAAATATTTAATTTGAAAAAGCCCTTTTCCCATTGTCAAAATATTTCTTGACCAGTGTGTGGTATGATATGGATAATGTGCTACTCAAATATTTACTGTAAATTCTTTCTCTTGAATCTCCAGCTTTTAGACTTCTTATTCTCCTATTTAATTTTACAGAATCCAGGTCAGTCTTCTTTAGCAAAAAACAGTAGAAGCCAGATATTCTGGATTCGGTTAGGATAGAAGAATCTAAAGATTGAAAGGTCCCCCAATAATGGGTTCATGATTAAAGTGATGAGGGAGCAGGAGGCTGGCTGAGGACAAAGCAAAATTTGGCACCTTGCACTCCCTCCCCTGGGTAATGTGTGTGACATTCCTCAGGCCCCCCTGACTGCCATAAATGAGAAACAAATAGTTAACTTGCAGAGATCACAATCCTGCAAGACAGGAGTCTCCCTTGGTTTACAAATGTCCTAGAGATCTATAAACAAAGAAGATACCTTATAATAGCACAATTTCCAGAGGCAAATAACTCAGTTCCTCAAGCCCTAATGTCACCCTCCCCTCCATAAACAAAACTGAAGGAGGCTGAGGTAGAAGGAAATGTAAATATAGTTAAATCTCTTCTGAACCTAAATCTCACTAACAAAGACTCTTGATAACAGGATTGTGACATCCCACCAAGAATCTCCCAACTATCTTGATGTTAATGGCTGGCCAAAAGACAACATTGATCAAGGCGCAAGGCCTCCGGTTTCCCCGCAACTTGTAGGCCCTCTTTAGCATATGAAAGCTCCGTTGAAACCTCCCTTCCCCTCACCTTCCCCCAACTGCAAGGTACATAACCTGCCATCTCTCACAACCTGGGGCAAGCAGCTCTTCCTGCCCATGGGCCCTGTCCCTGTGCTTTAATAAACCACCATTTTGTACCAAAGATGTCTCAAGAATTCTTTCTTGGTCATCAGCTCCGGACCTCAGCCCACTGAACCTTACCTAGGTTCTAGAACTTCATCAAAAGGAGCGAGACTGATACAAGCAAAGCTTTATTTTGTGCCAAGCATCAAGAATCAAACCGGTTGGCCGGGCCGGGCCTCTTACAGAGAGTGTGACCTCCCCCTCCTCTGCCTTACCGAATAACTTAAAGGGCAAGGGCCATGTGGTTGGGCCTGGCCACACACAGGTGGCCAATGAGATTGTAACACACAGAGAAAGCTGCACAGTCATGCTAGGTCACACATGGGTGGCCAATTGAATTACAATTTACCCTAGTAGATATTTGAACTAGCCTATCACCTTGGTCAGAATTGGTGCCCAAAAGGCGGGGCTCATACTCCTTGGTAGCTAAGGAGACAGTATGCACCCCCTCTGATCGGATATCTCCACCTGTCCTGACCCCCCCCCCCACCTTGTATTTGGGCTTCGTTACCTGGGACTGGTTTCCTGGGCTTGCTTTTAAGTAAGTCCCCTGGGGTGGGGGGCAAAGTCAATTTAAGTTTTACTGCATAAACAACAAAATGACTGTTTAATACAAGATGGAATCGCTCTGGCTAAAACAGGTACTTACAAAATGAACCCTGACAATTCGAAGCAGGTATCACTTATTCTTTTCCACAATATTCTCTTGACATGAAGCTATTATTAAGTGATCTGACTCTGCATTGGGGCTCAAAGATAACAGTTGTAGGAGTGCTAAAAAGCATAGAATTACAGGTGTGTCCTCTTGAAAGACATTTTAACAAATGAGTGTCATAGCTTTTATGTCTCATTGTTATTGCTGCTGGGCATACCTGCTCCCAATTGGTACTTTAATGAAGTGCAGAATTTGGTTTCCATTTCATCCATATGCTGTTGTGAGCTCCTTGATGAAGCTCATTATATTCAAATATGTTTTCTCTGCACCTAACTTAGCGCCTGGTACACAGGAAGACTCAATAAGTGTTTTCTGAATGAATGATTTCCCCAGATTGTAATAGTAAAACTAAGTGTACTAATTGCATGCTCTGAGTCATGTGCTATGCTAAACACCTTAGAGGTACAATCTCATTTATATGCACAATGACTCAATGAGGTTGATACAATTTATCCTCATTTAATGATTTATAACCAATGTTTTGAGTTGTTAAATGACTTTCCCAAGTCAGTCTTTAAAACATATCTAGAATTTGATCACTTGTCACCACTTCACTGCTCTTCACCTGGCCCAAGTCACCATAATTTCTTACCTAGATGCAGTGTTTCCTAAATATCTGTTAGCTCATTACATGTTTTTTTATGTCTTCATTTTTTAAAGATTTATTTATTTACATTAGAGTGAGAGAGAGAGAGCAAGAGTGAGCTCAAGTGGGGGGATAGGAAGAGAGAGAGGGAGAGAGTCCAACTTAGGGATGTATCTCACAACCCTGAGATCATGACCTGAGCCAAAATCAAGAGTCAGACACTTAACTGACTGAGCCACCCAGGTACCCCTAATTTTTGTTTTCTCTTCCTTTTATTATTTTGAAATGTTTCTCTTTAATTCCTCATAATATCTTGCCCTCGAGTCTATATGATATTAATAGAGCTACTGCAGTCATATTCTTGTTAGGAAAAATAATCAGACTAGCAAGAAAACAGGTGACACTCTGAGAAGCAGGAGAACTCAGGTTTATTTTATGCCAGCAGACCCAGACAAGCATGCACCCAAAATTCTGGGTCCCGGACAGCAGGGTTATAGAGCTTTTTATAGGGAAGTGCAGGAGGCCAGGTTCCAAGGTCTATGCTGACTGCTGGTAGGTTGGTTTAAACTGGGGGAGCTGGGATGGTGGGGGTGGGGGAGGCTGCTTTATTCAGGAGGCCTGTTTACAGAAGGAGAAAACTTAAATTGCTGCCAGTGGGGCTTTGGTTATCTCTTGTTTATTGTTAGTTACTTCCCATCTACTGGGGTTTGCAGGCCTCGGCCTACTCTGGGTAATTTTCCTCTTCATTCTTACTATTTGTGTACCTTTTTCATCCATTTGTGTTCAACCTATCTTTATATGTCTTTATGTAGACAGCATGTTGGATTTCTCTTTCTAATCCATTCTGACAGCCTTTGCCTTTTAATTTGAGTATTTGGTTTGTTAACACTTGACGTAGTTATCGATATGATTGAATTCAGGTCTACCTTTCTACTCTTTGTTCCACTTTGACTCCTGTGTTGTTGTTTTTTTTTAGATTTTTTTTTTATTTATTTGAAAAAGAGAGAGAGATCACAAGTAGGCAGAGAGGCAGGCAGAGAGAGAGAGGGGAGGAAGCAGGCTCCCCACAGAGCAGAGAGCCTGATGTGGGGCTCGATCCCAGAACCCTGGGATCACGACCTGATCTGAAGGCAGAGGTTTTAACCCACTGAGCCACCCAGGCGCCCCATGACTCCTGTGTTTTTGATTCATCTCCCTCTTTCCCATTTTGTTTTGAATTAATTGAATATATTTTAGAATTACATTTAATTTACCTACTGGGTTTTTACTTTATTTTATTTTATTAAAGTTCTTAGTTTATTAGACCTCTCATGAAAAATCTGCTCAATCACTACAGATAAAGTCACTGCAGAGTCTTTACTCCTTCTGTTGTCCAATCTCCAGCTCACTGCTAGATACTTCATTTCTTTTTGCTAGCATCTTCATTGGCTTTTGCAGCCCCCTGACTTTCTTCCTTCTGTTCTTGTGTTCCTTTCACTGTTTTCTTGAGGTCTTTTCCTTCTCATAAAGCCATGTCTTACAAATCTATGTTTAGGTTTATTTTTCTTTGCATAATCCTAGGAATCATAGATCATGCAAAAGCTTGTTGTCTTGCCTCCACCAAAATGGGTTCTGAACCCAAATACAAAGATGTTGGTTGGTGTGGTCTTACACATTTTGGCTAGTTTTTCCAGGATTTCTGTTTTACTTTCTGTTGCCTTTCTGGAGTGAAGACCATTTATGACCATTTGTTTCTGCTGAAGTAGTTGGTTGGTCATGAACTTCCTGGTCCAGATAGTTGCTGTGTCATTCATAGTGGTGGCTGAGCTTCAAGCAGCCAGGAAGGAAAAGAGCTACCTACTGGCTTTTTAGCTATACTTTGTTTTTATTTTTGTTCACTTTTTTTAGGCTTTTCTGGGGATTTCAGTTCACATCCCTAGCTTTTACCTGTGTCTGTTTTGAATTAATTTTGTACTACTTCACATAAAATGTGGAAACCTTGTAAGTATAAAGGTACATTTACTACCCCCTCATACTATAGTTATCATACACATTATATCTACAAATGACCTAGAATACAATTTTATAGTTTTTGTCTAAATAGTTATCTTAATTCTAAAGAAATTAAGGAGGAAACAGTCTTTTATATTTATATACATAATTACCATTTACAATGATCATTTATTCCTTCCTGAAGATTTATATTTCTTTCTGTTTTATACCCAGAATTTTGGATTTTCATTTTTTGGCTTTCTTCTTTCTGGGATCTCCTTTCTCACTTTCTAGTGAATGTGTTACTGTAAACTCAAACCTTCTTTTCTGTTTCTTAAGGCAGTAAGACTTTAGTTTTCTATCAGAATGTTAACTACTGCACATAGCTAAAAGCAACACTAACAAAAGGGAAATTGACTTTTGTTTTCTTCTGCCAAGTGTTGACTCACTACAGTTCATGATTCAATTTCCTTCAAGTATTTGTATTTATATTTTGTTTAGAGTTGATAATTAACTGCAAGAGTATTTGTTTGATAATTGACCTTACTGGGAGTGGTTCTTTGCTTTCCATTGCCTTTTGTTGTTGTTGTTGTTAATCTTTTATTGTAAAATAAAACACAGATACAGAAAACCATGCAAAAAAAAAGTATAGCTGAATGAGTCATTATAAAGTGAATATCCTTGTAAAATTCTCCCAACTTAAGAAACAAAACCCTGTCACTCACCTCACAAGTCCCTTCCATGTGCCCCTTCCTATTACAATTCTGTCACTCCTTTCATAATTAACAACTATCTTGAACTTTATAGCAATCATTTTCTTGAACTTTTTATTTTGTCTTCCAAATATTCATTTCTAAACACCATAGTTAAGTCATATTTTAAAGTATTTTTCATGTGTTCATTCTCCCTTAATTTCTTTACAATGAATCTATTAAATTCTGGGTGTTTAACCTGTAGTGTTTCTTTCCCCTTTCACCCCCTGAGCTATCACACCTTAACATATTATGTAACTTACTAATTGATCTTGTTTATTTCCTCATTCTCCTATTTAATATTACCCCCATGAGTAAATGGGTTTTTGTATGTTTTGTTTACTGTTTATTCTCAATACCTAGGACAGTGCCTAGCACAGAGTAGGTACTCAATACCTATTTGCTGAATGAACAAATAAGAAGCATAATTTTTGTATTGTGTTGCCTTCTTTCCTCATATTCCCAATACTGAATACTTAAAGATCTGAAAATTACTCTGGCAACATTAGTATTCCTGTAAATTACTCAAAGAAAATGCCCTTTCTCTGGAAAAAGTTATAATAGCCTCTCTTCTTTCTTTTTACAACTAAATGCACTTATTTGATCAACAGATACTTACTGAACACCTCTAAGTGCCAAACACTACTCTATACACAGCACATACATCAGTAAAAGTGGCAGAAAAAGCTCCTGACCATGGGTAACTTATATTCTAGTGAGGAAAAAATACTATAAGCAAATAAACAAATAGATATATCACATATCAGGTTGTGATAAATGCTATAAAGAAAAATAAAGCTGGGTAAGAACACAGATTATGCTAAGGTCTGCTATTTTATAAAGAGTGATCAGGGAAGTCTTTAGACTATTATTTATTAAAGCTTGAAATCAGGTAACGTGATGCCCCCAGTTTTATTTTTGTTTTTCAACATTTCCTTAGCGATTCAGGGTCTCTTCTGGTTCCATACAAATTTTTGGATGATTTGCTCCAGCTCTTTGAAAAGTACTGCTGGAATTTTGATCAGAATGGCATTAAAAGTATAGATTGCTCTAGGCAGTATAGACATTTTAACAATGTTTATTCTGCTGATCCAAGAGCATGGAATGGTCTTCCATCTTTTTGTGTCTTCTTCAATTTCTTTCATGAGTGTTCTGTAGTTCCTTGAGTACAGATCCTTTACCTCTTTGATTAGGTTTATTCCCAGGTATCTTATGGTTCTTGGTGCTATAGTAAATGGAATCGATTCTCTAATTTCCCTTTCTGTATTTTCATTGTTAGTGTATAAGAAAGCCACTGATTTCTGTACATTGACTTTGTATCCTGCCACATTACTGAATTGCTGTATGAGTTCTAGTAGTTTGGGGGTGGAGTTTTTTGGGTTTTCCATATAAAGAATCATGTCATCTGTGAAGAGAGAGGGTTTGACTTCTTCATTGCCAATTTGGATACCTTTTATTTCTCTTTGTTGTCTGATTGCTGTTGCTAGGACTTCTAATACTATGTTGAACAAGAGTGGTGAGAGTGGGCATCCTTGTTGTGTTCCTGATCTCAACGGGAAGGCTGCAAGTTTTTTCCCATTGAGGATGATATTTGCTGTGGGTTTATCATAGATAGATTTGGTGAAGTTCAGGAATGTTCCCTCTATCCCTATACTTTGAAGCGTTTTAATCAAAGTATTATTTATTAAAGTATTATTTATTTATTATATTTTTTATTATGTTCAATTAGCCAACATTTAATACATCATTAGTTTTTGATGTGATGTTCAATGATTCATTATTTGCATATAACACCCAGTGCTCATCACCACAGGTACCCTCTTTAATACCCATCACCCTGTAAGTAACATTTAAACAGAGATTTTAATTAAATGAGGAGAAATTTACTTATATATCTGGGAGAAAAGCTCCAGGCAGAGAGAACAAAGGATAGAGAAACCTTAACGCAAGATCATTCTTGTCCAAGGAAGAGTAATGAATGCAAAGGGTCTGAAGGTCCGTGCATGAGGTGAAGAAAGGTAAGAGAGAGCAGAGAGGAGGCAGGGAACCGGGCTATGTAAGGCATTGTAGAGCATAGTAAGGACTATGTGTTTCATTTTATGCATGATGAAATCTTTTGGGGGATCTTTGGTTGTCATTTGACATTCTATGACTTATGTTTTTAAATAGTTATTCTGACTGCTATATAGAGAAAAAACATAGAGACAAGAGTGGACTTTTTTTTTTTTTTTTGCTTTTGTTTTGTTTTCAAGGAATTCAGTTTGGGGCGATTGCAATAATCCAGGCAAGTTATGATTATGGCTTAGACCAAAGGGTAGCAAGATTTTTCTTTGGAGTATATTTTAAAGATGGAGGTGATGTGGGAAACCTATATAGAAAAAAATTAAATTTCCTTACTACCTACAGCCCATTGACAAGTCCTTGAAACAAGCAGAGTGATATTCCTCTAGGGACTCAACTGCCTTGATGTTAATACTTTGCTAAGGGCAAAAGGCAATCCTAGCCAAATCCTCCCTCACCCTAGGAACCAGTAAGTCTACTTTAACATATAAAAATTACTTGGAAAACTTCCTTTATCTCTAAATCTCCCAAGATCATGTTGGTAATCATCTCCTAAGCATGTGGCCCACTGATATACATCTGAAGGGTCTCATGACTAAGATTTTATTAGATGGCAATAAATGATCTTTTCCCAACAATAGCTAGCCCCCTCAAGGTCCTGGTAATCTTCATTCCAAAATTCCCTAGAGACTCATGCTATCTCTAAACCCCACCCAACTTGAAAGTATACAATGGGCCACTCCTCATGACCTCAATGCAGCTCTATCTGCCCACAGGTCCTGTATCCATGCTTTAATAAAGCTACCTTTTTGCACCAAACACATCTCAAGAATTCTTTCTCAGCTATCAGCTTTGAACCCTAATGTCTTTCCTACATCATAGGCAGTAGGATTTTCTAAAAATTACAGGTGAAATGTGAGAGAAAGTAGAACATCAATGATAATACTAAGATTTTGATCCTCCCAAGGGGCAGAGGAAGTGTCATTAATTGAGATACTAAGGAGCAAGGAGAAAGTAAGTTTTGGAGTAGGGAGAGAGAATTGAGTTAATTTGTCTATGGGGCATATTCAAGTGGAGATACAAGTGTGTTGCTGGAAATGTAACTTTGATGTTCAGCATATTAAAGGTTTTTTCATTACTTAAAGGAAAATCATGAAACTTGATGAGATGCATAGGGAGGTGTCTTAGTCTGCTTGGGCTGCCATAACAAAATACCACAGACTAGGTGGCTTAAACAATAGAAATCTATTTCTGACAGAAATTTGTTGCCTCTTTTCTTGGGTTACAAGTGACTGCTATCTTACTATGTGCTCACAAAACCTCTTCTTTGAACATGCATGGAGAGACAGAAAGTGCTAGCTCTCTGTTGTCTCTTTTTTTAAAAGCGCTAACATCAGATCATGGCTTCATTCTTAGGAACTCATCTAATCCTAATTACTCCCAAGTTCCCCATCTCCAATAACATCACATTGGAATTAGGGCTTCAATATATGAATTTTGGAGATGCAAACATTGAATCCATAACAGGATGAAAATGTAACATTGATGTTCAACATATTAAAGGATCAGAAAAGCAAAGATATGAAGATCAAAGCCTGAAGCATTCCAACATTTAAAGATTGGAAGAACCAGAGAGTCTAATAAGGAGGAGCCATGAATAGGGTAAGAAGAAAGCCAGGGAAATTTGATGTCTTGAAAATTAATGAAAAAAATATTTCAAGTTGTTGCTTCTGTGTCAAGTTTCTTCAAAGAAGTTAGGAAAGAATAAGACTAAGCACACTTCATTTGTTCTACCAATGTGGAGATAATGATTACCTTAGCAAGAACTGCTTTAGTGGGAAGGTGGAATAAAAACCTTTAAGAGAAGAACAACAGGATAAATGCAGAAATCATGTAAATAACCCTTTCAAAGAATTTTGCCAAAAAAAAAAAAAAAAAGAAAGTGGTAGATAGTGGGGTGGTGTGGAGTTAAAGAAGGATATTATGGGAGATTATTGCAACAGTTTGTATGTTGATATGAATTAGAGAGTAAAGAAGGGGAATGTGATGATCCAGGAGATAGAAGAGTAATCACATTTGAAAGTTTTTGAGCAGGCCTAGGGGGATGGGACCTAATGCACACATGGAGAAGCTAAGCTCATATCCATTATTTTAAAAAAAGAAGGCAGGGTATAAGGCACAGACAGATGTGGTTATTTTTTTTTTAAGATTTTATTTATTTGTTTGATGGACAGAGATCACAAGTAGGCAGAGAGACAGGCAGAGAGAGAGGAGGAAGCAGGCTTCCTGGTGAGCAGAAAGCTTGATGCGGGGTTCGATCCCAGGACCCTGGGATCATGACCTAAGCAGAAGGCAGAAGCTTTAATGCACTGAGCCACCGAGGTGCCCCATCTTTTTTATTTACTTTAAGAAAAAACAAGGTCATGAAAAAGTGTGAGGAAGGTAAAGAAGTTGTTCAATGTTAATAGAATAGAATAAAAGAATACTGGATAAACTGAAGGACCACTTCATTGGGGGGTCTTACATTTAATGTGAGACCTATAGCTGGCTATTTTTCTTGAACTATGTTCATATACTCGAGTGAAAGTGCTGAGTAGACAGAAAATTAGATCTAATAAAGGTTAGAATATGTTGGGTGAGTATGATGAAGGGGAGAGGAGCAAAAGAGTTGAGAATATGTGCAAGAAAATGATAAAAATGACTGATCATGGAATGTCAACTAAATAAGGAGAAAATGAAAATGTGAATGAAATGATGGATAGTAGTACAAAGATCAGTGAGTTGAAGGTGCCTGTGAGTTCAAAGGCTTGTTGGAATAAGATAGGCAGGAAAAAGAAGTGATTGGAAAGAAGTATGTTTGAAAAGAGATTTTGGTGATGGTATGATAATTACTTTCAAGAATGCCTATGGGAGGAGTACCTTCAGTGAGCTGGAAGACAAGTACACTGGAAGTGAAGAGGTAAAGGAGCTATAACTTGGATATTGCTTAGATTACCTTTAGGAATATTAGAATCATCAATAATGATGACAAGATAAATGATGGAGAAAGACTGTAAGTCAGGAATCAAATCTTTAATGAAGAAGAAATATTGTCTAGGATGATGATAATATGGCTGAAATAAGGCATAGGAGAGTTGGTGGGTGGGATAGTCTGATAGCATGTGTTTCTTTTTTTTTTTCATTTTTTTTTAAATCAAGGAGCCAACATATAGTATGTCATTAGTTTCAGATGTAGAATTCAATAATTCATCAGTTGCATATAACACCCAGTGTTCATCACATCACATGCCCTCCTTAATGCCCACCACCCAATTATCCCATGCCCCTACTCACCTCCCCTCCAGCAACCCTCACTTTCTTTCTTATAGTTAAGAGTCTATCATGGTTTGTCTCCCTCTTTGATCACCTCCCACTCAGTTTTTCCTCCCTTCCCCTATGACCCTGGCAGTTTCTTATATTCCACATATGATTGAAAACATATAATTGCCTTTCTCTGATTGACTTATTTCACTCAGCATAATATGTGTAAAGTGTAGAATTTAGTGATTCATCAATTCATACAACAACCAGTGCTCATCACAAGTCCTCTCCTTAAAACCCATCACCCATTTAACCCATCTCCCCCACTAACCTCCCCTGCAGCAACCCTTATTTTTCTCTATACTGAAGAGTTTGTTTTATGGGAGGAGGAGGCAAGATGGTGGAGAAGCAGAGGACCCTATTTCAACCAGTTCCCTGAATTTAGTTGGCTATCTACTGAACAATTCTGAACACCCACACAATCAGTCCGAGATGTAAGAAGATATATCTGGATCCCTACAAGCAGAAAAATACCACCTGTTATGAGGTAAGAAGGGCAGAATCATGAATCTGCAGGGAGATACAGGAGATAAATAGAAGGGGGTGGGAACATCCATAAGCTGAATCCTGGAAAGTGATATAACACTGAGTGTAACATTGTCCTGAGCCAGGAACTGGGCAAAAAGTCACAAGAGTGGTAGTAGCAGGAAAAGGTTTTAGAGCAGTGCTCAGGCAAGACTCAGGAAGTGAGAATGCATGTGTGTGTGTATGTGTGCGCATGAGCCCCCTCAAGCCTGTGGCTGCTCATGGTTTTAGAAGCACAAAGGGCAGGGACACACCCAGGCCCCTGAGAGAATCACAGTGGGCACACACAGCAGGTGGCTGCTGTTTTCAGTGGCACATACAGAAACAGAGATTCTGTGTTCTGGAGGGTTTCGTGAAGAGAAAAGACTGTGATTTCTCTGCTCTGAGACAGAGGTTTGGGTGCAGCCATTTCTGCTCTGACCCACTGAAGAGGTTCAAAAAGCTGCCAGAGAACAAAACTCAAAAAACTGGTTTCCACAGAGTCCAGCCCACAACCAGGGACAGGGAAACTCTGCACAAGCAGGGTTGCCTGAAAAAGAGTGCAGCAGACCCTTCCCCCAGAAGACAGGCTGGAAGAACAAAAGGACAACAAATCAATGGTCCCCATAAGACTAAAATGCCAACACAGGGGAAAATAGTATGATGAGCTCCAGGCATTGCCTCATGGCTTGTTTATTTTTCAGATACAACTCTCTTTTTCTTTTTACTTCCTCTTATGTTTCTTTGCTTTTTCTTTTTACCTTTTTCTAATTTCAAATAGCTCTTTAATATATCAACCTATATTTCATAGTAGCTTTTTAATTTGTATTTTTTTACACCCATATTCTTTTTATTGATATAAGCTTCAATTTAATACTTTTCCCCCCATTCAATATTACCTTTATATATATACAAGTTTTATTTTCCCTGTAACTTTGGGAAGTAGTGTCCTCTAACAAATAGAACAAAATACACCCAGGAACAACTGAAACACCCTACTTTGTCCACATTGAGAGGTTTCAACCTCCCTTTCCCTTGCCCCTCCCTTTTTTAATTTTTAATTTTTTTTTCTATTTTTTTAATGTTATAAATTTTATTCTTATGTTTCATTTTGACTTTGTCTTTTTGGTGGTGGCTTCTAACATTCCAGATTTTCCTAGGGTGCATCTTGCTTGGGTCATGGTTGATATTTTGGACTCTGCATTCCTCAATCATCCCTCAACAGAATGACTAGGAGGAGGAACACCCAAAAAAGAAAAGAAGCAGAGACACTGGTCTCTGCCACAGACCTAATGGATATGGAAATAAGCAAGATGTCAGAGATAGACTTCAGGATAGCGATTATGATGTCAATAGCTAGGCTTGAGAAAACCATTGGTGATAATATAGAATTTCTAAGGGCAGAAATGAGAGCCAATCAGGCCAAACTTAAAAATGCTAAGTATGAGATGCCACCTAAACAGGATATTCTAACAGCTAGGGTAAATAAGCCAGAAGAATGAGTTAGTTATCTGGAAGATAAGCTGATAAAAGGGAAGAGAACCAAGCAGGATAGGGATAAACAGATAGAAGCCCATGAGATCAGACTTATCAATGATGCCATGAAATGTTCCAATGTCAGAATAATTTAGATCCCTGAAGGGTAGAAAGAGTGAGAGGACTAGAAGGTATATCTGAGCAAATCATAGCTCAGACCTCCCTAATCTGGTAAAGGAAACAAGCATTTATGTCCAAGAGGCAGAGAGGACCCCTCCCAAGATCAACAAAATAGACCAACACCATGGCATGTCATAGTAAAACTTGCAAATCTTAGAACCAAGGAAGCTATCTTGAGAGCATCTAGGGGAAAGGGATTTCTTACCTATGGAGGGAGGAACATCAGAATAATGTCAGACCTGTCCACAGAAACCTGGCAAGCCAGAAAGGGCTGGCAAGACATATTCAGGGTACTAAATAAGAAAATGTAGCCAAGAATACTTTACCCATCATGGCTGTCATTCAGAATGGATGGAGAGACAAAGCAGTTCCAGGACCAGCAGAAACAGAAAGAATATGTGACCACTAAGCCAGCCCTGCAAGAATTATTAAGGAGGGGTTCTATAAAAGAAGAAAGACCCAAATAATAACATAGACCCAGAAAATCACAGAGACAATCTATAGAAACAGGAACATTACAGGCAATAAATGATGGCAATATATTCATATCTTTCAATAGTCACCATCACCAGGGAATGGTATAAATGTTCTGATGAAACAACAGAGGGTTTTAGATTTTTAGATTGGATAAAAACACATGACCCATCCATACGTTGTCTTACAAGAGACTCATTTTGAACCTGAAGGCACCTCCAGATTGAAAATGAGTGGATGGAGAACTATTTATCATGATGACAGACCTCAAAAGAAAGCTGGGGTAGCAATTCTCATATCAGACAAAAATAGATTTTAATCCAAAGGCTGCAGTGAGAGATGTAGAAGGGCACATCATACCTAAAAGGCCTATCCAACAAGAACAATTGTAAATATCTATGCCCCCGACATGGGAGCAACCAACTACATAAGCCAACTGTTAACCAAAGTAAAAAATCATATTGATAATAATACATAAACAGTAGGAGACCTCAGGACTCCACTCTCAGCAATGGACAGATCATCTAAGCAGAGATCATCTAAGCAGAGAAACAAGACCTTTAAATGACTCATTGGATCAGACGAACCTCAAAGATACACACAGAACATTCCACTGTAAAACAACAGAATACTCATTCTTCTCAAGTATGTATGGGACTTTCTCCAGAATAGAACACATACTGGGTTACAAATCAGGTCTCAATCACTACCAAAAGATTGAGATTATTTCCTGCATGGCATCAGACCACAATGCTGTGAAACTGGAACTCAATCACAAGACAAAATTTGGAAGGAATTCAAACACTTGGAAATTAAAGAGCATCCTGCTAAAGAATGAATGGGTAAACTAGAACTTAAGCAATTCATGGAAGCCAATGAGAATGAAAACACATTGGTCCAAAACCTATGGTATAGCCAAAGGGATACTGCTAAGGGGGAAGTCCATAGTCATCCAAGCCTCTCTCAAAATATTAGAAAAATTCCAAATGCACAAGCTAACCTTACACCCCAAGGAGCTTGAGAAAGAAGGGCAAATAAAGCCTAAACCAAGCAGGAGAAGAGAAATAATAAATATTAGAGCAGAGATCAATGAAATAGAAACCAGAAAAACAGTAGAATAGATTAATGAAACTAGAAGCTGGTTCTTGGAAGAATTAATTAGATTGATAAACCTCTGCCCAGACTTAACCAAAAGTAAAGAGAAAGGACCCAAATTAATAAAATCATGAATCACAGGGGAGAAATCACTACTAACATGAATAGACATTTCTCCAAAGAAGACATACAAATGCCTAACAGACACATTAAAAAAATGTTCAGTATCACTCAGCACCAGGGAAATACAAATCAAAACCACATGCAAAACCATAAGAGACTCTTAATCTCACAAAACAAACTGAGGGTTGCTGGGGGAGATGGGAAGGGAGAGGGTGGTGGGATTATGGACATTGGGGAGGGTATGTGCTATGGTGAGTTCTGTGAAGTGTGTAAACCTGGCGATTTACAGACCTGTACCCCTGGGGCTGATAATACATTATATGTTTATAAAAAAATTTTAAAAAGATTAAAAAAACCCCACATTGATATTACCTCACACCACTCAAAATTGCTGAAGTTAATAATACTGGAAACAGGTGTTTTCGAGGATCTCTCTTACACTGTTAGTGGGAAAGCAAACTGGTGCAACCACTCTGAAAAACAATGGCAGTTCCTCAAAAGGTTAAAAATAGAACTACCCAATGGTCCAGCAATTACAATACCAGGAATGTACTCAAAGGATACAAAAATACTGATTCAAAGAGATACATGCACTTTAGTGTTTCTAGCAGCATTATCAACAACAGCTAAATTATGGAAAGAGTCCAAATGTCCATTGACTGGTAAATGGATAAAGAAGATGTGATATATATATACATATACCTACACACACACACACACACACACACACACACACACACACATTCACACACGTGTGTGTGCATACACACACATAATGGAATATTACTCAGCCATAAGAAGAATGAAATCTTGCCCTTTGGATGATGTGGATGGAGCTAGAGAGTATTAACGCTATGTGAAATTAGTCAGAGAAAGACAAATACCATGATTTCACTCATATGTGGAATTCAAGAAACAAAACAGAGAATCAAACCGTAAAACATTCTTTTTTTTCCCCTGTTCAGTTAGTCACCATATAGTACATCATTAGTTTTTTAAGTAGTGATCAATGATTCAATAATTGCATATTATACCCAGCGCTCATCAAAACACATGCCCTCCTTAATACCCGTCACCTGGCTACCCCATCCTCCCACTCCCCTCCCCTCTGAAACCCTCAGATTGTTTGCCAGAGTCCACAGTCTTTATGGTTTATCTCCCTCTTTGATTTCCCCTTGTTCAGTTTTTCCTCCCTTCCTCTATTGTCCTCCATCCTATTTCCTTATGTTCCACATATAAGTTGAACCATATGATAATCGGCTTTCTCTGCTTGACTTATTTTACTTAACATAATCTCCTCCAATTCCATCATTTTAATGCAAATGATAGGTATTCATCCTTTCTGATGGCTGAGTAATATTCCATTGTACATATGTACCACATCTTCTTACCATTCATCTGTTGAAGGACATCTCAGTTCCTTCCACAGTTTGGCTATTGTGGACATTGCTGCTATGAACATTGGAGTACATATGCCCCTTCTTTTCATTATATCTGTATCTTTGGGACAAATACCCTGCAGTGCAATTTCTGGGTCATAGGGTAGCTCTATTTTTAACTTTTTGAGGAACCTCCATACTGTTTTCCAAAGTATGTACCAGGTGCATTCCCACAAGGAGTATAAGAGGGTTCCCCTTTCTCCACATCCTCACCAACACTCGTTGTTTCCTGCCTTGCTAATATTTGCCATTCTATATATACGGTATACAATGGTATCCCATTGTGGTTTTGATTTCAATTTCCCTGATTGCTAGTGATGTTGAACATTTTTTTTTTTCATGTGTCTATTAGCCATTTGTATGTCTTCTTTGGAGAAGTGTCTGTTCATGTCTTTTGTCCCTTTTTGACTTGATTATTTGTTTTTTGGGTGTTGAGTTTGAGAATTTCTTTATAGATCTTGGATACCAGTCCTTTATCTGTAATGCCATTTGGGAATATCTTCTCCCATTCTGTGGGTTGCCTCTTAGTTTTGTTGACTGTTCCTGTGCTGTGCAGACGCTTTTTATCTTGATGACATCCCCAAAGTTCATTTTTGCTTTTGTTTCCCTTGTCTTTGGAGACGTGTCTTGAAAGAAGTTGCTGTGGCCAATGTCAAAGAGGTTACTGCCTATGCTGTCCTCTAGGATTTTGATGGATTCCTGTGTCACATTGAGGTCTTTCATCCATTTTGAGCTTATCTTATCTTATCTTTAAAGTTTATCTTTGTGTATGGTGTAAGTGAATGGTTGTTTCATTCTTCTGTATGTAGCTGGCCACTTTTCCCAGCACCATTTATTGAAAAGACTATCTTTTTTCCATTGGATATTCTTTCCTGCTTTGTAAAAGATTATTTGACCATAGAGTTGAGGGTCAATAGCTGGGCTCTCTACTCTGTTCCGTTGGCCTATGTGTCTGTTTTTCTGCCAGTACCATACTGTCTTGATGATCATGGCTTTGTAATATAGCTTGAAGTCAGGCATTGTGATGCCCACAGCATTGGTTTTCTTTTTCAACATTCCTCTGGCAATTTGGGGTCTTTTCTGGTTCCATACAAACTTTAGGATTGTTTGTTCTGGTTCCATACAAACTTTAGGATTGGTTGTTCCAGCTCTGTGAAAAATGTCAATGGTATTTTGATAAGGATTACATTGAAAGTGTAGATTGCTCTTGGCGGGATAGATATTTTAACAATGTTTATTATTCCAATCCATGAGCATGGAATGTTTTTCCTTCTTTTTGTGTCTTCCTCCATTTCTTTCATAAGTGTTCTGTAATTTCTAGAGTATAGATCCATTACCTGTTTGGTTTGATTTATTTCTAGGTATCTTATGGTTTTCAGAGCTGTTGTAAGTGGAATTATTTCCTTAATTTGTCTTTCTCCAGTTACATTGTTAGTGTATAGAAATACATCTGATTTCTGTGTATCTATTTTGTATCCTGCCATAGTGCTGAATTGCTTTATGAGTTCTAGTTATTTGGGGATAGAGTCTTTTGGGTTTTCCATGTAAAGTATCATGTCATCTTTGAAGAGAGAGAGTTTGACCTCTTCTTTACCAATTTGAATGCTTTCTATTTCTTTTTGTTGCCTGATTGCTAGGCTAGGACTTTTAGTACTTTGCTGAAAGTAAGCATCCTTGTCATGCTCCTGTCCTTAAGGGAGAAGCTCTCAGTTTTTCCTCATTGAGAATAATATTCTCTGTGGGTTCTTCATGGATGGTTTCATCCCTGTACTTTGAAGAGTTTTAGTCAGTAAAAGATGGTGTATAATAAAGATTAGAGCAGAAATCAATGAAATAGAAAAAAAAGAAAAATAGTAGAATCGATCAATGAAACTAGAACCTGGTTCTTTGGAAGAATTAATAAGATCCATATACTGCTGGCCAGACTTTATTCAAAAGAAAAGGGAAAGGACCCAAATTAAGAAAATCGTGAACGAAAGGGGAGAGATCACAACTAGCACCAAGGAAATAGAAACAATTATTTGAAATTATTACCAGCAACTGTATGCCACAAAATTTGGCATTCTAGAAGAAATGGGCGCATTCCTGGAAACTTATAAACTGCCAAGACTGAGGTAGGAAGAAACAGACAATCTGAACAGACCAATAACCAGTAACAAAATTGAAGCAGCAATTAAAAAGCTCCCAAAAAACAAGAGTCCAGGACCTGATGGCTTCCTAGGGGAATCCTACTATACATTTAAAGAAGAAATAATACTTATTCTATTGAAGCTGTTTCAAAACATAGAAATAGAAGGAAAACTTCCAAACTTGTTCTATGAGGCCAGCATAACCCTGATTCCAAAACCAGGCAAAGACACCATCAAAAAAGAGAAGTACAGTCCAATATCCCTATTGAACATGGATGCCAAAATACTCAACAAGATTCTAGCCCATAGGATCCAACAGTAAATTAAAGAGATTATTCACCAGTAACAGGTGGGATTTATTCCCAGGATGCAATGGTGGTTCAACATTTAGAAATCAATTAATATGATAGAGCATATCAATAAAAGAAAAGATCAGAACCACATGATCCTCTCAATTGATGCAGAGAAAGCATTTGACAAAATACAGCATCCTTTCTTGATTTTATGATTTTAGAGTATGGCAGATGGCACAGGCAGGGGGAGTGGCAGGCAGACAGAGAAGCTGGTTCCCTGCCAAACAAGAAGCCTGATGGGGTACTTAATCCCAGGACCCTAGGATTATGACCCAAACCAAAGGTAATCAACTGAGCCCCCCAGGCACGTATGAGTGATGGTTTGTGTAAACCCACCTATATAAAAGTTCTAGTATAGGCAACTCCATACAGACAAAAAGTAGATTGGTGGTTTCCAGGTTCTGGGATGGGATGAGGGAAGGAATGGGAGGTGACTGCTAATTGGTATAGAGTTTTATTTGCAGTCATGAAAATGTTCTAAAATTAAGTGTAGTGATAGTCCCATAATTATGAATATATCATAAATATATCTTACACTTTTGGGGGGTGAATTATATGTATGTTAATTATGTTTCTACAAAGCTATCAGTTTTAAAAGTCTGGTGGCTAAAAATAATAACAGCAACCCCTCAAAAATTCTGATTTTTTAAAGTAAACCGCTAGTTCTGTGTTTTCTCTTTCATTCCTCTTGGCCTAGGTCCTGTAGAGGACTTTTCAGCATCACTTGTCCTTGCATTCAAAGAATAGTAAGAGCCAAATTATTTTCTGGCTATCTTTTTATCCCTTAAATTGTCAAGTTTATTCTTTAAGCTCCCCAGAGGTAGTGGTTCTGTAATAATCCTTAATAATCATTATTGTAACAGTAAAATATTTACTTTAAATCCTTCTGCTGTACATGCTGGAAATTTAGACAACTTATTGCAACTCTCTTTTTAAGGAAAAGCAGTGTCTGCTTATCAGACTCAGAAAGGGCACAATAGAGTTGATCCTTGGACAATGTGGGGGTTATGAGCACCAATTCTCTGTGTAGTCAAAAATCCATGTATTACTTTTGACTTTCCCCAAAATGGACTACTAATAGCCTACTGTTGAAAGGCAGCCTTACCAATGACATAAACAGCTCATTAATATGTATTTTATGTTATATGTATAATATACAATAAAGTAAGCTAGAAAAAATGTTATTAAGAAAATCATGAGGAAAAGAAAGTATATTTATTTTAAAAAAAATTCATAAACAAATGGACCCAGGTAGTTCTAACCCATGTTATTCAAGGATTATCTGTGTTTCAATAGTTTTCAGTACTATCAATAGATAGATGTTTTGGAGAAACTGGAAAGAACAATGGTCTGAATAGCAGGAAATGTGCTTTCTAGGTCTGTCCCTCTTGCTAAGAGAGAGGGAAGCAATCACTTTATTTCATGTGCATTCTTCAAAATTAGGACTTTTTGATCATTTTAATTATGTAAGTTGTGAATATTATGATGAAAATATGTTGGAAGATGTATGTGAAAATAAGTGCCTGTTTATTTATACCAGATTGAAACATCATTGGTTGGGTTCAAAGAGTGGCATATTTTTATGTAGGGGTGACCACACCAGCCAATGGCACAGGCTCACCAATGATCTAGCTTCATTCTTTACCTCCACTCTTAGAGGCTAAATGCTCTTGCCAAGGCCATCCCAGAAGACAAGCAATAGATAGCAACTTTGGGGGGCCTCCTTCCCTGATATAAGGAAGCTGGTTATATTTCTGCTGCCAAATCTTTTTTAAAAATTTTATTTATTTTTTTAAATTTCTTTTCAGTGTTCCAGAATTCATTGTTTATGCACCACACCCAGTGCTCCATGCAATATGTGCCCTCCATAATACCCACCACCAGGCTCCCAACCACCCCCACCAAAACCCTCAGACTGTTTTTCAAAGTCCACAGTCTCTCATGGTTCATCTCCCCTCCAGTTTACCCAACTCCTTCTCTTCTCCATCTCCCCATATCTTCCGTGTTATTCCTTATGCTCCACAAATAAGCAAAATCTTACGATAATTGACTCTGTCTGCTTGACTTATTTCACTCAGCATAATCTCTTCCAGTCCCATCCATGTTGCTACAAAAGTTGGGTATTCATCCTTTCTGATGGAGGCATAGTTCTCCACAGTATATATGGACCACATCTTCCTTATCCATTCATCCATTGAAGGGCATCTTGATTCTTTCCACAGTTTGGTGACTGTGGCCATTGCTGCTATGAACATTGGGGTACAGATGGCCCTTCTTTTCACTACATCTGTATCTTTGGGGTAAATACCCAGCAGTGCAATTGCAGGGTCATAGGAAAGCTCTATTTTTAATTTCTTAAGGAATCTCCACACTGTTTTCCAAAGTGGCTGCACCCACTTGCATACCCACCAACAGTGGAAGAGGGTTCCCCTTTCTCCACATCCTCTCCAACACTTGTTGTTTACTGTTTTGTTAATTTTGGCCATTCTAACTGGTGTAAGGTGGTATCTCAATGTGGTTTTGATTTGAATCTCCCTGATGGCTAGTGAGGATGATCATTTTTTCATGTGTCTGATAGCCATTTGGATGTCTTCATTGAAGAAGTATCTGTTCATGTCTTCTGCCCATTTTTTAAAAAAGATTTTATTATTTATTTGACAGACAGTGACCACAAGGAGTCAGAGATGCAGGCAGAGAGAGAGAGGGGGATGCAGGCTCCCCACCGAGCAGGGAGCCCGATGCAGGGCTTGATCCCAGGACCCTGAGATCACGACCTGAGCAGAAGGCAGAGGTTTTAACCCACTGAGCCAGCCAGGCGCCCCTTCTGCCCATTTTTTTGACATGATTATCTGTTTAGTGTGTGTTGAGTTTGAGGAGTTCTTTATAGATCTTGGATATAGTTATCTTTTTTCCCCTTGCTTCAGGAGACCTATGTAAAGGCCTATGTAAAAAAAATTATTGCTTGTGCTCTCTTCAAGGATTTTTGTGGTGTCAGATCTCACATTAGGTCTTTCATCCATTTTGAAGTTTCCTTTGTGTATTGTGTAAGAAAGTGGTCCAGTTTCATCCCTTTGCATGTTGCTGTCCAGTTTTCCCAACATTTTTCTGTTGAAGAGACACTTTTTTTTTTTTCCCATTGGATATTCTTTCCTGCTTATGGAAGATTAACTGACCATAGAGTTGTGGGTTCATTTCTGGGTTTTCTATTCTGTTACATTTATCTATGTGTCTATTTTTGTGCCAAAATCATACCGTTTTGATCAGGATAGCTCTGTAATACAACTTAAAGTCCAGAATTGCAATGCCTCCAGGTTTGCTTCTCTCTCTCTCTCTCTTTTTTTTATTATTATGTTATATTAGTCATCATACAGTTTGTCTTTGGTTCTTGATATAGTGTTCCAAGATTCATTGTTTACATATAACACCCAGTGTTCCATGCAATACATGCCCTACTTAATATCCATCACTGGCAACACATCCCCCCACCCTACCCCCTCTAGAACCCTCAATTATTTCATGAAGTCCACAGTCTGTCATGGTTCATCTCCCCCTCCAATCCCCCCCTTCATTTTCTCCTTCCTTCTCCTAATGTCCTCCATGTTATTCCTTATGTTCCACAAGTAACTGAAACCATATGATAGTTGACTTTTTCTACTTGACTTACTTCACTCAGCATAGTCTCCTCCAGTCCCATCCATGTTGATGCAAAAGTTGGGTATTCTTCTTTTCTGATGGTAGAGTAATATTCCATTGTATATATGGACCACATCTTCTTTATCCATTTGTCTGTTGAAGGGCATCTCGACTCTTTCCACAGTATGGCTACTCTGGACATTGCTGCTGTGAACATTGCGGTTCATATGGCCTTTCTTTTTACTACCTCTTTATCTTTGGGATAAATACCCAGTAGTGCAATTACAAAGCTGTGGTCACCTAGACAGCATGTTACTGGCACAAAACAGACAGAGACCAATGGAGTTTCCTTAACGATTTGGGGTCTTTTCTGGTTCCACACAAATTTTAAGATTGTTTGTTCCAGCACTTTGAAAAATTCCAATGTTTTTTTTGTTTTGTTTTGTTTTTTTTTTTAATCAGGGTGGCATTGAAAGTATAGACTGCTCTGGACAGCACTTCATTCTATTTTATTCATTTTAACAATGTTTATTCTTCTGATCCATGAGCATGGAATGCTTTTCCATCTTTTGTGTCTTCAGTTTTCTTTCATGAGTGTTCTGTAGTTCCCTGAGCATACATCCTTTACCTCTTTGGTTGGGTTTATTCCAAAGTATCTCATAGTTTTTGGTGCTATTGTAAATGAAATTGATTCTCTAATTGCCCCTTCTACAGTTTTGTTGTTAGTGTATAAGAAAGCAACTGATTTCTGTGCATTGATTTTATGTCCTGCCACGTTACTGAATTGCTGTATGAAATCTAGTAATTTGCGATTGGGTTTTCCAATAAAGTAATTTTCTTTTGGGTTTTCCACATAAAGTATCATGTCATCTGCAAAGAGAGAGAGTTTGGGTTCTTCCTTGCCAATTTGAATACCTTTTATTTCTTTTTGTTTTCTGATTGCTGTTGCCAGGACTTCTAGTACTATCTAGTACTACTTGAACAATAGTGGTGAGGGTGGTCCTTCTTGTCATGTTCCTGATCTCAGTGGGAAGGCTGTCAGCTTTTCCCCATTGAGAATGATATTCACAATGGGTTTTTCATAGATGGATTTTCTGAAGTTGAGAAATGTTCCCTCTATCCCTATATTCTGAAGAGTTTCGATCAGGAAAGAATGCCGTATTTTGTCAAATGCTTTTTCTTCATCAGTTGAGAGGACCATGTGGTTCTTCTCTCTTCTCTTATTAATTTATTCTATCACATTGATTGATTTGCAAACATTGAACCACCCTTGCATCCCAGGGATAAATCCCACCTGATCATGGTAGATAATCTTTTTAACATACTGTTGGATCCTATTAGCTGGGGTCTTGCTGAGGATCTTGGGATCTATATTTATCAGAGATATTGGTCTGAAATTCTCCTTTTTGACGGGGTCTTTGCCTGGTTTGGGGATCAAGGTGATTCTGGCCTCATAGAAAGAGTCTGGAAGTCTTCATTCTGTTTCTATTTTTTGAAACAGCTTCAGGAGAATAGGTATTATTTCTTCTTTGAATGTTTTATAGAATTCCCCAGGAAATCAGTCAGGTCTTAAACTCTTATTTTTTGGGAAGTTTTTGATCACTGCTTCAATCTCGTTACTAGTTATTGGTCTATTCAGGTTGTCAATTTCTTCCTGTTTCAGTCCTGGAAGTTTATAGGTTTCCAGTAATATATCCGTTTTTTTCCAGGTTGCTTGACTTATTGGCATATAGCCATTGATAATAATTTCTGATGAATTTGGAAGTTTTCCTTCCATTTCTATTTTTTGAAACAGTTTGAGAAGAATAGGTATTAACTTCTTTAAATGTTTGGTAGAATTCCCTTGAGAACCCATCTGGCCCTGAACTTCTGTTGTTGGGAGATTTTGATTACTTGTTCAGTTTCTTTGCTGGTTATTAGTCTATTCAAATTTTCTATTTCTTCCTGTTTCCATTTTGGTAGTTTATGTTTCTAGGAATTTGTCCACTTCTTTTAAGTTGTCTAATTTGCTGGCATTTAATCTTTCATAATATTCTCTTATAGAGTATGTATTTCTGTGGTATTGGTTGTTATTTCTCCTCTCTCATTGGTGATTTTATTTAATTAGGTCCTTTCTCTTCTTTTTGATAAGTGTGGCCAGGGGGGTCATCAAATTATTTATTTATTTTCTAAGAACCAACTCCTGGTTTCACGGATCTATTCTGCTGTTTTCTCAGTTTCTCTGCCATTTATTTCTGCTATAATCTCTATTATTTCCCTTCTTCTGCTGACTCTGTACTTCATTTGTTGTTTTTTCCCCTGGTCCTTCTGGTGTAAGATTGGTTTGCTTATATGAGATTTTTCTTGCTCCTTGAGGTAGACCTGTATTGTTATATTCTTCCCTCTTATGCTTCCCTCAATGCTTTTGTTGTAACGCATAGGTTTTGGATCATCCTATTTTCATTTTCATTTGTTTTCACGTATTTTTCAATTTTTTTTTCTTTGAGTCCCTCATTGGCCCATTCATTTTTTTTGTAGCATGTTGTTTAACCCCCATGTGTTCGTGGTCTTTCCAAATTTTTTCTTGTGGTTGACTTCAAGTTTCATGGCATTGTGGTGAGAAAATGTGCATGGTATTATCTCAATATTTTTGTACTTGTTGAGTCCTGTTTTGTGACCTACTAAATGATCTATTCTGGAGAATGCCCCATGTGCACTTGAAAAAAAAATACATTTCTTGCTTTGAGGATGGAATATCTGTTAGGCACATCTCCTCCAGTGTGTCCATTCAAAACCATTGTTCCTTGTTGATTTTCTTCTATATCATCTGTCCATTGATGTAAGGAGAGTGTTAAAGACCCTTACTACTATTTTATTATTATCAATGAGTTCCTTTAAGTTTGTTATTGTTTTATATATTTGGGTGCTCCCAAGCTGGGGGTAGAAATATTTAAAATTCTTAGGTCTTCTCATTGGACAATTCCCTTCTTAATCTCTTATTATAATTTGTTTTAAAATCTAGTTTTTCTGGGGGTGCCTGGATGGCACAGCCAGTTAGGTGTCCATCTCTTGGCTTTGGCTCAGGTCATGATCTCAGGGTCATGAGGTTAGTCCATTGTCAGGCTCTGTGTTCAGTAAGGAGTCTGCTTAAACCTCTCTGTCCCCCCCCCCCCACTTAAATAAGTGGATAAGTCTTTTAAAAAAAATCTAGTTTGTCTGATACAATTATTGCTACTGCATCTTTTTTTAACTTCCACTTGTATCATAAGTTTTTCTCCATTTCCTCACATTTATGCTGCATGTGTTTTTAGGTCCAAAATTAATCTTTTGTTCGCAGCATATGGATGAGTTTTTTTTTTTTTTAATCCATTCTGATACTCTATGTCTTTTGTTTGGAGTGTTTAGTATATTTACATTTAGGATAACTTTTGATAGATATGTATTTAGTACCATTTTATTACTTGTTTTGTTGTTTCTGTATATTTTCTCTGTTCCTTTCTATCTTTGTCACTTTTGGTCTTTCCCTCCCACTTAAAGAGTCCCCTTTAACATTTCTTGCAGGGCTAGTTTAGTGGTCACAAATTCTTTTAGTTTTCCTCCCCCCTCTGGGAAACTCTATCTCTTTCTATTCTGAATGACAGCCTTGCTGGATAGAATATTCTTGGCTGTATATTTTTCCAATTCAGGTTGCCAAGTTTCTGTGGAGATGCAGCTAGCATTATGGGTCTTCCCTTGTAAATTAGGGACTTCTTTTGTCTTGCTACTTTTAGGACTTTTTTCTTTATCAACGTATTTTTCTAAAATAACTACAGTATGTCTTGATTTGGGCCTGCTTTTGTTGATTTTGAAAAGAGTTCTCTGTGCCTCCTGGATTTAGATGTCAGTTTCATTTCCCAGATTAGGGAAGTTTTCTGCTATTATTTCCTGAAATGAACAAACCTATTGCCCCCCTTTTTTTTCTCTCAGAGAATTCTCCCAGAATTCTTCTGGGAGTCAAATATAAATACTATATTTGATGCAGTCGCTGAGTTTCCTAAGTCTATTCTCATGATCCACAATTCTTTTTCATCTCTCTTTTGGTCAGCTTCATTATTTTCTATTATTCTATCCTCTATACCACTTACTTGTTCATCTGCTTCTTCCATTCTTGAGGTCATTATATCGTGGGTTTCAAATCACAGTTAACGCATTTTTCTTTTCTGATTGTATTTTAACTCTTTTGTCTCTGCAGCAAGGGTCTCCCTGATGTTTTCCATGCCTTTCTCTAGCCCAGCTAGTATCCTTATGATTGTTGCTTTAAATTCTGGATCCAGCATATCACTTATATCTGTTTTGATTAGGTACCTGGCCATGACCTCTTATTCTTTCTTTTGGAATGAATTCCTCCTTCTTGGCATTTTGTTTAGGTCTCTGTCTCTCTCTTCTTCTGTGTATTTAAAAATCCTGTTGTGGGGCAACTGGGTGGCTCAGTGGGTTAAGCCTCTACCTTTGGCTCAGGTTATGATCTCAGGGTCCTGGGATTGAGTCCCACATCAGGCCCCCTGCTTAGCAGGGATCCTGCTTCCCCTCTCTCTCTGCCTTTCTCTCAGCCTACTGTGATCTCTCTCATTCTGTCAAATAAATAATAAAATCTTAAAAAAATAAAATAAAAATCCTGTTGTGTTTCCTGCTCCTGAGAGTAATGGCTTAATGAAGAGGAGGTCATATAGTGTCCAGGTCCTGGAGCTTTAGGGAATATTTCTTGTGTCTACTGCATGCATTCTGCTGCTGTGTTTGGGCTGCTCTATCCCTGGGGTCCATTCTCTGTAGAGTTTCTCCTTGCTTATAGTTGGCAGTGTTTGGAATTTAGACAGAGTGTGGTGAATTTTAACTAGATGTGCTCTGATCTGCTTGTTAAATGAGATATGATGCCACTTCCACTAAAGCTGAAGCCTTGAAGAACTCTCTGGTTAGTGAATGTGGTGTGTGTGGGCCTTCTACTGGTTTCCTGGGGAGGTGCCTATTGTGATGGTCCTGTGGCACATTTGCCTGAGAAAATTAGTATCATCAGAGCACGGGGTGGGGGGGGGTGGGATTTGGTGTGAGCAGGTTAGGCAGCTAGCAATGGCACTGTGCTATTTTCTGGTTAGTTTATGCTAAGGGATGGGGAAGGAAAATGGTACCAGTCAGCTACTTTGTCCCTCTCTGTGCTTGCTGATGTCAGGGAAGCACTCCCAGAAGACCAAATAATCTCCCATCATGCAACTCGGGCATTTTTTAGATGTTTTTTCATGCTTTCTCTGGGATACTTGCCTGCTTGGAGCAGTGCAGTACACTTTGTGCTCTATCCCAGCCAAGCTTGCTGACTTTTAAGACTTCAAACTTTAGGGACAAGGTGAGTCAGGGACTTGCTCTGGTCCTTTGAGGAGGGTCTTTCCACGCTGAGATGGATGCAGGTTTGACTATGAAGGGCAGTTGCACCAGCATGTAGGTAGGGACATAGGATTTGGAGCAAAGGTAGCTAAAGAGCCAGCATTCTTGGTAACCACCCTCAGCAGGTGTCTCTGCACATATGCTGAGGGGTAGGGGAGGGAAATGGCATCTACTGGCTCTTTCATCCCTGGAGAGGCATCTCTGCAAACCCCACCTCTCACAGATGCACTCCAAGAAAAGCAAACAGTCTCTCCCTGTGCACCTTAGGTGATCCTCAGATTGTACCCTCTGCCCCCAGGTTGCTTGCATGCCTTGTCTCTAGAGAGGAGTAGCACCCTCAAGGCTCTAACCTAGTAAAGACTAGGACCTCTAAAACTCCAGTCTTTGAGCCCCACTGGTTGCAAAAACTCACAGAAATCAACCCCTCTTGTTTTCCTAGCCAGTGGCTTTGGGGAAGTGTTCTTGTGTGATCCCCTCTGCACTCATCTCTCTCTCTCTCTCTGATTCTCTCATTCTCTCTCTCTCTCTTGCCTTTCTCTGTGATGAGGGTTCCCTCCCCTCTGCAGTACCCATGATCCATTTCTCCCCTGAAGTATCTCACACCACTTATCTTCCACAATATGGCCCTTTCTCTCCATTTAGTTGTGCAATTTGTTCAGTTGTTCTAAAATGTCTATTTCTTGTGTATTCAGAATGATTTAATAGTTACCTAGCTGTGTTCATGAGGCAAGGCAAGCCTAGGGTTCTCCTACTATGCCGCCATCATAGCTCCAATTCACAATGTTTTTAATAATGATTCTTCACTATAAAGTTGGGGGAAAAAAAGATGTAGGCTAATAAGTTGGATTATGAATGTTTCCTATTTACTCCTATTTACTTAAAAGCAAAATTAGAGCACTTGAAGGAGATGAGCTCATAACAAAAGATATATTAGGAGAATGAATGACTGAATAAACAAAAATAAATATCTTCACTAGACAATTTCTTAATGGGAAAATTGGGAGTGGTGATTTTTTTTAATTTAAAAAAATTTAAATTTAATTTTATTTTTGCAGTGTTCCAAGATTCATTGTTTATGCACCACACCCAGAAAGTACAGTAAAATGGCACCCAGCAATGCCTGGGTGTGTGGTTGAGCCCACAACCACTCGGAGTCATAAAGACACAAAGTACAGTGATCACTGAAGTGAGCGCAAACTGTAGGATTCTGTGAAGTGTGGTGCACACAGAGGCTGTGCCCATGACTGAGCAATAGCTGTCAGGGCAGCAGTGGCCCCAGAAAGGAGAGTAGGATAGCACCCAGCTGTTACCTGGGAGCAACGGACCAAAGTGGAAGCAGGAGCCCACAAACGCTTATAGTCACAAAGACACAAAACGAAGTTTCGCTTGTGGGCCTTGAGACCTTCCCCCCTTGGAGAAGTGCTGTAGGGGTGAACTTGCAGGAAATCTGTGGAGTTGGTGCACTGAGAAGTGGAGATGGTTTGACTGGAGGATTTAGTGAAGAAGGGGGACCGCAATCTTACAACTCTGAGCTGGAAATCCCAGCATGGCCATTTGTGCTCTGACTCTGAAGAGGCATAAAAGTCTCCAAGGAACAAAAGGCACACAGAGGACCAGCTGGTCCTCTGTGTGCCTTTTGTTCCTTGGAGACTTTTGTTTACTGAGGCAATGTCCCTCTCCTGGGCAAGGAGAGGGACAACTCTGCCCAAGGAGAAACATGAGAAGTAGAACAGCTGTCCCCAACCCCAGAAGACAGACTGGAAGTATAGGTGAATGACAAGCTTAGAGAGCCCACAGGACTAAAAATTCCAGCTTCAGGGGAAAATAATATGTCAAGCTCTAGTTCTTCCTCAAGACTTGTTTATCCCTCACTCTAAAAATCTTCCATCTATTTTATTTATTTGCTTTCCTTTTTTTTTTTACATTTCCCCATTTCAAATAGATTCTTATTTTACCAACTTAAGTTTTAAAAGTTGCTTTTCAAGTTTTTTCTCACATCTACATTTTATAGATTTTTACCTCATTCAATTTTTTTTCTGTCTCTATTTAAATATTTAAGTTTTGCTTTCTTTGTGGTTTTGGGGTGTAGTGTCTTCTAATACACAAACCAAAATTCAATCAGGAGCAAAAAGAATCGCCCTGCTTTGTCCACCTGGTGAGATCATAGTCTCTCTTCCTTACCTCCCCCACCTTTTATGGTTTTGGTTCATCTTGGCTTTGTTTGCTTCTCTGTGGTGTCTTCTGACCACTTTGAATTTTTTCTAGGGTGCATGTTGCTTGGTTTGTGGTTGATATTTTGGACTCTGTTCATTCACTCACCCATCCTTCCCTGGAAAGAATGACTAGAAAGAGAAACTCACAACAAAGGAAAGAATCAGAGGCAGTAATTTTTGCCACAGAGCTGAATCGATGTGGATATAGTAAGATGTCAGAGATGGAATTCAGGATAGCAATTATAAGATAATAGCTGGGTCTTGAAAAAAAGCATAAATAACAATGCAGAATCTCTAAGGGCCGAGAATAAGATAGAATCAGGCTGAACTTAAAATGCTATGAATGAGATGCAGTCTAAATTGATGCTGGGGCGCCTGGGTGGCTCAGTGGGTAAGCCTCTGCCTTTGGCTCGGGTCATGATCTCGGGTCCTGGGATGGAGCCCCGCATCGGCTCTCTGCTCAGCGGGGAGCCTGCTTCCTCCCTCTCTCTCTACCTGCCTCTCTGCCTGCTTGTGATCTCTCTCTGTCAAATAATAAATAAAATCTTTAAAAAAAATTAAAAAAAATAAATTGGATGCTCTAACAGCTAGGGGCATGAGGCAGAGAGAGAGAATAAGTGACTAGAGGACAGGGCAATGGAAAGGAGGGAAGTTGAGGGAAAAGAGAGAAAGACAACTAATCACTTGTGAGGAAAAGCTTCAAGAATTTAATGATACTCTCAAAAGAACCAATGTCAGAACCTTCAGGATCCAGGAGGGGATGGAAAGCAAGAGAGGGCTAGAAGGTATTTGAGCAAATTCATGGCTGGCATGGGGTGGGGGGAGGGTACTTGCTCAGTGGGAGGCCTGCTTGCCCCTATCCCTCTGCCCCTCTTCCAGGTTGTGCTCTCTCTAGCTAATCTGCCTCTCAAATTTTTTAAAAAGAAAACATAAGTACATTTTAAACTGAAATAATAAAGACTCATGAGAAAAACTCCTCAAATTCTATGTGCTGTTTTTCCCTAGCACACGAGTTTTCAGTTTTGTGTGATCCATAAACTTGGTATACAGCCTGATGTTTCTGCCGGTCTTCTGTGGGAGGGCCTGCCGCACTGATTATTTCACTGCCCTTGCCAGGGGGCTGGGCTCAGTGTAAGTAGCTCCGGGGTACTCTACGTGGCTTTTGTTTACTGAAGGCTTTCCTAGCCACTTTAGAGGATGCAGAAAACTGTAAAAATTGTGGTGCCCCATTTTCCAGCCCTGGAGCTGAACAATTGATTGCTGCCCCACTCTTCAGTGTACCCTCAGGGGAAAAGCAGTCAATTCCTTTTGTGTGCACCAAACTTTGCAGATCCTGTGGTGCACACCAGCACCAGTGGTTCCAAGGGAGGGAGAGGGGTCTCACTGAGACCTGCTGCTCTCTGGGCCCCTGCTTCGGGAGTGGGTTGCCCAATTGTGCTTGTATCTGTGCTGCTTCTCCCAGGGGAAGGAGCAGGTCTAGAAATGGTTGTAATGTTCTGGGCCCCTGCTCAGAGAATGATCACCCCATCTTCCCATGGTTCGGGGTTATGGCAAGCCCTAGCTGAGAGGCCATTCTGGGGCTCACTAACTGTAGTCAGCTTCCCTGCACCAGGCCACACTCAGGCACCCCTGTTCTTTCTGTGACCCTGGATATCCTGAGACCACATGTAGGATTCTGCCCCACCTCACCACGTGAGCTACTTTCAGGCAGGGATGTCCTTCACAGGAGAAGACTTCTAAAAGTTTGCACTCTGCTGCTATATCAATTTCTGGTAGCTGGTTTATAGAGGTTCCTACCTACCCCCCATGGTTTATCTTCTACCTCAGGTTCACTTCTCTGTACCTCCTACCTTGCAAAAAGTGGTCACTTTTCTCTTTGTAGAATTGCAGTAATTCTTTTCTTAGATCACAGGATTTCTTAGATTCACAGGAGTTCAGAATGATTTGTTAGATATCTAGCTGAATTCAAGGGACCAGATGAACTGTCGGTCCCCTACTCTTCTGTCATCTTCCCTCTTTTCTTCTCCCCCAGATTCTTTTGAAGCAAATTGTTTCATTGTTTTTGAAGCAAATTGTTTCGTGTATATGTTGGTTTTGTCAGCATAACCAGTTCTGTTTTATGTTTCTTCCTTAGGTTCTTCCTGCAATTTCAAGTATATAATTTTCAATTTTTTGTTTCATTTCGGGAGTTGTGTCTTCCACTTTGAATTTAACATGTGCATCTAATAAATGATTAAATCTAGCTGGAATTCATTGCATTTAAGTATGATGTCTACATACAAAATCCAGAAGGGAGCTAATGGGAGAAACAAAACCCTGAAAACATGGGCAAGAGAAATGATACAACAACACAGAGTCATCTGTGTGTTGAAGAAAATCTACAATATTGTATAGAATAAATCTTTAGGGGAAAGGTTGGCTAACAGGTCCTCAAAACCTTGCATTTTTGTGTTACTTATTTAAAGTAGTAAAAACAATTACCAAACACATTTTATATACTAGGTCATAATGTGTTAGTTAACGGATTTGCATTTCATCTGCTAGGAATTTGAAACTCTTAAAACTAAGACTGTTGTAACTGTGACCACACGATCTGTGGTTCCTCTGAGGTAATCTGTATAGTCTCTCAAGTTTGCCTTAGTCTTCCTTAGAGAAAGCAATAGCACCACCCAGTGGTAAGATTAACATGTTTCCTCACACTAGCCTAGAACTTCTTAAAGCTGTTCTTAAAACAGGCCAAGCACTATTGCATGGAGCACTGGGTTTGGTGCATAAACAATGAATCTTTGAACAGTGTAAAAATAAAATAAAATTAAACAACAACAACAACAAGCCAGGCCAAGGAACCCCATAAACCCTCAGTTTGTTTCCTATGATTAAGCATCTCTTATGGTTTGTCTCCCTCTCTGATTTCATCTTGTGTTATTTTTTCCTCACTTCCCCTGTGGTCCTCTGTTTTGTTTCTTACATTCCACGTATCAGTAAGATCATATGATAATTGTCTTCCTCTGATGTTTCATTTTGCTTAGCATAATACTCTCTAGTTTTATCTATATCATTGTAAATGGCAAGATTTCATTTTTCGATGAATGAGTAGTATCCCATTGTATATATACACCACATCTTCTTTATCCATTCATCTGTCAATGGACATCTGGGCTCTTTCCGTAGTTTGGCTATTGTAGACATTGCTGCTGTAAACAAAATGGGTGACGGACACTAAAGGTGGCATGTGATGTAATGAGTACAGGGTATTATGTAAGACTGATGAATCACTGACCTCTACCTCTAAAACTAATAACACACTATATGTTAATCAATTGAATTTAAATTTAAAAAACTAGTCAAAGGGGGGCCTGTGTGGCTCAGTGGGTTAAGCCTCTGCCTTTGGCTCAGGTTATGGTCTCAGCGTCCTGGGATCAAGCCCCGCATGGGGCTCTCTGCTCAGCAGGGAGCCTGCTTCCCCCTTTCTCTCTACCTGCCTCTGCCTACTTGTGATCTCACTCTGTCAAATAAATAAATAAAATCTTTTTAAAAAATAAAAATAAAAAATAAATTTAAAAAAAATAGGCCAAGTAACTTAAGCAGTCTGGTAAAATTTTGAATGCCTTCTCAGATGAATGATTTTAAATGTATAAAATACAACACATAAAACTACAAAGGAAACTAATTATATGAAATTCTGTTGTAGTCATGTGTCCATGGACTCCAGATAGGAGACACGATTGGAGACTAGAAGATGAATTATGGTTCCTTCAGAAACAACTCCTCTCTATTATTTGTAATTAAGGATCATTATTCTAGTTGGATTTGCAGATAGGTCTTCAGGAAGTGCATAATGATTTTGGTTTAACCTTTATGAATATTTATATACATAATATACTATAAGAAGGAAGAGGGTATTGAAGCCAGAGAGGAGTTTCCGTGCAATAAAAACACTCTGAATGGTGAAAAAATGTTGAGTTTTGTATTTAGGTCCTATAAATACTTGAAATTTAGATATTCTTTATGAGAAGAAAGGAAGAATTTCACAGAGTATTTCTGAAAGTGTAGTCTTGGAGCATAAGGCTTTATCTTGAGTGCTTTTATGAGACCTACAAGAGGGGGCAAGCTGGACAATTAATGCTATTACAATTAATGCTATTATTAGCTCCACTAGCTAACTTCCTTGCAGGAGGGCTCAATATTAACTTCCCTCCAAGGGCTAATGAAGTAACTTTAGGTACTGGTAGAAGGCACTGTGTGGATTCTGTTGCCATTGATGTGAGGGTTGACTATTGTACTGTAGCCTCCTGAAACGAAGGCTCAAGAAAGAGGCTGGGAGTGCAGAAAGGAAGACAATTAACATCCAAGATCTTAAGTTATAATTGCAATAATAAAGACTTACCAAATATTTCAGGCTCTCATATCTCCTGGGCATATGGTAGTATTGCACTTTCTGGCCCCTTTGTAGTAACTGAGGCCATACAACTGGCACCAACCAATGAGTTGTCAGTGAGAGTGGCAAGTATCTCTTCTGGGTTCAGCATTTAACTGTCAGTGTGAGACCTTCTAGAATTTTCTTTCTCTTTGACATAAGGAAGGGTGATTTTTAAGATGGTAGCTACTGTGCCTGTCGGGTTCCCTCTCTGAGTAACTATAATGGAAAGAGTTCTGCTGACTCACGGTGGACATGTAGGATGGTTGAGAAATAAGGCTCATTTTAAACCACAGATATTGGGGGATTATTTTTCATGTAGCATAACATAATCTATCTCAAATATCACAGTCAGATATTCAACTATTTTAAGTATTTTCATATTTAAGCCTTTCAATTGATTTATTTCTCCTTTTTCCATTTTTCAGATGAAGAAACTGATGCTTAAAGAGTTTAAGGACTTACCAATGTCATGAAGCAGGGTGAGTCCTTTGACCCTATATTGTCTCTTTAATTACTATATTATTCTACCTCCCAAGACTTGTTAGAACCTGCATTACATGGTCCCAGTAGAGAATGGAGAAATTTATGGAACCAGGAAAGAAAGAGAGAGGAGTGCTAAAGCTAGTTTCTAGCCTATAGATCCCAAATCATCCTCACAATTTAGCAGATAAGAGTTCCTACAACCTCTCATTGTTTTGAGCTGGATTCCTCATCTCTTTTCTCACAAACCCTCCCCAGGATTTGTAAATTTCCTACCTGGATTCCTTGCCTCAAGCCTTTGCCTCACTCTCACTCTGTCATCTCACTTTTTATGCTACCTCCCAAATCATCTTTTCAGTTAGTGGACTTTAACTCTAGGCAGCCACCAAGAACACTGGTGCAACCTTGCAAATACATATGCATAGGCCAATAGAAGCCTGGGCAAGTGTTTTTGTTTTGTTTTGTTTTGTTTTGTCTACAGCTAAGGACCCTTATGTTTCCATACTATCAGGTCCCACTTAAGCTTTTCTAACTTATTGTCCACATAATCCTCCCCCTTGCTTCAGTTGCAATAGAGAAATTGTTATCCCTTTAAAAAACACATTGAGATTATATTTCTGTTTCCAGACCTCTCCTCCACTTGTTCCCTTTATCTGGAAATTCTTCCTCTACCCCATAGGTAAATATTCTACCATCCTTCAAGTGCTACCTTCTCCACTTAGTGTCCCCCTGTTGGCTCATGTCAGAATATCTGTTTGATTCCTTGGGTCCCTCCTGTCTTTATATTTGTTTCTACAGATCTGTCTTCCCCACTAATCTGTAAACTCCTGAAGGGAGGGGCCAGTGTTTGTTTTTTTTCTTTTTTGCCCAGTATTATTTTATCTTAGTATTCCACAAAGCACCTCTCACCATGCTTGATATTTAGCAAGTGCTTAATAGTCTTCAAAATGCAATTTAGATAGATAAATTAAATATTTATTAACTTATTCAATAGATACTTATTGAGTGCCTTATGAGACAGACATTACAGATACACAAAAATCCCTGACTTTGTGAAGTATATATTGTAGGGTGTGATAAACAACAAATATGAGAAATAAGCTATGTATGTAGTAAATTAGAAGATGATAAGTGCTGAGGAGAAATACAAAACAGATGGTGTATGAGTGTCTCTTCAAGTTATTTGTATACAGTTAAAGTTTGAAGAGCTGTGTTATAAATGAAGCATTATTCCTTATAGGGATTCTCTTCAGAACAATAAATGGAGGTATACATCAGACCCCAGGCCAGTTATTTTGGGGAAGCAGAGAGATCCCAGGTCAGTTTCTTGGATTTTCAGAGACAAATGTTAGCATCACACAGATACAGACTCACAATGGAATCAAAGCACTTATTAAAAAGATTTCCTCTTATTTTTAGACAAGGGTGTGTTTTTATGTATTATGTGTGTGTTTGCTTATGTGTATTGAGGTGTGATTAGAGAAAGGAAACTAATCATGTTTTTTGGAGGGGGAGTTGTTTGGTTGCTTTTAGCATCTGTTTATGTTACTTATTGTGCTACTTGGCAGATTTAAACCTTAGACCACAAATAAGGAGATACAAAAAGATTACTTTAGTATTTAATCAAATTAAATGGGTTTCTACTCTAAAAAAATATGTTTTTTGGGTACTGAGTTTGGATACCAGCCCCTTATCTGAAATGTCATTTTCAAATATTCCATTCCATGGATTGCCTTTTAGTTTTGGTGACTGTTTCCTTTGCTGTGCAAAAGTTTTTTTTTTTCTTTAATTTCTTTTTATTTTATCTATATAATTTTTATTTATTTAATTTCTTTTCAGTGTTCCAGAATTCATTGTTTATGCACCACACCCAGTGCTCCATGCAATATGTGCCCCCACAATACCCACCACCAGGCTCACCCAAACCCCCATCCCCCTCCCCTCCAAAACTCTCAGTTAGTTCCTCAGAGTCCACAGTCTCTCATGGTTCATCTCCCCCTCCAATTTCCCCCAACTCCCTTCTCCTCTCCATCTTCCCATGTCCTCCGTGTTATTCCTTATGCTCCACAAATAAGTGAAACCATATGATAGTTGACTGTCTCTGCTTGACTTAGTTCACTCAGCATAATAATGAAGTCCCAAAAGTTCATTTTCACTTTTTTTTCCCTTTCCTCTAGAGACGTGTCTTGAAAGAAGTTGTTCTGGCCGATGTCAAAGAGGTTACTGCCTATGTTCTCCTCAAGGCTTTTGATGGATTCCTGTCTCACATGGAGGTCCTTCATCCATTTTGAGTTTATCATTGTGTATGGTATAAGAAAATGGTCTAGTTTCATTGTTCTGCATGTGGTTGTCCAGTTTTCCCAGAATCATTTATTGAAGAGACTTTTTTTTTTTCCATTGGATGTTCTTTCCTGCTTTGTCAAAGATTAGTTGACCATAGAGTTGAGGGTCCATTTCTGGGGACTCTAATCTGTTCCACTGATCTATGTGTCCATTTTTGTGCCACTACCATACTGTCTTGATCACTATGGCTTTGTAATATATCTTGAAGTCAGGCATTGTGATGCTCCCAGCTTTGTTTTTCTTTTTCAACATTCCTCTGGCAATTTGGGGTCCTTTCTGGTTCCATACAAATTTTAAGACTGTTTATTCCAACTCTGTGAAAAATGTCAAAGTTATTTTGATAGGAATTGCATTGAAAGTGTAGATTGCTCTGGGGAACATAGACATTTTAATGATGTTTATTCTTCCAAACCATTGAGCACGGACTGTTTGTCCATTTTCTTGTGTCTTCCTCAATTTTTTTTGTAAGTAATTTGTAGTTTCTAGAATGTAGATCATTTACCTCTTTGGTTAGGTTTATTCCTAGGTATCTTACAGTTATTGGATTGTTTTAAGTAGAATTGGTTCCTTCATTTCTCTTTCTTCAGTCACATTGTTAGTGTATAGAAATGCAACTGATTTCTGTGCATTGATTTTGTATCCTGTCACATTACTAAATTGCTGTGTATGTTCTAGTAACTTGGGGTGAAGTCTTTTAGGTTTTCCACAATAAAGTATCATGTCATCTGTGAAGAGAGAGTTTGATTTCTTCTTTGCCAATTTGGATGCCTTTTATTTCTTTTTGTTGTCTAATTGTTGAGCCTAGGACTTCTAGCACTATTTTTAATAATAATCATGAGAGTGGGCATCCTTATTGTGTTTCTGACCTTAAAGGAAAAGCTTTCTGTTTTTTTCCCACTGAGGATGATATTTGCCGTGGACCTTTCATAGATGGCCTTTATGATATTGAGGTATGTTCCTTCTATCCCTATACTTTGAAGAGTTTTAATCAAGAAAGTGCTGCATTTTGTCAATTTTTTTTTTTTGCATCAGTTGAGAGGGTCAAAGACTCTTGACTTTTCTTTCATTAATGTGCTCTACCACATTGTTTGATTTGTGAATGTTGAACCACACTTGCATCCTAGGAATAAATCCCATCTGGTCATGGTGAATAATGTTCTTAATGTATTATTGGATTCTACTGGCTAGAATCTTTTTTAATATTTTGGTATCCATGTTCATCAGGAATATTGGTCTATAATTCTTTTTGCTGAGGTTTTTGGTTTTGAGATCAGGATAATGCTGGCTTCATAGAACAAGTTTGGAAGTTGTTTTTTTTTTTTTTTTAACAGCTTCAGTAGAATAGGTATTATTATTTCTTCTTTAAATATTTGGTAGAATTCCCTGGGAAGCTACCTGGTCCAGGTCTCTTGTTTCTTGGGAGGATTTTGATTACTGTTTCAATTTCCTTGCTGGTTATTGGTCTGTTCAGATTGTCTATTTCTTGCTGTTTCAGTCTTCATAATTTATAAGTTTCCAGGAATGCATCCATTTCTTCCAGATTGCTGAGTTTGTTGGCATATAGCTTCTGGTAGAAGAAGGGGAAAATGAAGGGGGAGAAATAGGAGTAGGAGACAAACCAGGAGAGGCCATGGACTCTGGAAAACAAATGGAGAGTTTTAGAAGGGAGGGGGTGAGGGAATGGTTGAGGCTGGTGATAGGTATTATGGATGGCACAGATTGCATAGAGCACTGGGTGTTATATGCAAACAATGAATTATGGAACACTAAAGCAAAAACTAATGATGTACTATATGGTGACTAACATAACACAAGACAAAAAATAGAGGGAACTATTTTCTCTTTCTAGGGAAAATAAAATAAAATAAAACAAATAAAACAAAATGGGGTCCTTTGGCTCAGGTTATGATCCCGGAGTCCCAGGATCGAGTCCTGCATCGGGCTGTCAGCTCCACGGGGAGTCTGCTTCTCCCTCTGACCTTCTCCTCTCTTATGCTCTCTCTTACTCTTTCTCAAATAAATAAATAAAATCTTTTAAAAAATATATCGTTAAAAAAAAACAAAATAAAATAAAATAAAATTTGATCCAACTAGAAAAAAAATTTCTAATAATTGTTTCTATTTCCTTGGTGTTAATGGTGATCTCTCCCCTTTCATTCATTATTTTATTAATTTGGGTCCTTTCCCTTTTCTTTTGGATAAGGGGATAGTCTGGGATATTCTTGGGATAAGGATAAGTCTGGCCAGTGGTTTATCAATTTAATCAATTCTTTCAAAGAACCAGCTTCTAGTTTCATTGATCTGTTCAACTCTTCTTCTGGTTTCTACTTCATTGACTTCTGCCTCTAATCTCTATTATTTCTCTTCTCCTGTTTGGTTTAGGCTTTATTTGCTGTTCTTTCTCCAGGTCCCTTAGGTGTAAGGTTAGCTTGTGCATTTTTTATTTTTCTAATTTTTTGAGACAGGCTTGGATGGCTATGTATCTCCCTCTTAGGATGGCCCTTGCAGTATCCCATAGATTTTGGACTGATGTGTTTTCATTCTCATTAGTTTCCATGAATTGTTTATGTTCTTCTTTAATTTCCTAGTTGACCCAATCATTCTTTAACAGGATGCTCTTTAACTTTGAAGTGTTTGAGTTCCCTCCAAATTTCTTCTTCTTGAGTTCTAGTTTCACAGCATTGTGGTCTGAAAATACTCAGGGCATACTCTTTTGGTATCAACTAAGACATGATTTGTGACCCAGTATGTGATCTATTCTGGAGAAAGTTCCATGTGTTCTAGGAAAGAGCAGCTATCAGCTCAGCCAGTTCATGGTTTCTGGTGATCCTAGTTGCAAGTTCCTTCCTGCTCTCACTGACCACAACCTGCTTCCTAGCTCCAACGCTGGGCCCTCCACTGTTGCAGGAATTTCCTTTTGCTTTGTGGTCCCTGTATCTTGAGACCACAATACCTACCTAGAATTCTGCCTTTTCATTTCCAAAGCCCCCCTCAGGGAGGGGTGTCTCTTATTAGAGCAGATTTCCAAGGGCTCTGATTTTGTGCTCCTGTGTTAAATCACTTTCCAGGTGCCAGCTTCATTTTTATCTTCTTTTGTACCATCTACTTAGGGTCTGTTGTTCAAAGTGGAATTACTCCATCAAAGAATGATGTAACTACCATTCTAGGTCCTCAGCTAAGACATCAGGGGCCACCAGCAATACATTCATTTCCCAACAGTCTACCAATGCTGTGTTGCTGGTGTGATTTATCTTGGATAGTTATGAAGAGATGTAGTTGTGCCTTTAATTTGCTTTGCTTTTTTAAAGAAGATTTTATTTATTTATTTGAAAGAAAGTACACACAAGTAGGGGAAGCAGCAGCCAGAGGGAGAGGGAGAAGCAGGCCCCCCCCTAAGCAGGAAGCCTGATGGGGGACTGGATCCCAGGACCCTGGAATCATGACCCGAGCTGAAGGCAGCCACTTAACTGACTGAGCCACCTGGGTGCCCCAATTTGCTTTGCTTTTACTACTACCAAAATTGGGCATTTTTTCATGTCAGGACTTATAGTCTATATTTCTTTGTTGGTGAATCATCTGCTCCTGCCGTTTACCAAATAGAATATAAATCTTTTGTACTTTTGACTCTTTGATTTTTCAAGTAATTTCACTGCTACTTCATTGTCATATTCTGTAAATTATCCTAAAAAGGGTTTTTTTTGGTTTTGATCTTATATAATTATACAAATATATTTGCATACGTTAGCATACTGATGATAATAATATTTTCCTATTTTAAAATCTCTTTTTTGGCTAAACTACTTCCTAATCCTTGGTTTCATTAATTTCTATTTTTTCTCTTCAAAATTAGTGGAATCTATGAGTTCATGTTACTATCTTGGCAAAATGCAGAAAGCATATTTAGGAAGTATAACTAAAGAGACTGTACTAAAATAATTATTTTAAAAGAATATTTATTTACTTATTTATTCATTATTTTAAAGTTTTAATTTAAATTTCAGTTAGTTAATATACAGTATAATATTAGTTTTAGGAGTGTTTTTAAAAATTTTTTTAATATTAAGTTTGGGTTTTTTTAAATTTTATTTATGTGAGTGAGAGGGAGCATGATGGGGGAGGGGCAGAAGGAGAGGGAAAAGCAGAATCCCTGCTGAGCAGGAAGCCTGATGCTTGCTCTCAGGAGCCTGGGATCATGACCTGAGCCAAAGGCAGACACTTACCAGACTGAGCCAGCCAGGTGCCCCTGAAAGAACTATTTACAAAGATCCAGACAAGGTTAAGAGAACATGACAAAGGTCAGGTAGTAAGAGCAATTACACACTTTTACCAAATTTAAGACGGGGGTATGAGAGAGAATGAGGCTAGAGAGAATCTGTAACATGGAAGAAAGACCCCCTTATAAGAATTGTGACTGTAGAATGCAGCTAGTACAAGAACTGCAACAACGTGGAGAGAAGGGACTAAGTACTTAGTCCCTCTTCCCAATCTCTTGCTGATGCCCTTCACTGGCCAATCCAATCAGAAGCCAGAGAGCAAGGGAGGCTGGGTGAGGCAGTCTGTAGATGTCAACCTCCTGTCTGCAGAAAAGGGCAGGGAATATTTAAGGAAGGAAGGGGAAAAGGAGAACAACCAGTGCATACTGATATTCATGGTGTCACATTTCTCATATCTTGTATGAGATGTACCTTATTGAAGATGTTTAGGTAGCAAATAGCCTTGGAAGATAGAGATAATATCTTCCTCTGGGGAAAAGGGCAAGCATGAATAGGTCCATTCTAAAAAGATAATGTCTCACTCTGGAGAAAAAGCAGTCAGTTTTACTGCTTGCTATAAAAGGTTTAAGTATCTAAACTCAGTGTTTCTCTCCTATAACACAATCCACAGTGTGTGCAGCTGTTACCTATTACTTTTGCATAATGGTGTAGGAATTGGGAGTTGGGAACTGGTGGAAAATGCCAATACTTTACTGCTACTGCTGTGAATAATAAACTATTTTTGTCTCTCATGCTGGAGTCTCATATATTTTACTGTCATCCATGAAATTATGGCAGGTTAACTTGTTAGCTTTGAAGTAGGATAAAATCATACCCTTCACAGCTCTTGACAACTCAAAAAAGAAAAGGCCAGACTCTCTCTCTCTCTCTCTCTCTCTCTCTATATATATATATATATATATATATATATATATTTGTTACCAGTGAAAGTGGCAATTACACAACTCTTTACTCTGAAAATTGATAATTAAAGAGAAAGAATTAATCACTCCTTCATGGTGGCTGAGTAGACTCAGATAACTAGGAAGTGTTCTTCATTACAGAGAAATTCTTCATTACAGCTTGTAAACACAGAAGAAATTATGAAGTTAGAAAATTAATCACCTTTTCCCCACTCCTAGAAGAAATAACTAATTCAGGCAAGGAAAATTTGCAGATTGTAAAGTATCACCCCAAAGATAACTTATTGGTCTCAAGGGAAAATCAAAATGGAGATCAGGCAGTCAACTGACTTAAAGTTTAGTAAAAATAATCACAGGACAACCTAACATTATGCACATCTTGATGTGATGTATTTGAAGTATATAGCATCATTTATAAAGGATTCTTATAAAAAATGTTTAACTTGCATCTAATTTAAACTTTATAGTTAACAACTCTTAACAAACCATGTTTTTCCAGTATTTAAAAGTTGATTACAAGTTAGGATAATGAACTCCCCCTCTTTGCCTGGGACTGTCCTAGAACCGAAAGTCTGGCATTCCAAGAAACCCCAGTTCTGAGAAAACCAAGGCATTTGGTCACCATATTTTATGTTTAACCAATTGCACTCTTCTTAATTCTGATATATTAGATCCTCATACATCTTTTAAAAGTAGACACACAAAATAAATTAGACACATAAGCATAGAAGGGCTGTAAAACAGATCAGTACACTACTGTAATAAGAACTCCAATAAAACAGATAAATAATTTATTCATTATCTCATTATTATTATTTCTACCTAAATGTACAATTTCCTTAATTTATGTATAAAGTCAAGGTTATTTCTCACATGAGCTGAAAATGCAAATAAAAACATTTTGGCATCTTTCAGAACAATGTTACCAAATACATTATAACTTATATAACTTATATTTTGTCTATTACACAAGAAACTGTTCCAAACATTGTCTCTAATTAATCAGATATACATTTGTTTTTAAAATCCCAATAGTAGGGGCACCTGGGGGGGGCTCAGTGGGTTAAACCTCTGCTCTAGTGATCTAGAGGACAGGCTAATGGAAAGGAGGGAAGTCGAGGAAAAGAGAGAAAGACAATTAATTGCTCATGAAGAGAAGCTTCAAGAATTTAATGATAAATTGAAAGAACCAATGTCAGAATTCTCAGGATCCAGGAGGGGGTGGAAAGTGAGAGAGGGCTAAGATGTGTATCTGAGCAAATCATTGCTGAGAACTTCCTTAATCTGGTAAAGGAAACAAGCATTCATGTCCAAAGAGGTGGAGAGGACCCCACACAAAACCCACAAACATAGATCAATACCCTAACATATAATAGTGAAGCCTACAAATCTTAAAGCCAAGTAAACTATCCTGAGAGCAACTTCCTAGTTGTAGGAGATTCCTTATTTATGGAGGCAGGAAGCTTAGACTAACACCAGACCTATCCACAGAAACCTGGCAGGCCAGAAAGGTCTGGCAAGATATATTCAGGGTATTACTTCTGGCTGGAAGTATTCAGTCAAGGATATTTTATCCAGCAAGGCTGTTGTTCAGAATGGAAGGAGAGATAAAGAGCTTCCAGGACATTCAGAACCTGAAAGAATATGTGACTAACTTGCCAGCCCTACAAGAAATATTAAGGGGGATTTTGTAAGGGAAGAGACACTCAAGAGTCACATAGACTGGAAGGAAATAGAGAAATTCTATAGAAACAGGGATTTATAGGCAATACAATGGCACTAAATTCATATCTTTCAATAGTTACTCTGAATGTAAATGGTCTGAATGCTCCAACCAAAAGACACAGGGTATCAAATTGGATAAAAAAGCAAGAGCCATCCGTATGCTTTCTATAGGAGACTCATTTTAGACCTGAAAAAACCTCCAGACTGAAAATGAGGGGTGGGAAGAACTATACCTTTTTAATGGACCTCAAAAGAAAGCTGGAGTAACAATCCTCATATCAGACAAATTAGATTTTAAACCAAAGGCTGTAGTAAGAGATGTAGAGGGACACTAACAACAAACAAGAATCCAGGACCAGACGGCTTCCCAGTGGAATTCTACCAAACATTTAAAGAAGTAATACCTATTCTATAGTAGCTGTTTTAAAAAATAGTAATTGAAGGAAAACTTACAATCTTGTTCTATGAGGCGAGCATTACCCTGATCTCAAAACCAAAAGACCTCAGTGAAAAGAAGAATTACAGACCAACATTCCTGATGAACATGGATACCAAATACTCAACAAGATTCTAGCCAGTAGGCTATAATACATGAATATTATATACAACAATACATTAAAAGGATTATTCACCACGACCATGTGGGATTTTATTCCTGGGATGCAAGTGTGGTTCAACATTCACAAATCAAAACAATTGAATAGAGCACATTAATAAAAGAAGAAGTCAAGAGCCATATGACGCCTCTCATTTGATGCAGAAAAAGCATCTGGCAAATACAAGCACTCTTTCTTGATTAAAAACTCTTCAAAGTATAGGGGATAGAGGGAACATATCTTAATAGTCATAGAAGCCATCTATGAAAAGCCACAACAAATATCATTCTCAATGGTGAAAAAACAAGAACTTTTCCCCTAAGGTGAGGGAGGAAAACAACAGGAATGCCCACTTTTCATCACATTTTGTTCAACATAGTACTAGCAGTTCTCACCTTAGCAGACAACAAAATGAAATAAAAGGCATCTAAACTGGCAAAGAAGAGGTCAGACTCTCTATTCACAGATGACATGATTCTTTATGTAGAATACCCAAAAAACTCCATCCTCAAATTACTAGAACTCATAAAGGAATTCAACAACATGGCAGGATACAACAATGCACAGAAATAAGTTGCATTTCTATATACTGACAATGTGACAGATGAAAGAGAAATTAAAGAATCAATCCCATTTACAATTGCACCAAAACCATAAGACATCTATGAATAAACCTAACCAAAGAGTAAGGGATCTATACTCTAGAAACTACAGAACACTTTTGAAAGAAATTGAGGAAGTCACAAAGAGATGGAAAAGCATTCCATGGTCATGGATTGGAAGAATAAACATTGTCAAAATGTTTATGTTAGGGGCACCTGGGTGGCTCAGTGGGTTAAGCCTCTGCCTTCTGCTTGGGTCATGGTCTCAGGTCCTGGGATCGAGCCCCGCATCAAGCTCTCTGCTCAGTGGGGAGTTGGCTTCCCCTCTCTCTCTCTGCCTGACTCTCTGCCTACTTGTAATATCTCTTTCTCTCTCTGTCAAATAAATAAATTTTTTAAATGTCTATGTTATCCAGAGAAATCTACACATTCAATGCAGTCCCTATCAAAATACCACTGACACTTTTGCAGAGTTAGAACAAACAATCCTAAAATTTGTATGGAACCAGAAAAGACCCTAAATAGCTAGGGGATTGTTGGAAAAGAAAACCAAAGCTGGGGGCACTACAATACCTGACTTCAAGTATATTACAAGACTGTGGTCATCAAGGCAGTATAGTATTGGCAGAAAAACAGACACATAGATCAGTGGAACAGAACAGAGAATCCAGAAATGGACCCTCAACTCTATGGTCAGTTAATTTTCAACAAAGCAAGAAAGAACATTCAATGGAAAAAAGATAGTTTCTTCAATAAATAGTGTTAGGAAAATTGGACAACCACATGCAGAAGAATGAAATTGGTCCATTCTCTTACACCACATATAAAGACAAACTCAGAATGGATGAAAGTCCTCAATGTGGGACAGGAACCATCAAAATCCTAGAGGAGAACACAAGCAGTAAACTCCTTGACCTTGGCCACAGATATTTCTTCCAAGACATGTCTCTAAAGGCAAAGGAAGCAAAAGCAAAACTGAACTATTGGGATTTCATCAAGATAAAAAGCTTCTGCACAGCAAAGGAAATAGTCAACAAAACCAAAAGGCAACCTATGAAATGGGAGAAGATATTTGCAAAGGACATTACAGATAAAGAGCTGGTATCAAAGATCTATAAAGAACTTTACAAAGTTCTTTATAAAACTTTATAAACTTTATAAAGAAAGATTAACATCCAAAGATCAATCCTGTCAAGAAATGGGCAGAAAACATGAACAGACATTTCTCCAAAGAAGACATACAATTGACAATAGACACATGAAAAAATGCTCAAACATCACTTGCCATCAGGTTAAAACAAATCAAAACCTCAATGATAAATCACCTTATATCAGTAAGAATGGCCAAAAATAACAAGACAGGGAACAAATATATTCACAAGGATGCAGAGAAAGGGGAACACTCTTACACAGGTGGGCCTGCAACCTCATATAGCCTCTCTGGAAAACAATATGGATGTTCCTCAAGATGTTAAAAATCGAGCCACCCTACTATTGAGCAATTGCACTACTGGGCATTTACCCCAAAGATACAGATGTGTTGAAAAAAGGGGCACAATAGCCAACTGTGGAAAGAGCAAAGAGGTGCCTTCAATAGTTGAGTGGATGAAGAAGAAATTACTCAGACGTCAGAAAGGGTGAATACCTACCATTTGTATGGACATGGATTGAACTTGAGAGAATTATGCTAAGTGAAATAGGTCTAGCAAAGAAAAACAATTATTGTATGGTTTCACTCATATGTGGAACATAAGGAATAATGTGGAGGACCACAGGAGAAGGGAGGGAAAATGAAATGGGAAAAAATCGGAAAGGGAGACAAACCATGAAAGACTTTGGTCTCTAGGAAACAACTGAGGGTTACAGAAGGAAGGGGGATGAGGGGATAGGGTAACCAGGTAATGGGTATTAGTGAAGGCACATGTGGTTATGAGCACTGAGTGTTATATATGACTAAGGAATTGTTGAACACTACATCAAAAACTAATGATGTACTGTATGTTGGTTATTTGAAAATAATAATAAGAATAAATAAAAGACTGACAATCCCAAGTGCTGACAATGATGTCAGTAACTGGCATTCATACATTGCTCTTCAAATACAAAATAGTATAACTACTTTGAAGAGCAGTTGGCAGTTTTTTTATAAACCTACACTTATCATTAAACCAAGCCGTTCCACTCCTAGTATTTGTCAAGAGAAATGAAAACATATTTTCACAAAAACACCTTGCTCTCATATGTTTATAGGAGCTTTATTCGTAATAGCCTAAAGTTTGGAATAATTCAAATGTCTCTCAGTTAATGAATGAGCAAATTGTACTAGATTCGTATGATGGAATAAGGAAGGAAGGAACAAATATGTAATAGAACGGATGAATGTCAGAAGCATTGTGCTAAGAGAAAGCTAGCAGTTAGACACAAAAAAGCCATATACTAAATTGTTCCATTTATCTGAAATTCTGGAAGAGACAAAGCCATAGCAACAGAAATCAGATCAGTAGTGACTTGGAGCCAGGAGCGGGGAAAGGAGATTTTCTACTAAGGGACCCAAGGGAAATTTTGAGGTAACAAAATGTTCTCTATATAATTGTGGTCATGGTTACTGGACTGTAATCTAATTATACAATTATAATTGGTGAATTTCATTGTATGTAAGTTGTATCTCAATAACATGGTTTAAAATAAAAATGCTTCATACGTGGTGCAGTATACTTCCTATTGCATCCCTTAATGCCTGGTATCTGAGTCAATGTCCACTTGGGAAAACAAATCACATTGAGTACTTCAAGAGGAAATTTTATTTAAAGGATTGGTCATGCAGGTATGGGAGATTCAAAAGAGTAAATAAATAGCACTGACATAATCAAAAGATCATAGCTGAAGGAACTATTAAAATCCCTATAGCTGAGGGAACAAAATGGAACTGGTATCTTTAAGCTCAGAGGATGGACCTCCCAGAGCTGTAGGTGAAACCTCTAAGAAAGGGGTGCCCCCAGACTACTGGTAGTATTTCTGCAGAGATGAGAGAGATTAGATTTTTTTGAGGGTTGCACAAGGGAGGAAACTGTTCCCACCAGGAGAAAGGGCCATTCTGGGACAATACAGACAAGAAAAGGAAAAACAAGAAGGATTAATCCCTTTTCTATACTTTTTAAAATCCTCCATATCTCTAATGGCTCCTTTTGGTGAAATCGTCAGGGTCTCAGCTACGGAAAGAAAATATTTTTTTCCAAAGCCTAACCTCAGGATCAGAGAACAAATTATAGGAAGTATGGATGTGGAGCTGAAAGAAAACAAGTAAATGATATCTCTGGTTTATTACAATTTTAATAAGATTCATCAGTAATTTCAGGTGGTTTCAGCTTAATCCCTTTATTACTGAATTCCCATTCCATGTTTCATTTAATGGTTTTAACATCCATTACTCATTATTACCTAGATTCATGATTTCATTTTGAATTACAAGACAGAAATTCTCTGATTTTAGCATTCTTTGTGCACTCATTAGCTGGAATTTTATAAGGAAGAAAGTACTCTCATGAACTATTTGGTTATCGTAAAATACAGTTTGTACAGTTAAGACAGGAAAAATCTTGATTATATCTCTATAAATTTCATAGTTGGTGACCTAGCAACCTCCAAAAATGATCAATGAGTTAGTGGCTTTTGTTAGAATTAGAAACACATCACTTTTGTTTATATACTTGATGTTTTTAAAGTCCATCGTAGACATATTCTTTATGACATTCCAATTGTCCCATTTTTAGGCCAGTGGGAGACTTTCTGGTATTTTTTGTTTGTTTGTTTCTTGTATTTTTCATTCTGGATTATTCTTTTTTTTTTTTAAAGATTTTATTTATTTATTTGACAGACAGAGATCACAAGTAGGCAGAGAGGCAGACAGAGAGAGAGGTGGAAGCAGGCTCCCCGCAGAGCAGAGAGCCCGATGTGGGGCTCGATCCCAGGACACTGGGACCATGATCTGAGCCGAAGGCAGAGGCTTTAACCCACTGAGCCACCCAGGTGCCCCCTGGATTATTCTTTTAAAAATACCAAATATGTGGGGCGCCTGGGTGGCTCAGTGGGTTAAAGCCTCTGCTTTCGGCCCAGGTCATGATCCCAGGGTCCTGGGATCGAGCCCCACATCGGGCTCTCTGCTCAGCGGGGAGCCTGCTTCCTCCTCTCTCCCTGCCTGCTTCTCTGCCTACTTGTGATCTCTGTCTGTCAAATAAATAAATAAAATCTTTAAAAAAATAAAAATAAATAAAAATACCAAATATGTCCAATTTAATTCTGTCCCCCTCATTTGACTCTAAATCTCTCAGATCTTGGAAGAAACTTCCAACTTATTTTGCACTTTTCCCACTTAGTAAGCTGCTAATAAATAGTTGAATTGTGTGGTATTGAGCTACCTTATGGAAACATTCTTAAATGGCCTTTTAACAGTGAAAACAATTTTAAAAGCCAATTTTAATAATAATATTTAATAAAGTTTTTCAACTCTAATCAAATCTGCAAGTCTAGTCTTGAAATCTTGGGTATTACGTGCATACTGGGATGGGGGTAAGGGAAGAAATAACAGTGCAAAAAGTCAATAGAATAGAGTTATACAATATAGAGTGGAAGTACTTTAAAATTTTCAGTAAGTATGTGTTTTTCTAAAATAGAAGATCATAAATAATTTTCCTAAAGCAGATTCAGTTTAGCTCCTACTGTTAAAATGATGACTGTCACTGTAGCATGTGGGAGCAACTAGAAGAACTAAGTATAGATTCTGGGACTCACCTTTTTAGGAAAGACTCTTTCCCTCTAGAAAGAGTTAGCAGTCTTTTGGTCCACATTAACACTGCTATCTATGCATATATAGGTAAATAAATAGGTAAATTGTAGTATTCCAGTCAGATGCCGAGACTAATACTTGGGGCAATTTCCTAAGATCCTCCTCCTCTGAGCTCCACTGACACTTTTCCTTAAAACCTCTTGAATCCTTGTCCTCTTTTTTCCCCTTCCATTGTTCTTATACTTTAAACTTTCAGCTTAACTGATTTGCCTCCAATCTTCTTACTATTAGCAAAGTAACCTTTTTGTAAATTGATTATATAACAGTCCTTGATTAAAATCCTTAAACAGGGGTGCCTGGGTGGCTCAGTGGGTTAAGCCTCTCTGCTTTTGGCTCAGGTCATGGTTTCATGGATCGAGCCCCAGATAGGGCTCTCTGCTCTGCAGGGAGCTGTTTTCCCCTTTCCCCCTGCCTCACTGCCTACTTGTGATCTCTCTCTCTCTGTCAAATAAATTTTTAAAAAATCTTAAAAAAAATCCTTAAAGAGCTCATTGCCTTTAGGAAAAAAAATCCACATTTTCAACATGGAATATAAGACCCTTCATGATCTGGCCTTTATTTAACTTTTTGTCTTCCTCCTGTCTGCCTCCTGTAGCATCTCAGGCCCCCTCAAATCCTGTCCCCAATGCTCCAGCAATCTGAAATACTGGCAGAACTCTTACCACCCTAGGCTCTATTGCCTCTTTACCCTTGAATGAAGCTGTTCCCTCTATTTAGAACAAACTTCTCCTTTTTTCAAATAGTTAATGAAGATTCATCCTTCAAAAGTCAGTCCTGGGGTGCCTAGGTGGCTCAGTCAGTTAAATGTCTACCTTTGGCTCAGGTCATGATCCCAGAGTCCTGGGACCAAGTCCCTCATCTAGCTCTCTGCTCAGTGGGGAGCCTGCTTCTCCCTGTCCCTCTGCCTTTCATTACCCCGGCTTGTACTTTCTCTCTCTATGCCAAATACGTAAATAAAAATCTTAAAAAAAAAAAAAAAAAGGTCAGCCCTGATATCACCTTCTCTGGGAAGACTTACCTTATCTCCCTCACACCCAGAGTAGATTAGTTGCCTCCACAACCCCCTTTGGTTCCATGGCAGACTTACCATCACCACAGTGATAACTATGGTAGGTGACATTTATTGTCTCTCATAAGCATCCTCATGTATTTAATCTTTATCCCCAGCACACAGCACCATGCTTGAGTATACCCTCAATGAATGTTTGCTGAGAAAATGAATGGTTGTGTAATTTTAACCCAGAATTTTCCAAATATTTTTTTAACCCAGAATTTTCCAAATATTTATTTTTTCCAAATAATCTTAACCCAGAATTTTCCAAACATTTTTTAAAGTGGTTGTACTTATACTACTACAAAAATATAACAATTCCCTCTTGCTCCATATCCTCACCCACCATTATTATTGTCAAACTTTTAAATTTAAAACATTGTGGTAGGTCTGTGGTGGTAACTTATTGAAGTTTTTTTTTTTTTTAAAGATTTTATTTATTTATTTGACAGAGAGATCACAAGTAGTCAGGCAGGCAGACAGAGGAGGAAGCAGGCTCCCTGTGGAGCAGAGAGCCCGATGTGAGGCTCGATCCCAGGACCCTGAGATCATGACCTGAGCCGAAGGCAGAGGCTTTAACCCACTGAGCCACCCAGGCGCCCCCACTTATTGAAGTTTTTAATAAGTCTCTAATATACTAATAGATACAGTGTTAGGAGAAGCCTCCTCTCCTCCCCTGACCCTCATATAATTATCAACATTTCCTGATATATCAAAAGCAAGGCCCTGCTGTTAAACTCATTTAAGAAACAGTAGGAAAACCAGTGATCTGGATCAATATGCAAAACTGTAGTCAAGTTCTTGGAATCAGAACCTAAAACCTGATCTAATCAGTGTTTTCAAATTTTTGTATTTATATTAAAACCCAGTGTATTTGTTAAAATGGGACATTCTCAGGTTGCATTTCCTAGAAATTCTGATTCAGTAGTTTAGACCTTGGCTCCTAATACCTATATTTAAAATAAGTATCCTAATACCTATATTTAAAATCAGTATTTCAAGTGATGCAGTTCATTCTAAGTCCGCTGAATGAGAAACTGTTTAGAGAGTAATGCTTCTTCCTAAATGTGTATAGTATCGCACATTACAATGTAATTTATAAGACTGTTTTGTCTATCATCTGGTTAATCCTAAAGCTGGATTTTCTATCTTTGTGAGCATATGCAGTAACGTTTTTGAAAAATTAAAATTTAAGCCCACTTGGAGAAGTTTAAGACAGACTTGCAATAAGTGAAGACCTCTGATCAAGTTACAAATCCAAGAGTAATTATGGGGAAGGGGTATGGTGAAAGATCATTGGTGTTGCTTTCAGAAGGGGTGGATTTGAGACTCAGCTGTGTCATCTTAGGCAGATCACTTAACCTCTTTGAGTTTCTCTTACCTAAAATTAGTATTACACCAGCCCACCAATTTTGCAAACCCGATTCAAAATGACAGAGTGGCAAAGTGTTAACACAAATGTAAGATTTAATCACTGTTAAAGGGATGATCATTGTTTTTGACTGACACACCTGCTTGATTTTAAAGAAATAATATTTGGCTTCAGGGGCATTTGTTTCTTGGAATAATCTCAACATCTTCCTACTAAAAGGAAAACTGTAAAAGCTTTTTACAGTTTAGGCAACATGCAAAGAAAACCTTGAGCGACATGATCAAGGATACAAAATTGATTTACAGATAAGACTAGGATTCAAGTCTTCTTATTACTAGCCTAGGTCACTTTCCACTATGCTTTACTCAGTTGTCTTTTTCATTCTTTATTATAGTCCACAGACAAGGTGATTCTGGCACACCAGAGTTTGAGCACTACTGTTTTTACTCCATTAGATATGGTAGTGGGATGGTAATCAGGGTCGCCACCTTTTATTGCACTTATTTAATAAACAGATTTTTAAAAAGTTTTTTTTATTAACATATAATGTATTATTAGCTCCAGGGGTACAGGTCTGTGAATCGCCAGGTTTACACACTTCACAGCACTCACCATAGCACACACCTCCCCAATATCCATAACCCAACCACCCTTGATAAACAGATTTATTGAGGTATTATTTTTACATACCATACAATTGACCAATCTTAATTGTACAATGCAGTGGTTTTTAGTATAATCAGAGTTAGGCAACCACAATTAATTTTATAATATTTCATCACCCCAAGAGAAACCCACTATCTGACAGCAATCATTTTACATTCTCTCCTTCCCATTGCCTCTGGCAACCACTAATCTACTCTCTATATAGATTTGTCTTTTCAAGACCTTAACTATAAATCTTGGCATTTGTAATGATTTGGCTAGAACTAGAGGGTATAATGCTAAGCAAACTCCGTCAAAGGAATATACCATATGATTTCGCTTATTTGTGGAATTTAAGAAACAAAACAGATGAAGTTGGGGGGCAAAAAGAGAGAGAGAGGTAAACCATAAAAAAGACTCTTAGGATACAGAACAAAAGGAGGGTTAATGTAGGCAGGTGGACAGGGGATGACCTAGATGGGTGATGGGTATTAAGGAGGGCACTTTTGATGAATACTGAGTGCTGTATCTAATGATGAATCACTAAATTCTACTCCTGAAACTAATATTACACTATCTGTTAACTAACTAGAATTTAAATAAACACTTGAAAAAATTAATAAAATGAAATTGCTCAGGGGGGGGTGGGAAAGACCTTTACTATAAACACAATTATACAATATGTGGTCTTTTGTGGCTGGCTTCTTTCACCTGGAGGGTTTTCAAGATGTAATTATTTTTAAAATTATCGGGGTAACAATAGTTTAGAAATAAAGGTAAAAAATCATCCATACATTCAATAACATAAATTTCTTCTTTCTCCCTTCCTTCTTTTTCTCTCTTCCTTCCTTACCTCCCTCCCTTTCTTTCCTTCTTTCTTTCTTTATTTTCTTTCTCTCTTTCTTTCCTTTCTCCGCAGGTATTTTTTCTTATTGGAAAACAGATGGAGGGTCACTCATCCCCACTCTAACCTACCCATCCCCAGACACCTAGTAGCCTACGACCTGGAGCACAGGAAAACCAACAGCCGAGCAGAGGATGAGCGACCCCGCCCATCCCCGCTGGCGCCTTGCTTGCGTCACTGTTTCTGGCCGCAGACCCCCTCCCTTCTTCCCGGTCGCGATTTCTTTGACAGAGCGCGATGGCGGCGGCCGGGGCTGCAGGGTTGCCGGCTACTGTGTCGGGAAAGCAAGAGTTTTACCAGCTTCTGAAGAACCTGATCAATCCAAGCTGTATGGTGCGGAGACAGGCAGAAGAAGTCTATGAAAATATCCCAGGTCTGTGTAAGACTACATTCCTCTTAGATGCTGTCAGAAATAGAAGAGCAGGTTATGAGGTGAGACAAATGGCTGCCGCACTGCTACGACGGCTTTTGTCCTCGGGGTTTGAGGAAGTCTATCCAAATCTGCCTTCTGATGTTCAGAGGGACGTCAAGATTGAACTGATACTGGCTGTTAAGTTAGAAACACATGCTAGCATGAGGAAAAAACTTTGTGATATTTTTGCCGTGCTGGCCAGGAATTTGATAGATGAGGATGGCACTAACCACTGGCCCGAAGGTCTGAAGTTCCTTATTGATTCAATCTACTCTAAAAATGTAGTTCTATGGGAAGTTGCACTTCATGTTTTCTGGCACTTTCCTGGGATTTTTGGGAACCAAGAGCGGCATGATTTGGATATCATCAAACGGTTGTTGGACCAGTGCATTCAAGATCAAGAACATCCCGCAATCAGGACATTGTCTGCTAGAGCTGCAGCTGCATTTGTACTTGCTAATGAGAATAATATTGCTCTTTTCAAAGACTTTGCAGATTTGCTTCCTGGAATCTTACAGGCTGTAAATGACTCGTGCTATCAGGATGATGATTCAGTGCTAGAATCCCTTGTTGAGATTGCAGATACTGTACCTAAATATCTGGGTCCTTATTTAGAAGATACTCTGCAGTTGAGTCTGAAGTTATGTGGAGACTCTAGACTTAGTAATCTGCAACGCCAGCTGGCCCTTGAAATAATAGTGACCTTGTCTGAAACTGCAACCCCAATGTTGAAAAAACATACAAATATAATTGCACAGGCAGTTCCTCATATATTAGCAATGATGGTTGATCTACAAGATGATGAGGACTGGGTAAATGCTGATGAAATGGAAGAAGATGATTTTGACAGCAATGCAGTTGCTGCTGAGAGTGCCCTAGACAGACTGGCATGTGGGCTTGGTGGAAAACTTGTTTTACCAATGACTAAGGAGCACATCATGCAGATGCTTCAGAGCCCTGACTGGAAATACCGACATGCTGGATTAATGGCCTTATCTGCCATTGGAGAAGGATGCCATCAGCAAATGGAATCAATTCTAGATGAAACAGTTAACTCTGTTTTGCTTTTTCTTCAGGATCCTCACCCAAGAGTGAGGGCTGCAGCCTGTACTACGCTTGGACAGATGGCTACGGATTTTGCACCTAACTTCCAAAAGAAATTCCATGAAACAGTGATTGCAGCTCTGTTGCGTACCATGGAAAATCAAGGTAATCAGCGTGTGCAATCACATGCAGCTTCTGCACTTATTATTTTTATTGAAGACTGCCCCAAAGCATTGCTTGTTCTATATTTGGATAGTATGGTGAGAAATCTACATTCTATCTTGGTGATTAAACTTCAAGAGTTGATTCGGAATGGAACTAAACTGGCCTTGGAACAGCTTGTGACGACCATTGCCTCAGTTGCAGATACAATAGAAGAAAAATTTGTTCCGTATTATGATATATTTATGCCATCACTAAAGCACATTGTTGAGCTTGCTGTTCAAAAGGAACTTAAGCTTCTGAAAGGAAAAACTATTGAATGCATTAGCCATGTTGGTCTTGCTGTTGGGAAGGAAAAATTTATGCAAGATGCATCAAATGTGATGCAGCTATTATTAAAGACACAATCTGACTTAAGTAATATGGAAGATGATGACCCTCAGACTTCTTACATGGTTTCAGCATGGGCTAGAATGTGTAAAATTCTTGGAAATGATTTTCAACAGTACCTTCCACTAGTTATTGAACCTCTTATTAAGACTGCTTCAGCTAAACCTGATGTTGCTCTCTTAGATACACAAGATGTGGAAAATATGAGTGATGATGATGGATGGCAATTTGTAAATCTTGGAGACCAACAAAGTTTTGGAATTAAAACTTCAGGACTCGAAGCAAAAGCAACTGCTTGCCAGATGTTGGTTTACTATGCTAAGGAGTTAAGGGAAGGATTTGTGGAATATACAGAACAAGTTGTAAAGCTTATGGTTCCTTTATTGAAATTTTATTTCCATGACAATGTTCGAGTGGCAGCAGCAGAGTCTATGCCTTTTCTCCTGGAATGTGCAAGAATTCAGGGCCCAGAGTATCTTGCCCAGATATGGCAATTCATATGTGATCCCTTAATTAAGGCTATTGGGACTGAACCTGATACAGATGTACTCTCAGAAATAATGAATTCTTTTGCAAAGTCCATTGAAGTAATGGGAGATGGGTGCCTTAACGATGAACACTTGGAAGAACTAGGGGAAATACTGAAAACAAAACTTGAAGGGCACTTTAAAAACCAAGAATTGAGACAGGTTAAAAGACAGGAAGAAAACTATGACCAACAGGTTGAAATGTCTCTGCAAGATGAGGATGAATGTGATGTTTATATTCTGACCAAAGTATCAGATATTTTGCACTCATTATTTAGTACTTATAAGGAAAAGATTTTACCGTGGTTTGAACAGCTGCTTCCATTAATTGTAAATCTAATTTGTTCGAGTAGGCCATGGCCAGACAGACAGTGGGGATTGTGCATTTTTGATGATATTATAGAGCACTGCAGTCCAACCTCATTTAAATATGTAGAATATTTTAGATGGCCAATGCTACTAAATATGCGAGATAATAACCCTGAAGTCAGGCAAGCTGCTGCTTATGGCCTGGGTGTTATGGCACAGTTTGGTGGAGATGATTATCGTTCTTTATGTTCAGAAGCTGTTCCGCTGCTGGTGAAAGTTATTAAGTGTGCAAATTCCAAAACCAAAAAAAATGTCATTGCTACAGAGAACTGTATCTCAGCAGTAGGGAAGATTTTGAGGTTTAAGCCTAACTGTGTAAATGTAGATGAAGTTCTTCCACACTGGTTATCATGGCTTCCACTGCATGAGGATAAAGAGGAAGCTATTCAGACTTTGAGTTTTCTCTGTGACTTAATTGAAAGTAATCATCCAGTTGTACTTGGTCCAAATAATTCCAATCTTCCCAAAATAATCAGTATAATTGCAGAAGGAAAAATCAATGAGACTATTAACTATGAAGATCCCTGTGCCAAACGCCTAGCTAATGTTGTGCGTCAGGTACAGACTTCTGAAGAATTATGGTTGGAATGCATATCCCAACTTGATGATGTGCAGCAGGAAGCTTTACAGGAGTTGCTAAATTTTGCTTGATGCACTTTAATGTCACTTGAATATTTTTACCATGAAAGTAATTCCAAATAATTATTGTGAGCGTATTCCATTTTAATTGAGAGAACTGTTCTCCCTGCTGAACAGTTAATATTCCTTCCCTTTATGTTTTTCCAGGATTAGTCAGTGTTCTAGCCTTATGTTCACCTTGCATGTTTTATCTCTTAAACACAGAACTTGGTGATAACTGTGCTTCTGTTGTCTTAGAATGTTTGTCACCTTTTCCCTAGTTGATGTGAAGTATATAAAGTGTTGTTACTTGTCTGAATTATTGATGCTGAGCAAACGATATACTTGTGTCAAGATGTCATGCTGCCTATCACAAGATACTGAGAGCTAACAAAGATGGAACTTCCAGGACAAATATTTTTGGAATTATAGATGAAAAATAGTGGCAAGCTTAATTCTTCCTTGATAATACTGCCGGTTTCCATGGTAATGGGAGGGTGCTGAAATTGGGAGTTTTGAGATATTGCCATGGATGTGAGGAGTTTTCTCTATCTAGCCTATGAACTTTTTTATAATGTCCTCCTGGGAACAGGGTGAGGCATATTCATATTCTAGTCCCTAAGGTGTCCAGCTAAGAGTTAAGAGAACTTGAAAATCTTAGCCTGATTGAACTCTATTTTTCAAGTTAATCAGGACTCTCTAAGAAGTATGGTTACTGAATAGGCAGTCCTGGTACATGTAACATTGGTAGCTTGTAACACCATTATTCAGTGTTTGACAAACAGTATTTGTGGGAGTCTATTAATATTATGTGTTTGAACAGAATATTGCATTGTGTATGTATGCCATTTCCTCCCTGCAAAGCAGCCCAATAAGAAGAGAAGCCCCGGTTCAAAATGGGTCTTAAGTAGATTTCTATTTCGAAGAAGTTCTTAATAGATTCTATAGTAGCACTGAAGAGTATTCTATTATGAAAATGAAAGGGAAGCAAAATTAATTTTATCTTTAAATATGAAAAATTAAACAGCTTTGAGACCAATCATTTAGCAGTAGATATGCATTTTAAGAAAACAGTTCTATAAATCTAGAGTTAATTTTATTAATTGGAATGTTGATCTTTAATGTCAAGCTTTTTGTAGGGTAGAAAAAAGTTTTCTAGTAAGCAAATCATTGATCCAAAATTTAAGAACAAATATATCTGTCATCATTATTGTGAGTACTATGTATGTAAAGTATTTAGCAAATATTTAACACCAAGTAAATGCTTAATAAATGGTACCCTATTAATGCTGTTGTTTGTACCTATATTGTGTTTTCTTATGGTTTAGAATTGCTTTTACATTAGAATTTCCCTGATTCACTCCTTGCCAGTTCAGAAGAACAGGCCATCTAGGCTGTTGTGGACAGAGATAGGAAGTTGAGATTTTAGATGTGGAATTCCTGTCCATTACCGACAATGATTTATTATTAATAAGGGAAAAAAGGAAAGGACATTAATTATGGTATAGTCACAATTTTATTTAAGATAAATAAAAATACACATAAATAAATAGAAAAATCCTACCATAAAATATTAATAGAAATTTTCTCTGGGTGGTGGGATTAAATGGCAATTTTTCTTGTCACTAATCTATATTTTCTAATTTACCTGCAACCAACGTATTTTTTGTATAATAGTTTGTTTTTGTTTCTGTTTTTGAGTTTAAGGACCCAATCCTACTTTCATTATAGCTAAGAACACAATCATCTTGGCCTCTACATGATCTATAGCTGATGTTCCTTCAACTCATACCTGTTTATCTTAATATCCCTTCAGAAGTCCTTGGTCAAATTTCTAGCAATTCCTTACACCTTGTGCACTAGGAACTGGATATTCTGACGGATGACTTGGAATTAGGCACCATGGAGAATTATATGATAGAGAAGATGTGATCGATAGAGATATATGATATGATAGAGAAGGTATATGACAGACCTAGATTTGAATTTTGGCAAACTACTTTCTTAACCTAAGCATCAGTTTCTGCAGCTGTAAAATAGACATAATACCTAGGATTGTTGCGAGAATTAAAGGAGATAATATAAAGTGTTTGGTGGCACAGGGTTCAATAAATGCAATCTATATTATTAGAGAATCATGAAATAGGGTTGGTAGCTAAAGATGAAGGGGGATATTTGCTAGGGGATGGTGGGTTCAGATTCTTGGGCTTTGTCAAAGGAAATGATGGATGTCCAGTCAGACACATTTTTCCTCACCAGTGCTGAAATTAGACTGGTTCCTGGCTTTGTTCCTGTGAGGTACATCTAAGGGCTCTAAGGAAAGAGAGAATGCTGTAAGGGCCCAATAAGTTACAAATGTCTGATGAGAGGAGACCTTGAAAACTGGATAATAGGAACAATCCAGTGTTCCCATTTAACTATTTTACCTAATATTGCTATTTAACTTACTGTCCCCCCAAGCTTTGAAGTTTTGACTTTTATCAGCGCTTTAAAGGTTCACAATAATCAAGAATTAAATATACCGACCATTTGGCTCGATGGCTTCTACTTTTAAAATGCCTGATTTCTAGGACAATTGCACGTTTCAAGCTAGAACATTATGCGTTAAGTAGAAGATGTGTGTATCTTTTTTATAGAACATGAGAAAATAATACCTGCTTTATGGAACTATTAGCTCCTTTCTCCCTACTTTAAGCAATACCTAAATTAAAGTGAACGAGTCCACTTTTTAGACAATCTCTAAATTTTTAAATGTGTAGTGACATTGTAAGGCTAATGACTATTTAATGCTGTACGGCTTAGACTTGAATTATTTGGAGATTGTTTTTAACCGCAAGGATTTTTATTAAGGTTCCATTTCCTTTACTTATTCTTAGCAGATCTCGAGAACCGAGATGAAATGTTAGTTTTAACACATTAGATTACTTAAAATAGGAATTGATCTAAAGAACTGGGGACCGGAGTTTTAGAAATTTGAGTCCTACGAATTATCTCTTTTTCTTTTGCATGTGAACGTATGTTTCAGTTGGTTGAGTCCTTGAAACTCCTTTCTAAACTTTCCATGTTCTAGTTTTTTATTAAAAATCCGTTGGTCACAAAGAGGAAGGTGGGGGCAGAGAACATAAAATTTTTAACAGGATCTACATTTTGTGCCTTCTCACTACTCATTTGCCATTAAAGAGGGTTATCTAGCAAGCTCCTTCAGAATTATTCTTAGTTTTCAGGGCTAATTAGGATCTCGCAAAATAGAGATCCTCTTGCTATACACGCTTCTAAAAGCTCTTCGACCTTTCTGGTACCGACGAGTACAGCTGCGCAGGCGCCTTGCTTCCCTCTCCACTCTGCCTCTTAACAGCCGTCTACAAGCTGATGACATCATTGAGCTGCGCAACCTACCAGGCCTCGGGTTCGAAGTCTGTGCTTTCGCGTAGCTGGGCCGGACGCAAAGAGGGTGGGGGTGGGGGTGGGGCCTGTCCTACTACGCATGCGCACCGTGGATGGCGACGGTGTCTTTCTTTGCCTTTTTCCACAGCTAGCCCCAGAGCTTGCGGGTAGCTTGAGTGCCCTCCCCTTTCTCTCCTTGCCCCTCCCCTTCCTTTCCCCGCCCCCGGCCCAGCGGGACTTCTAACTGACAGTTGTCGCTGGGCCTCGTCCGCGCGCCGCTTCCTCCTCCCCGGGTACCCCGCAGGTAGAGAGGGGCGGGAGTGGGTGTGAGGGAGAGGAGGAGCCCCAGACGCTGCAGCCCAGTGCTGCGGCCCCCTCTGGGGCGACAAGAGAAGAGTCCCCACTTCCTCTTCACCCCTTCCTAGCACCCCGACAGCTGGTCCGGAGGGGGTGGGGCGCCAAGGCCGCGGCAACTAGGCGCGGCCTGGCCGGTGAAGAGCGGGCGGGCGGGGCGCGGAGGGGTGAGGCTAAGAAGGGCCTGGCGCGCGCCGCCGCCGGGGGGAGGGGAGAGGAGGGCACCTAGGCTCTCCTCTTCTCTCCCCCCTCCCTCTCGCGCCATGTAACCCCGCCCCGCCGGCTGCGAGCTCGAGACCCCCGTGAGTAGTGAGCGGAGCTGGCGGCTGAGAGTGGAGCCCGATGGGGCTGGTGCTGCGAGGCTCGGCCGAGCCCTGAGGAAGCAGCCCGCGCTTACGCGTCCCCCGGCGCCTCGAGCGGCCGCTCCACACGACCCAGCCTGATCCTGCCGGGGCCATGAGCGTGCCCGAGACGCCGGGGGAGATGGAGCCGGCCGGGGAGGAGGAGTGGCAGCCACCGGCGCCCGAGGAGGAGGACGGCGAGGTGGAGATGGCAGCGGCGGTCCCGGTCTCAGGGCCGGCCCAAGGGAGGAGATCCTTCTCGCGGGAGGATGAGGACGGCCAGAAGGAGGAGGAGGAGGAAGAGGAGATGGTGGTCGGGGGCGGTGGCTGCAAGGAGCAGGAGCTGACCTATGAGCTGCAGCAGGGTTACCGCATCCTGGGCGAGTTCATGCAGGAGAAGCACCGGGGCCTCACCACCCCCTTCTTGCAGCCCTTGGGGGGCGTTGCCACTGGGGAGGATGAGGTGGCCGAGGGGCCGCGCGGCGGGGCCCGGGGCGGTCGCGCCCTCCCGCAACAGTTCGGGCAGGGCATGTGTCTGCTGAAGATGGAGGAGAAGTTCGCCAGCGGCCAGTATGGGAGCATTACCGAGTTCGTGGCGGACTTCAGGTTAATGCTGGAGACGTGCTACCGCCTGCGTGGGGTGGACCATTGGATCTCCAAACAGGGCCAGAAGCTGGAGATGATGCTGGAGCAAAAGTTGGCGCTTCTCTCTCGGTAAGTGAACCCTATCCTGGATGGGACTGATGGAGTGACACAAACAGCCTCTCACGTGTCTGAAGATGGATTGGGCCGGGCGGTGGGGGGGGGGTGTCGTAGCTGGTAGGTGCAGAGTTGGTGTTGAGAACCCAGGGAAAAGGAGCAGCCTTGATTGGGGGCCCGCAAAGGTGTGATGGATGTGGGCACCCAGATGAAAAGCCGAAAGGGAGCCGAGCCCTGAGCCGTGAAGAACAGGTAAAGTTTGTAGGTATAAAATAAAATGATGCCAATGGGAAGAATTACGGGGATAGGGTAGAGGAAAAATTTTAGTGTGATAAAATTTGGACCACAACTTTTAGACAGTTTTAACATGACATTAAAAAAAAGTTTTTAAAATGAAATATCGTTAGAAAAATGTGTTTGGCTCATGTAAAAAGATGGTCGTTTCAAACCAAGAAATTTATCGTTTCATTACATGTCGGCCATCGTAAATTTATGGGGTGGTTTTTTTTTTTTAATTTTTATTAACATACAATGTATTATTTGCTCCAGGGGTACAGGTCTGTGAATCAACAGGCTTACACATTTCCCAGCACTCACCGTATCACATACCCTCCCCAAAGAACATAACCCAGCCACCCTATCCATAGCCCCCTATGGAGTGTTTTTAAATGATTGATAATTACTGTGGCGTGTTCCTGATCTTTTCTCTCAGGTTTATATGAACAGACTGAATTTTTGCGGAAATAGTGGATGCATCAAAACAAAAATTTTGAAATTTTAAATGTTTAGACATCTGTTTATTCTACTAGAAATCATAGTCAATTCAGGTGGCACTGTGCTCTTGGTATATTATACCCATATATTCAGAGTCAGTTATTTTTCTTTAGTGAGAGAAAGTAATGTAACACAAGAGGTATTAAATAAATGTATTTTTAATCATTTATTTGATGTGAGCCAAATTAATTTCTCAAGTGAATAGAAATTTAGGAATAGAAAAATAATTGAATGTTGGAAATGGTAGTTCAAGTGGAATACTACTTAGATTTTTTAAGAGCTGACTGAACTTGCATAAATCACTTTACCTTTTTGGCTTTAGTTTCTTCATCTGTAATATGGGGATAATAAGAGTACCTCATGGTGTTACCCTAGGATTAAATGAGTTAATAAATGTAAAGTTAGCAGTGTCGGTTCCACAGTTAGTCTGATATAAATTACAACCATTATAGTATTAGTAATAGTAGTTGAATAGAATGAATATTTTCCTCATATCTGAAACTGGGCATTATATTAGTGCTTTTATGACTAGCTCCTGAGAAGTTGTAGGTTTTTGCTCCTTGATTTTATAATGGTAATTTAAAAATAATCTAACGTGTCCACTGGCTTCCCATATGTTTTCAAGACTATCAGTGACTTCTTTCACTGAAAATGTTAGTTAACATAGTGCTTAACTCAGGGGGGGCTCTATTTAAGGAATCCCTTCTGAGACCTTTCATAAAGTGGAATTATTTCATAATAATTATTCACAGGTTTACTTTTAATACTTTAGTGATATCTTACTGGTGTAGTGTGTTTATTACTCTTGTCTCCACAGAGTCATTACAGAGTCATTATAGTTATGACTCATAAAAAACAATCCATTCACATGTCATTATTTTTAAGTGGTAAAATATACTCCAAATTGGTATCATAAGAGTTTAGATCTGGAAGGCACCAGAGAATTTATTTAGTCCAAGCATTCAGTTTTATAGATGTGGAAACAGGGATTTATTTTATTTTATTTTTTTTTTAATTTTTTTTTTATTTTTTTAATTTTTTTATTTTTTTCAGCATAACAGTATTCATTATTTTTGCACCACACCCAGTGCTCCATGCAATCCGTGCCCTCTACAATACCCACCACCTGGTGCCCCCAACCTCCCACCCCCCACCCCTTCAAAATTCTCAGATCGTTTTTCAGAGTCCATAGTCTCTCATGGTTCACCTCCCCTTCCAATTTCCCTCAACTCCCTTCTCCTCTCCATCTCCCCTTGTCCTCCATGTTATTTGTTATGCTCCACAAATAAGTGAAACCATATGATAGGAAACAGGGATTTAGAATGAGATGAGAGAATGGTTGCACGGATGTGCTAAGGAGTATAGCGTATTGGTTTGAATGAATTATAAGTGTTTTCAGAAGCATTGTGTGTATAAGAAAAACTTCTTGAGTTCTACAAAAGAGCAGGAAGATTACTTCCGTTCTTCATAAAGTTAATTTCTCAGTGCTTAGAATGATACCTGGTGGCTAATGCTCAGAATACTATATTCCCATATGATGTAATAGCATCCATACTTAGAAAACATTCTGTTGTTTATAAACATAATAATGTATTTCTGATATTCTTAGTTCAAGAAGACAAAATTCTTGCATTTTAGTAGCAAAAAATAATATGATGGCCTCAGATAAAGTTTTGAGTCCCTTGCTTTTATTGTATTTGATGTATGTAAACATTTTATAAATAATAGGTTTGCCAGACCACACTTGTAGATACTAGGAATTCATTTCTTTTTCTGTAATAGCCTAAAATCTGAGTTATCACTAAATAAATACTTTGGGCATAACTTTGAGAAAAGTATTGGTTATAACTGTTTGGTATACAATTAAGATACACAGAGATACATGTTCCAGAACAACATCCCATAGACTCTCTACATGAGTATGATTTTCCGCAGTTGACTCAAATACCTTATTTGTAAATACCCGGTACATGGTGTTTTAGTAATAAAAGAAATTACCTAGATATAGTTTAAGTTTTATATATGTAAAATATTGAATTGATTCTTAGTTTTAGAGTATTGTAAAGAGAACTTTACATCTGCTCCAATACTGCTAAGCTTTTATAAGTATTTTATGAACAAGAAACGAGATACATTAGAGAAGATGCGACATTACCATAGAGCAGCCAATGACATTAGTACCCTGGACTGTGGACACAGTGTTTAATTTGAATCTCAGTCCAGTCATTTGTATTATGAGAGTGTTACGCTAGGTTATTGATTGTACAAATAATGTGAGTGTCTGCCAAAGCTAGACATTCAGGTCTCTGAGATCAAATGATAAGTCCCGTGCCCCTAAGTGGTTTATAGTTGAATAGGGAAACAAAAACCTAAAAAGATGATGTTCTGTAGTGGACATATAAACAGGTACAAGGGAAACTTAAGAGGGAAACCCAAGTCTGGGGGGGATCATAAATGAGAGGAGGAAATGAGAAGGGCTAAAGAGATTAGGTAAAAGTTATCATAAAGAAGTTTATACTTGAACTTCTTGATTATTGAAGGAGTTGAAGATTGCTGCGGGATATTTTTTGGAGGGTTTGAGGGGGGCAATCTAGAATGCTCAACTACAATGAATACAAGGTATGAAACAGCATGCTGTTTCTGAGAACTACAGGTACTTCTGTGTGGCTACAGTGTGGTCTCCAGAGTAGTATTTGCACCACTGCAGGTATACAGGATGATTGATTGATTGGGGTGAGGGAAGAAAATATTACAACTTCAGTATGCTCTGTTTGTTGTTTTTTTAAAATTCTTTTTAAATCTCTATTTTTGGTTTGCTTTTTGTGGTATATATAGTAGCATTACATGTGTAAATTCTATGAATTTATAAATATAATCGTATGTAAATATATAATAGCAATAAATAGCAATATGTTTTGTATGTATAATATTTGTGATAGAACTAGGACTAAGACTTAGACAACATATCTATTCTCAAAGTTATATTTTAGAAGGGAACTCATTCATTTATTTGAAGCAACTGAGAAATAGCAATTAGCATTAGAAATATGGAGAAGATCATCTAAGTGAAGAGAAATAAAAAATACTTAATAGGAATTTAGGTGCAGAGCTGTAGAAACTGTCAAATATGAGTTAAGAATTTTTGATTCCTCCACATTTTAAATAATGTTGTATTTGAAAGCTTTTAAATTTTAAAATATTGTTGAAAGGTTTAAGAATATTGCTATAAAGCCAGAAGGTGGCTTTTCATAGTTTTAAAAGATTGTAGAAGTCAAAGAGTTATCACCTGTGACCCCAACAGAGCGGAACTTAAATTTTTAATCTTAGCCATTTAAAATAATGTTTTGGGGGCGCCTGGGTGGCTCAGTGGGTTAAAGCCTCTGCCTTCAACTCGGGTCATGATCCCAGGGTCCTGGGATCGAGTCCTGCATCGGGCTTTCTGCCGTCAGGGAGCCTGCGTCCTCTCTCTCTGCCTGCTTCTCTGCCTGCTTGTGATCTCTCTGTCAAATAAATAAATAAAATCTTTAAAAATAAAATAAAATAAAATAAAATAATGTTTTGGCAAAACAAACAAGGAAAAGAAAGAAAAAGACACAAACCAAGAAACAAGAGTCTTAACTATATAGAATAAACTGATGGTTACTAGAGGAGGGGAAGGTGAGGGGGAAATGGATTAAATAGGTGATGGGGATTAAAAAGTATACTTATGATTAGTACTAAGCAATGTAGAATTGTTGAATCATTATATTGTACACCTGATCCTAATAGAATACCGTATGTTAACTATATTGGAATTAAAATTTAAAAACTTAGTAAAAAATAATGTTTTGGTGAAAATCATCTATGACTTTTCCTTGTTAAAATTATTTTTGATTTCAGAACTAATGCGCTGTTAAATGATACATGTAATAGGCTTAAAAAATACTTTTTAAAAATATAACTGAAGGTTATTTAGTTTTGTGATTACTTTTTGCAGATATTTTTCTTCGGGTTGAAAGTACAACAGCATCATCATTAAGCCTCAAAAATGTGAAAACACTAGTGGCTTCCAACTACAAGTGCTTATTCTCAGTTAAGATCAAAATCCAGAAATTAATTGGGAATTTAGACATGATGCTTCTTTCTCTCTAGTAGTCTAACTTCCCCCACCTCTACTGGATTCTATCTTCTTAAAGTAAATCTTTAAAAATTGGGGACCTTGGTAATAGAATTTAGATTTACCTCTTGTTTGGAACTATAGAATGTTAAACCTTAAACCTTGATACTCCATATAGTTTATTACAGTTGCCATTCTAAAAAAATAGTTGTGGTAGAGAAGAGTCAGAAAATGTTTAGGTGCACTGATGAAAGGATGAAGGATTTCAATTAATAAGACATTTATTGAGTGCCTCCTTTGTGTTAGGATTTATTTATAATAAAAGGTTAAATGTGTTAAAACTGTGATTCTCTAACTTTTGCCGTTGTCAGACATCTGGAGGTCAGATACTATTTGCAGAACATTGAGAAATATTGATAAATTTGATTTAATTGTATCATATGATTTTTGTTAGGGGGTCCAAAAGGCTTACAAAAAATTGTGGAAGGAAACTCTTAATTGAAGAGATTCTATCTAGTGCATTAGGTTTTTTCCCCCCTACAAATGGGGAGAACATAATCACTTTTGGATATTTGATGGTACATCTTGGTTCACTCATGAAATAACTGTTTCAAAGGTGTATAATTTGAAGACTACTGTGATGAGCTTTATTATAGAGTGTCAGAGGAGTATGCCGGAGGGATAACTACTGGGAAGGTAGGAAACTGTGATTGAAAAATATTAGATTTTATTCTAGGAGTCATAGTTTTGGAGGGTGGGTAGCATATTGATATGTGGATTGAGTTCATTAAACAATTATTTACCTATTCTATGATAGTAAGTGATAGGTAAAGACATGTAGATATTAGTGATAAACATGACATCATCCCTTACTTCAAGGTAGTAGGTAAATTGAAATGAACAATTCAAGGTATGGAGGTAGTAGAGTACAGAATATTCCAGAGGAATAGTTTATACCCAGTGGATGAAGTGTAGGATGATGGGGGCTTGTAGTGTCGGATAAGTCTAGAAAAGTAGGCTGGGGCTAATTAAGGAGGACCTAGAATGCTTGCTAAGGAATTTAGAATGTAAGCAGTGTAGATCCATTACAGGCTTTAGCCAAGGGAGTGACATGATTTTACTAGTATTTTGAGGGTTGAAGGCTAAAATGGAAAGAGATGAAGAAAGGAAACTAGTTAAAAGATTATTGAGTTAATCCATCATGAGATAATAAGTAATAGGAATGAAAAAATGGATGAGGATATAAAAGAGGTAAGTACAGGAAGTGAAAGTGGTCAAATGGCAAGCTGTTGGATGTAGGGTGTGAAGGAGAGGATGATGTACAAAATGATGTACACCTTGAGCCCAGGTGATGGTGATGCTGAGAGAACATGAGGCATTCATTTGAAGATATGCAACTGAGAATTATTAGAAGGCTGCCGATAGAGCTCAGCAGTGCGATTAGAGTTAGGTTAGAGATGTTTAATTAGGAATTAATCTGAAGAAATGGGAGTGAATGAGATTGCTGAGGGCAGAATCTAGTGAAAATACAAGAGGACTAAAGGCAGAACTTTGTGTGAGGATTGACTGTCTTCAAACTGGAAAGACTAAACATTAGAAGATGATTAAAATCCGCATAATATATGATAAAAGCTGAAATAATTAAGGAGAGCCAATTAATAAAACTGAAAAGAATTCATTCTGGCATAAGTAAAAGATATATGGAATATAGTAAATTTATAGACTTTATTATTTTAGGCGATTTTGTTTCACTTGTTAATTTGAGAATGATTTAGACTTAATACAGTAAAAGTGTCCTAATGGATTCAAATGTTTTGCCTTACAGCCTGTTTCTCATTGTATTTATTTGTGCCCTTGTATTTATTTTTATTTCTAAAGAAAAAAACTAGAGCAGCAGGGGTATGTTCCAGAGTGATTGGGTCCCTTCCATAGTTGTGTTTTAACTTTCAAGTCATGTCTAGGCTATCTTAATAAAATTGGAGATGCTCATAATGAATAATAGCCATTTTCATTTCCAAAGAACTTGCATAGTAGTATGAATCTTTAAAATACACATTAAAGTACTTGAGGCTCTTCTTTTTTTAATTGGGAAAGACTAATAAACCCCAGTGGTAGTATTATCTATCACCATGCCCTTTATTTTATCATCTTCCACTTGGGACCTGTGAGTGTTCAGAATTAATTGTGCTTAAAAGTTAGGATATTAAAAAAAAAGTTAGTATATTAAGTATGTTCCCTTTGAAAAAAGACTTTGGAACACCAACAAAATGTTAGTAGTGGTTATTGCTAAGTAGCAAGATTCTGGGTATTTTTCATTTTCTTTTTACTTTTCTATAGGTCCTAGATTATTACTTTCCAGTTAAAAAAGATTTTATTTAAAGGAAATTAGTATTTTTGACTTTGGTAAGAAATTGTATTAAAAATTTGTATCACCAAAGTTGTTAAATAGTATATTTAGATAAATTGTCATAACCGAGTAGTGGAACTGTGGGTGTTAATTTTTCCTTCCACTCCTAATTTCTTTTGTTTACAACGACCATATATTACTGTTGTTATTTTTGTATACCATTCAAAATATAAAATATATAAATTTTGTAGGTGCACTTTTAAGGACTTGGAATAGTTAATGGTAAGAACTCATCCCAAAATTTTATATTTAAAGCTTGGTGTACAGCCATCTATCTGAAAATAACTTCACAAAAATAACTCTTCTGATAGCTCTTTTATATTTATATTTATATTTTAGTATGTCTGGAAATTCTCACTTTTTCATTTCTGTGTAGGCATCCTATTATAAGATAAAAACACAAGAATACAATTGAGATAAACCAGTTTATGGTAAATCTGCTTGATTATCAACCTCTTGCTACAAGTTTGTAAAGTACTTTACTAATACTGCTCTTTTTTTTTTTTTTTTAAAGATTTTATTTATTTATTTGACAGACAGAGATCACAAGTAGGCAGAGAGGCAGGCAGAGAGAGGAAGGGAAGCAGGCTCCCTGCTAAGCAGAGAGCCCGATGCGGGGCTCGATCCCAGGACCCTGGGATTGTGACCTGAGCTGAAGGCAGAGGCTTTAACCCACCGAGCCACCCAGGCGCCCCCTAATACTGCTCTTCTGTGAGTACTTTACTGATACTGATTTTATGTTTTTAAACTCCTTTTCAATTTCAATGGTAGATTTTTAACAAGTATACTAAGGAACACTAAAATTCTGCTAACTATATAGTTCCCAGTGAATTTGGACTGTTTCTCTTGTTGGTACTAAAAATAAGAACAGAGTCCACTTCATTTGCATTGAAGGATAGAAACAGATCATCTGAAAAGCTTACTACATAGAAATGTTATCCCATAGAAATAGTTATAGATTGTTTTCATGCTAGCCTATAAGCTTAATTTTTTATTTTATTATTTTTTAAAGATTTTATTTGTGTATTTATTTGAGAAAGAGAAAAAGGGAAAGCACAGGCAGGAGGAGTAGCACAGAGAGAGCGAGAGAACCAGGCTCCCGGCTGAGCAGGGAGCCTGATGTGGGGGTCAGTCTCAGGACCCTGGTATCATGACCTGAGCTGAAGGCAGTCACTTATCTGACTGAGGCATCCAGGCACCCCTCAGCTTAATTTTCAAAAATCTGAATTACTATAATTGGAGGATAAAAATATTAGAATATAATCAGTAAACAAAACTGAAGATATATTTTATATTTGTCTTGAATACTTGTGCTTGAGGAAAGTAGGTTTAAATTTGGCTCTTCTAACAGATAAATTCATTTCCCAACTTGCTCATTTGCTTCTCTGATGGTACCTTATTTGCAAGTCTTTCCTAAGCATCATATCTAAGGTAATATTCCTCTCCCTGGTTTTGTCTATCTCCCTTAACCTCCTTGTTTTTCTTCATAGCATTTATTGCAACCTAACATATATGATCTAATTACATAGATCTTTTTCAATTTTTTAAAATTTAAATACAGTTTAGTTAACATTATAGGCTATTACTAGTTTCAGGGGGTAATTACATATATCTTGTTCTCTCTTACTAGAATGTAAAATCTATGAGGGCAGGGACTTTTTTGCTTGGTTTGTTGCCATTTGACTTGCATTTTAGCAGTACATGGGTTATAAATTCTAAAGGTTGTTTTCAAAGGTTTTAGGGGCATCTCTCTCAAAGGGTGTTTCCTAGGTCCCCGACATTAGAATGGTGTTAAAAAGCAGATTCCCTAGCTCCAGAATATTTATATCTGTTATATTTATATCTGTTAACTTATAATCTCAGAGTGGAGATAAGGAAATCTACTTTTTTAGTAAGCTCCCTAAATGATTTTTATGCATGATAAAGATTGAGGACTGTTTCAGGGTATAGTCACTGTGTCGTATTTGATTTCTCTTCAGAATTTAGAGTTTTCATTGAAATATTTAGCACTGCTTTTACACTTGTCAACCCTTATTTGCATTGCAGTTTGGGTTATAGTTGAAATGAAGGGAAGGAGGAGAGAAGTGATAGGAGAGTCCTGTACTCATGTTTTCATGTGGAATACAGTTTCAGAAGTAATTGGTAATAAGTGAATGTGTCTGGGATGGGGGGAGGAGAGGATACTAGATGTATTATTCCTTTGAAAAAGAACAGACCTTGAAAGTCATGAGTTTGTCACAGAATATTACACAAAGCAATTTCTATTTTTAGATAATTTTTTTACATTGTTTAAAACTTTAATTTCTAATATCCATCAAAGCAAAACAGTAGGGGCACCTGGGTGGCTCAGTGGGTTAAAGCCTCTGCCTTCAGCTCAGGTCATGATCTCAGGGTCCTGGGATCGAGCCCCACATGGGGCTCTCTGCTCAGCAGGGAGCCTGCTTTCTCTTTTCTCTGCCTGCCTCTCTGCCTATTTGTGATCTCTCTGTCAAATAAATAAATAAAATCTTAAAAACAAAACAAAACAAAACAGTATTTGAATCCTTACATACTTATTACTCATTCCCCTATAAAATTTATTCACAGCTGATTCTGCCCCGTTCATACCTTCCATATACCTCCCTTCTGTAGTATTTTGAAGTCATTGACAACAGATTATTCTGTAAATGCTTCAGTTTGTAATGCTCAGAGATGAGAACTGCTTCATTTAAAATGCAACTACAGTACCATAAAAAGACAAAAAACTTCTGGGGCGCTTGGGTGGAGCAGTGGGGTTAAGCATCTGCCTTCAGCTCAGGTCATGATCCCAATGTCCTGGGATAGAGCCCCATGTCAGGGGGGTCCTCCCTCAGCAGGAAGCCTGCTTCTCCCTCTCCCACTCCCCTTGTTTGTGTTCCTTCTCTCTCTGTGTCTTTCTCTGTCAAATAAAAAAAAAAAATCTTTTAAAAAATTTAATAGTAAAAATCCAGTGTTCACACTAGTTGTTTCAAAAATTATAATTTCTAAATTTTTATTGTTGTTTGAACATGATCCAGATAAGTCCACACATTGTGATTGGTTCATATTTCTCTTTAATTTATAGATTTCTCTTTCTTCCTTCTCTTTCTCCTTATCCCCGACTCTTCCCCTTCATTCTTGCATTGATTTTGTTGAAGAAACTAGGTTATTTGGGGTCTTCTAGTCTTGGATTTTGCTGATAGCATTCTGTTCTTTTGTCCTATTTCCTATAAATTGGTAGTTTTGGAAGCTCCATCAAATTTAGAATAATGTGTTTTTGGAGGCGAGGGTCAAGACTACTTCCTGAGGTAATGATGAATTTATCAGTTTCTAGTTTTCTTTTAAATCAATTATGGATTATTAGATTTGGCATGATGGCATAATGTAATTTTTCTGGATTTGTTAAAGTAGTAATGAGTAATATAAGGTTTTGGGTTCTTTTTTCCTTTAGAGTTAAAATTCATCTATTAAAATTTATATGACAAGTTATCTTTTCTCAATTTCTTCCTGTAGTGGAGTTTGGAACATGGAAGTAATATCCAGGGCAAGCTACTTTATATATAATCTGAGAAAATTGATTTTAACTTAGAATCATATTAAAGTGTTAATTCTAGAAGTACTTTTACTCCATTGGGCTAATACTGTGATGTTATGTTGATATAAAATAACATCAATATTTTTAAAAGTCTGAAGTTAAAGACACTGGGTTTTATTCTCATCTGTTTGCATCATGTAAACCTGTTGTGTGATCTTACATATCAGCTTTGGATATGAATACTATTCTTTGTGTTTCTCATTTGATCTTAGGAAGCAATGAAAAGAGACCCAGTGTAAGCTAATCATAGTGTTGCTCTGCACTATATCAGATAAAGTATTATGTTAGTTGACCTCATACCCTTTTGGTTGATATTTAAATTTTGTGTTTCTCTTTCTGTAATTTAGTATGACTTCCAACCTTTCATAAAGTTTGAAGTTTTTAACTGGAATTCTACACAACCCCCTCTCTCCATACAGTATGCAAAAGTGTGTGTGTTTGTGTGTGTATTTTAGTTTTTCTAGGGAGGTGTCTATTTTAGTTTTTCTGAAGCCTGATACAGAATTAATTGCTCTTTCCTCAGTACTTTGTGATTCTTAGTTTTGTATCTGTTTATAGCATGTAAGAAAATTGTTAGGGATATATCTGGTTCTATCTTATTGTGCTTTTCAAGAGGGCAGAGAATATGTTTTATCCATCATTGCATCTTCAGGGTTTAGGGTGTACATAATAGTTGTTTGGTAATTCCTGAATTAATGAAATAGGTAAGCATATAAAAAAAGATCAAAGAAATGTTCCATTATATCAAGTCAAATTCCTCCTTGTTTTTAAAGACACAACACAGTTGTCATCTCAAGAAAACTTCTTTGCCCATCTCTTCCTTCCTCTTCTTTTCAACATGGGGTAGGTGTACTCCTCTGTTCTTACAGGATACACCTTTCGGAGTCATATGGTTTGTATTAAAGTTTTTGAATACCATGATATTGAAGTTGTCTGTTTCCATATATATTTGAGTCATTAAATTTTAAGACTGTCTTATGCATTTTTGTATATCTAGAAGTTGGCTGTTCATGTGCAGAGAAGCTCAATAGGTAATGGTTAAGTTTAATGCAGATAACCATATCTTCCCTTAAAGGATGGATACTGTATTTAAAAGCATAATAGAAAGTAGTGTGTGGTTAATATAGTAAGACAGTTAATTATATTCAGCATGTATTTTCCTTGCTTATTATTTGATAGGGCACTGTAGAGGGATTCAAAGATGAATATGGAAAGATAGGAGTTGATAAACTAAGTTGATATAAAGATCATTCAATTAACAAGAGAAGAATATTCACAAGTGCAAAGGCAAAAAAAGCTACTGTATATAGCTGGGGAATACTTTGGCTAGAGTGTAGTTATGTATAGAAAAGTAGTGACAGGTGTTAGGGGGAGAGGAACAGATTTTGGAGCCAGATCACATAGGGCCTAATATGCTACACTAATAAAGAGTTTGATATTCCAGATTCATGAGTTATTAAAAGCTTGTAAGCTAGAGAATTAGAAAAGAAAATTAATGTCAGTTTGATCTTTTTCTATATCTTAATTTTTGGCTTCTTTTAGTTTTAATTTTGCATTTGACTTTATTCCTCTTAAGTTGCAGGTTTGGCGGAGGATTATATAGAAATATAACTGGAAAAAGTTGGTTTACATTAAGCAGAAATCCAAGAGTAATGCTAGAAAGAAGAGAAAGACAGCACTTTCTTTTTGCCAAATAATTTAGATAAGATGTTATATTTAAATACCTAAATAATATTAGGTTGCACATGGGTGGTTTCTTTAATTTAAAAATTTCAGTCTTCTCCCAGTTCACAGAGGAAAAAAATTTGCATACAGTACAGAATTCTACGTATTTATTTATTTAAAAAATTCTATTTATTTATTTGACAGAGAGAGAGATCACAAGTAGGCAGAGAGGGAGAGGAGGAAGCAGGCTCCCTGCTGAGCAGAGAGCCTGATTCGAGGCTGGGTCCCAGGCCCCTGAGACCATGACCTGAGCTGAAAGCAGAGGCTAACACACTGCGATACCCAGGCACCCCAGAATTTTCTACCAATTTAAGTTACTCTATCTGGCAAGATATTTTCAACAGTTTTGTTTGCCAGTAAGCAAAGAAAAAAAAAAGCATGGCAAATATAATTAATAGGCTGCAAACACATATTGACATAACTGGCTATGGTTAATTCGACAGTTTAGTTTTTATACCAAATCTGTATGTATAATGTAATTATAAGAACATAATCTCAAACAAATAACATGTTGAATAAAAGGTTTTGAGAAACAATTAAATTATGATCCACAGAGTACTGAACAAGTGTGAGAAACCATTTATAATCCTCCAGTTTATCTGAATCCCTGATTATGGTGCAATTGCCAGTACTTTAGTAATTTCTTCTAATTACTAATTCTGGTAGGGAATTTGTTTGGTAGTGAGATTTAAGTCAAAGGTTATTAGTTATATTTAAGTCTTATTTTGAAGCAGGTATCATGGCTGGTGCCTGGGTGGCTCAGTCGGTGAAGCGTCTGCCTTCCTATTCAGATCATGATCCCAGGGTCCTGGAATGGAGCCCCACATCAGGCTCCCTGCTCAGCAAGGAGCCTTCTTCTCCCTTTCCCTCTGCCTGCTACTCCTCCTGCTTGTGTGCTCTTTCTCTCTATCTTAAAAAAAAGTATCATGGCAAGAGTGTATAGACTAGAATAACTGAGATCTATTTTAATTTTTTTTTAAAGATTTTATTTATTTATTTGACAGACAGAGATCACAAGCAGGCAGAGAGGCAGGCAGAGAGAGAGGAGGAAGCAGGCTCCCCGCTGAGCAGAGAGCCGGATGCGGGGCTCGATCCCAGGACCCTGGGATCATGACTTGAGCCGAAGGCAGAGGCTTTAACCCACTGAGCCACCCAGGCGCCCCCTATTTTAATTTTTTAATAGCAGTTTAAATTTTTTCTAATAGTTAAAATTTATTAACTTCTTTCCATATGCTATAAATACTCTGCCAAGCATGCTCTTTGAAGAAGATTTAGATAAAATAGAAAATTGTAAAAAAATTGAAATAAGAAATCTCCCATCCCATCAAACAGAGATACTCACTTGGTAGCCTTCTTATCTATATCATATATATTATTTAGTCACACATAAAATTGCAATACAAAATTTGGATTTGCCGTATCTACAGTTTTATATCCCTCTTATCACCTATTAGATTTGATTTTGCTTGTTAATCAAATGTTACATATGACTGTTACATATGAAACTGTATACTAACAGGATAACAACAGTAAGATTTTGTAATGGGGTTTTAGTTTTGGTTTGGTTTGGTTTTTGACTCCGTAGTTTTTTCTTTTAAAACATTTATTTTTTGCCATATAGATTTGCTGTCTTTTGCTTTGTTTGGCTACCAACGGAAAATGACACCACCTTCAGTAAAAATGAGCCTGACTCATTAACAAGTAGGTTGAAGCCATCAGTCATGCCATGATGAGTTTGTGAGATTTATAGTAAGAATACATCTTAAAAATATATTTTAGTGCTTCTAATCACAGAGCTTAGCTTGCTTTCTCATATCCTCGTCACTCTACCATATTTTGTAGTTATCCTTTTCAACAGTACTTGTGATTAATTTGCCAATCTAGAGCAAGTAGTAGGAATAGAACCTGTCTTGACTGCCTTTAATACACAAAAGACCAGTAGAACTTTTGAAATTACACTTTATCACAATTTTAGTTATTAGTTAACAAATACTAAGTGTCACTCTCCGTCACTCTTTTTAAAGGGCTTTATCAATATTAAAGTATCTAATCCATACAACTCTTGAGGTAACTGGTGATTTATATAACATATTTTACAAATGAGAAAAAGGGACACAAAAAAACAATTCGCCCAAACTAGTTAGTGGCAGCACCTGGATTGGAATCCAGCCTCTTTGGCTCCAGAACCCAGGTACTTAATCACTGTGCTGTGTTGCTGAAGAACAAGAGCTCTAGGGATTGAGAGAAAAGAGCCCTTATACCTGAGAGAGAGGCTGGAGAGAAAGGAATCATAAAGAATTTCAAGGAGGAAGGAACATTTAGAAACCTGTGGTGGGAGGATTGATAGTATTTGCAATAAAATTATTCAAAATAATTATATGTGTGAAATATGTGAAAATCTGAAGGAAATAGTTGAAGTATAACTAGACTGTACATGGACTTTGTTGAGCTAAACAATGATTAGTATATGTTTTAATAGCTTATTAACAAAAGTACATCTGGTGGCAAAAATTTTATTGTGTGTAGGTAATACATACACTTGCTCCTCTACTATTAAGAAATTATTACTGTTACTAGCTTCTTTTCTTCAATTTCGTGTCTAATAGCCATCTCAAATTTTAACATGTGCAAAACCGAACTTGTGGTTTGTTTTGTTTTGCTTTTCTAAGTCTACTCGTACCTTCTGAATAAATTACTCCACTGTCTATCAAGTTGCTTTGGGCAGAAAAACTCGCTTTTTTCATTGATTCTTCGTTTTCATTTACTTCTCATATTAAGCATATCAACCAGTTGTAAGCCGCCTTTTGTGAATAACTCTTTGCTATCTCTCTCCTCTGTTTCTCACCACTTTACAAGTCATTATCATCTCTTGCCTGGAATACTGTTGTTGTAGTTTTCTGACTTTTGTTTTCTTTATTCTGCTTTTTCCTCCTAGAGTACCATTTTCTACTTAGCATCCAAAGTGAACTTTTAAAAATGTACATACATTAAAAGAAGTTACTATCCTCCTAAAGTGCTTCATGGGCATTTAAGCTATAGTAAGGAGTTTGGCTTACCATTTTATGTACCAGTAAAGCCATTTCTCACCTTAGAGCCTTGATACTTGTTTGTTCTTTTATCTAGAATACTCTGTCCCCAAGATTTTTTTTGGTTTTTGGGTTTGTTTCTGTCATGGCTGGCTCCTCCTCTCAGTTCCTCAGAGAAATTGTTCTTGAGTGTCTGTCCCAGAGTTTACAGTATGTAACTTGTAGTTAGAACTGATGTTTGTATGTATGTATTTGTTTTCTTACTTTTTGTATCTTACTCATTTTGTGTATTTTCAGTGAGGATAGGAATCTTGCCTGTGTTAATCTTGTTATAATTATTGCCAACTCATAGCCCATTACCTATAAGTAATTAATATTGAATGAAGGAATAAATGAATGAGTGAACAAATGAATGTGGAGCTGTCTGGAATTTGTTTTGATCAAGGAGTAAGGTTGAAATCAACCTTTATTTTTGCTCATATTCAGCTAGTTGCAGCATTATTTTTTTCCATTGTTTTGTTATACCATCTTTATAATACATTAATTTCTTCATGTGCTTGGATTTTTTTTTGAAGTTTTTATTTAAATTCTGGTTAATTAACATACAGTGTAATATTAGTGACAAGTGTACAATATAGAGATTCAGCATTTTCATACATCACCTGGTACTCATTACAAGTGTACTCCTTAATCCCTATCACCTGTTTAATCTATCCCCCGTCCATTCCCATTTTGGTACCATCAGTTCTCCAGTGAAGAGTCTGTTTGTTGGTTTGCCTCTTTCTTTTTTTTCTCTTTGCTCACTTGTATTGTTTCTTAAATTCCACATATGAGTGAAATCATACGGTATTTGTCTTTTTTTGACTTAGTTCGCTTAGCATAATACTATATAGCTCCATATATATTTTTTGCAAATGGCAAGATTTCATTCTTTTTTTACGTCTGAGTAATATTCCCTTGTGTATATACCCCACATCTTTTTTTTTTAAGAATTTTATTTATTTATTTGCCAGAGAGAGAAAGCACAAGCAGAGGGAACAGCAGGCAGAGGAAGAAGCAGACTCGCTGCTGAGCAAGGAGCCGGATGTGGGACTCAATCCCAGGACCCTGGGATCATGACCCAAGCTGAAGTCAGATGCTTAACCAACTGAGCCACCCAGGTGTCTCACCCCATGTCTTTATCCATTTATCAGTCAATGGATACTTGGACTATTTCCATAATTTGGCTATTGTAGATGATGCTGGGTGCATGTATCCCTTCGAATTAGTATTTTTGTATTCTTTGGGTAAATGCATAATAGCATAATTGCTGGGTTGTAGGGTAGTTCTATTTTTAACTTTTTGAGGATCATCCATACTGTTTTCCAGAGTAGGTGCACCAGTTTGCATTTCAACCAGCAGTGCAAGAGGATTCCCCTTTCTCTGCATCCTTGCCAACACCCATTGTTTCTTGTGTTGTTGATTTTCCCCATTCTGATAGGTGTGAGGTGATGTTTCATTGTAGTTTATGATTTGTATTTCCCTGATGATCAGTGGCACTGAGCTTATAAAACTCAACACCCATAAAGTAAATAATCCAATTAAAAATAGGCAGATGACATGAATAAACATTTTTCCAAAGAGAGCTGTTTGCTGACTCTCAGGACTTCTATTCAACATAGTACTGGAAGTCCTAGCCACAGCAAACAGACAACAGAAAGAAATTAAAGGAATTCAGATCAGCAAGGAATAAGTCAAACTTTTACTATTTACAATTAAGATGATACTATATGTAGAAAACACAAAAGACTCACTGATAAACTACTAGAACTGATAGACCAATTCAGTGAAGTCACAGGACACAAAATCAACATACAGAAATCTGTTTTATTTCTATAGGCCAATAATGAAGCAGCAGAAAGAGAAATTAAGGAATCCGTTCCATTTACAACTGCACCAAAAACCATAAGACACCTAGGAATAAACCTAACTAAAGAGGTAAAAGATCTGTACTCTGAAAACTATAAAACAGTGGTGAGAGAAAGTGGAGATGACACAAAGAAATGGAGAGACATACCATGCTCATGGAATGGAAGAACAAATATTGTTAAAATGTCTGTACTACCCAAAACTATCTATAGGCTCAATGCAATCCCTATGAAAATAACACTGGCATTTTTCACAGAACTGGAACAAGGAACGCTAAGATTTGTATGGAATGAAAAGACCTCGAATAGCCAAAGCAACCTTGAAAAAGAAAAGGAATGCTGGAGGGAAAACTAGACTGCTTTCTTACACCATATGCAAAACTAAATCTAAATTCAAAAGACTTAAGTGTAAGACCTGAAACCATAAAAATTTTAGAAGAGAACATAGGCAGTAACTTCTTTGACATCTGCTGTAGCAACTTTTTCCTTGATATGTCTCTTTAGGCAAAGGAAACAAAAGCAAAAATACACCTTTGGGACTGTATCAAAATAAAAATCTTCTGTACGACAAAGGAAACTTCCATCAATAAAACTAAAAGGAAACTTACAGAATGGGAGAAGATATTTGGAAATGACATACCTGATAAAAGGTTTGTATTAGAAATATATAAAAAGTTTATGAAAACTCAACACCAAAAAAATAAATAATCCAGTTAAAAACTGGGGAAGACATGAGCAGACATTTCTTCAAAGAAGATATCCAGGTGGCCAACAGATACATGAAAAGATGCTCAACATTACTGATTATCAGGGAAATGTGAATCAGAACTACAATGAGATATCATCTCACAACTGTCAGAATGGCTAAAATCAACAACACAAGAAATATGTGTTGGTAAGGATGTGGAAAAAGGAATACTTGTACACTGTTGGTGGGAAAGCAAACTGGTGCAGGCACTGTGGAAAACAATATGGAGTTTCCTCAAAAAGTTAAAAATAAAATGACTGTGATCCAGTAATTGCACTGCTGGGTATTTATCCAAAGAATACCCAAAGAATACCCAAGAACAGTAATTCAAAGGGATACCTGCATCCTGATGTTTATATCAGCATTATCTACAATAGCTAAATTATGGAAGAAGCCCAAGTATCCATCAGCTGAAGAATGATTAAAGAAATAGTAGCATAGCTCTACAATGGAGTATTGTTCAACCATAAAAACGAATGAAATCTTGTCATTTGCAATCATGTGGATGAAGCTAGAGAGTACAATGGTAAGTGAAATAAGTCAGAAGAAGACGTATACTGTGTGATTTCATTCATATGTGGAGTTTAAGAAACAAAACAAGCAAAAGGAGAAAAAAAGGAGACAAACCAAGAAACAGATCTTAACTATAGAGAAGAAACTGATGGTTATCATGAGGAAGGTGGGTGGGGGAATGGATGAAATATGGGATGGGGATTACAGAGTACACTTATGATAATGAGTACTGAGTAATATATGGAATTGTTGAATCACTATTTTGTACACCTGAAACTAATATACTAATGTATGTTAACTATAGTGGAATTCAAATAAAAAACTTAAATATTATTTGAAGTTTAAAATAGGAGATCATTTGGAAAGAGTGATTTTAGTAGTGTAAGTGCAGGCAAATGCCAGATTGGGGTGTGAATGAAACATGAAATGGACCAGGAATTTAGAAGTCACTCTTTATAAGTGTAAAGTTTTTTTTTTTTTTAATAATTTATTTAAAGATTTTATTTATTTTACAGAGAGAGCATGTGCAAGCAAGGTGAGGGGCAGTGGGAGAGAGAGAATCTCAGTCTAGGGGCTTCATCTCATACCCTGAGATCATGACCTAAGCTAAAACCAAGAGTCTGATGCTTAACTGACTGAGCCACCTATGGCTATGATTTTTTTTTTTAAAGATTTTATTTATTTATTTGATAGACAGATCACAAGTAGGCAGAGAGGCAGGCAGAGAGAGAGGAGGAAGCAGGCTCCCCGCTGAGCAGAGAGCCCGACATGGGGCTCGATCCCAAGACCCTGAGATCATGACCTGAGCCGAAGGCAGAGGCTTTAACCCACTGAGCCACCCAGGCGCCCCTATGTTTTGTTTTTTTTTTTTTTTTTTTAAGACAGAGATCACAAGTAGAGAGGCAGGCAGAGAGAGAGAGAGAGAAAGGGAAGCAGGCTCCCTGCTGAGCAGAGAGCCCGATGTGGGGCTCGATCCCAGGACTCTGGGATCATGACCTGAGCCGAAGGCAGAGGCTTTAACCCACTGAGCCACCCAGGCGCCCCCCTATGGTTTGTTTTTAAGATAAACTTTTACATTACATATTTGTATGCTAAAGACAATTGGCATGTAGAGGTTGAAATTGCAGAAGATAATAAACGAAATGCAAATTTAGAAAACCAGTGGTGGGATTAGCTTTGGTAAGAGAATGAGAAGTACATTTTTTCAGTGCAGTTTAAAGTAGTATTTAGATAATTTTTTTCTATGAGAAACAGGAAATGGGAGCTCTTCCATAAAACTACCAGTTTTTTAGGCCATCTGGGTGGCTTAGTTGTTTGTGTCTGACTCAATATCAGCTGAGGTCTTGATCTCAGGGTTGTGAGTTCAAGCCCTGTGTTGTGCTCCATGCTGAGTGTGGAGCCTAATTAAAGAAAAAAAAAATACAAACACAAGTGGTGGGGAATGTCAGCTACTAATTTATGATGGAGTGAAGCGTTTGAATAATCTTTATGTTTTGAAATTGCTGTTGCGGAGTACCATTGAGGGAATTGACCTCCTTTAAAAAGTTCTCTTAGGTGGGGTTGAATTCAGTTTAGGTTACACAGGCAACAGTACAAGGTGGTGATTTTTCCTGCAGTACTAGTAGTGGAGGTATTAGGAGTAGGAGTTTTTGGCTGAGATGCAAGAAAGAAGTGGAATGCCTGAGACAGATAATTGGTCAAGAGAGAAGAGCTTTGTCATGTATGATAGGTCCCAACTACTTGTCTATGTGAATAGCTAAAAGAAACTTAAATTTTATTAGAGCAAATGAAGTAGTCAGATAAGGGATTGGAGGTCTGGATGATGCAATGAGTTAAAAATGTGGGGGTGGGAGTGCTGCTTGGGTGGAGTAGTTGGTTAAGTGTGGGACTCTTGGTTTTGGTGAGGTTGTGATTTCGTGGTTGTGAGACCTCATGCGGGCTCTGCACTTGGTGCGGAGTCTGCTTGCGGCTCCCTCTGCCCCCTCACCCAGTGCTTATTCTCTTTCTTTAAAAAAAGTAAATAAATCTTTCTTTTAAAATGTGGGGGAATAAGTAACAACTGGGAGAATAATGTAAAGAATATCAAGTGAGAAATTATATAGTCTAATAAATGCAAAAATACTTTTTATAGGTATGAAGGCTTCTTTTTTCTGAAAATTCTTTTGGGTATTTGATACTGCTGAATCTGAGCCATGGTTTCCAAACTTTTGTGATCTGTTTTCCCAAGATAAGAAAATATTTGAATATGTGCCCTCAATGTATCTATATTTATCAATCATTCTGTACTATTATGTTTTATTAAAACATTTGTTAAAATGTTACAATCTAGATACTTAAACATGAGAGGTTACACATATTTTAAAGATAAGTTTTAACATTAATGTTATAAAACATTAGTGTGGGCAAGGACATTGTGACATTTCACTAGTTTTGAAAATTTTGGTTATAGAGCTTTATGTTAAGTTTATTTTGGTACTTGGGTTTAATGACTATTATAGTTCAAAGCTCATAAAAATGGATAAATCCAGATGGAAGGGCACTATAAGTTGGGCTGACCATCATGGTGCTTATCAAACAGACCAAAAAAGTTTTCTTTTTAAGATTTACTTACTTATTTATTTGAGAGAGAGAGCACGAGTGGAGAGTGTATGAACAGGGAGGAGGATCAGCAGACTCCCCACTGAGCAGTTAGCTGGACGTGGGGCTCTATCCCAGGACCCTGAGATCATGACCTGAGGCCGATGCTTAACTGACTGAGCCACCTAGGCACCACTCAAACAGGCAAAAGTTTTTGTTGAAATTCACTGTTAGAGTTGTCTTCCCTAATTTCAATTAGTTGCTCTTGAAGACTGATATCAAGGTTTATTTTACTGGATAATTTTCATTTATCCCTCCAAATCTATCTCCGTCTTTGTGCAGTGTGCTCTGTGCCCTATGAGGCTGATTTCTAAGTATAGCATTAGCTGGTCTGCCTTGTGGTCTGGCTTGTGATTGGATTCAGTCAGTGGAAGGCACTGACAGGAGGACAGAGAGGGTTGGGATATTCTAACAACTTTCTCTTTTCCTGGGCTACAGATTGTCAGTAACTGTGCTCCATAATTCTGTGGCCCTCTGCTATAATTATAGCTTTCTTTGTTCCAGTAATTAACCCTTCTCTTTCCTCTTTTGGGCATAGAGTGATGATAGTTCACTAGCTAACCCAAGAGTGCTTCACTGTCCCTTTCTAGTTTTCCTTAGTCTCTTCATTAAACACGTCCTTTTTAGTTTATCTTCTCAGGATCCTGAGGGCTGTAGTTAGATTTAAAATTTTTTTAAGTAAATAGGTTAAAAAAATGACTGAAACTCTTTATTTAGAATATTTTTAAGCAGATTGGATAATTGTTTCCAAGTTTTGATTGTACAGATACAATTTTTATAGGTAAGCATTTATATTATTTTGATAACAAAAACAAAATCATATAATAATGGTTTTAGTGGGGGAGGGTGGTGTTAGTACATATATTAACCATAAGTAAAGCTTAATGTCAGTTGACTTCTTCACTACTTACTTTAATAATTTGAAACAGAATTAAGCCTCTGAATTCTGAAATTTGGAATGTATTAACACAGAAAAGACCTTTCACGCTTTACTCAAGGAGTCAACTATAATAATTGCTTAGCTTTTGCTTATAGTTAGCCATCTGTTATTTTCAAACTATTGTCAGACTGATTTTATAAAATAATTTTCAGAGTAGGCACAGGAAAAGCTTGAATTTTAGAAAGGGAGAGTTATTTTTGTGTATTATTTTAATTGTTTGATTGTCTGACAATTCTTATTTGGAGGTAAGACTTACTTATTTTTGTTATTGCATTTTATTTTCTGATAAATGAAGCCCAAATAGTAACAAATGCTTAATAGGAATTTTCAACTTAAATTTTAAGTATGTAAATTTAAAATGAAAAATAAACAGCTTGGTGTGTATCCTTACAAATATCACACTTGTGCATGCACATCCATGTGTTTGATGCTCTGAAGCTACATCTATTAACAAAACAAAATCCTTGTCTTCCTGGAGCTTTCATTCTGGTGAGATGGAAAGTTACCAAATAAACAGATAATTATACAATATAATTTAATGATAAGAGGAAGAAAAAGAAACGGATAAGGGAACAAAGAGTGACAGGGCACCCTTCACTAGGTATGATGGTCAGGGAAGTCCTCTCAGGTATGCTGACACTTGAACAGATTTGGATCAAGTGATAATGCCTAGCTATGCAGATATTGGGGGGAAGAGTTCCTTATATGAGGACAAGGATGATCAAGGGCAAAGTTGATATTGCTGTGAGTGAGAATAATTCAGAGACTTTTGTGGCCAGAACACAAAGACCTATGATGAGCAGAGTGCTAGAAAATGAGGTCTAGAGAGGTAGATGTGGGTCATATTACACTAGATCTTTTAGGCCTTCAAATTTTTTTTATTTTTATTTTTATTTTTTTAAAGATTTTATTTATTTATTTGACAGACAGAGTCACAAGTAGGCAGAGAGGCAGGCAGAGAGAGAGAGAGAGGAGGAAGCAGGCTCCCTGCGAAGCAGAGAGCCTGATGTGGGGCTCAATCCAGGACCCTGGGATCACGACCTGAGCCGAAGGCAGAGGCTTTAACCCACTGAGCCACCCAGGCACCCCCCAATTTTTTTTATTTTAAGTGTAACTGAAAGGCTTTGGACAAGACAGAGCAGAGGAATGACATGATCCAATTACCAGTTAAAAGAATGACCTCGGGGGCGCCTGGGTGGCTTAGTGGGTTAAGCTGCTGCCTTCGGCTCAGGTCATGATCTCGGAGTCCTGGGATTGAGTCCCGCATCGGGCTCTCTGCTCAGCAGGGAGCCTGCTTCCTCCTGTCTCTCTGCCTGCCTCTCTGCCTGCTTGTGATCTCTCTCTGTCAAATAAATAAAATCTTTAAAAAAAAAAAAAAAAGAATGACCTCAGTTGTTGCAAGGAGATAAGAATAGAGGCCAGGGAGATGAACAATGAGAGACTGTGGACTCTGAGAAACAAACCTGAGGGTTTTGGAGGGGTGGGGTGAGTCTGGTAGTGGGTATTAAGGAAGGCACGTATTTCATGGAGCACTGTGTGTGATGCATAAACAATGAATCTTGGAACACTGAAAAAATAAAGTTAAAAAAAAAAAACCAGAAGCCAGGTTGCCCCAGTCATGAAGAGGTTGCAGTAGTCTAGGTGAGAGGTTTGAACTTGTACACATACATACTACTTGGTGCCATGTGTATGTTACACATACATATACTTATATGTATTACTTTTGGGTTAGAAGTTATATTCAGAAACTTTTACATTCAGGAGTGTAATATGGACATCTTTTATAGTGAGTACATACAGACTTCCTAATTCCTTTTAATGGATGGATGTTATTCCATGTTGTGGTATACATTGTTTAATCTGTGTATAAAAGGACATTTATGTTTACAGGTTGCTCTTTTTCAATAACAATGTGTGTGTGTGTGTGTTTGTGAGAGAGAGAGAGAGATTGCTCACAGTTGTGGAGATATGTCTGTAGGGTAAATTCCCAGGACCATGATGGGTCAAAGGATTTGAGTACATTACATCTTAATGGTTATTACCAAATTGACTTCCAAAAATGTTGCAATTTTACATATCCAATAATGTTCTGTGAACATTTTTCTTTTCTAGATTCTCTCCAACACTGAGTAATCTTTACACTTTTTAATTTTTACACCATTATATGAAAGAGACTGCATAGTTTTCCTTCTTGTATTTTAATTATGAATGATAAATATCAAAGTATATACATTTTTTCTGATGAGTAATAAAGGATATTAATTTCTCTTTGGTCTTTGTTCTGAAAAAATACTGTTTAAAAATAGTTTATATAATTTCATCTTCTCTACTTGTAAGAGTGAAATTAACGGATAAAATTTAGTTTCTGGCTTGTTTACATAATAATTTAGCCATGTGACTTCCTGTTTCCTTCAACTTTTATCCCCAATGCTCTGCATATACTGTGACCTTTGAGATGTCATCATGTTTCAATGCAATATTGTTCATTAATGTTCTCTTCCATCAGTATTAATGAGGAAGTAATTAAAATTACAGAACTAGTTAGTTCACCAGTAAAATGAACCCAAGTATACCCATTCAGTATCTGTTATTGCCAATCATCTTCATATCTTTTGGCCCATATTGCTTGTGGCCGGCATTCCTTTTGGCCCAGTTAGCCATCAGACAGATCTATGCTATTGTGCATAAAATAATCACAGCCTGAAACAGTATGGCGAGATTAGCCCAAATTCTTCAGGATTACTTGAACACTTAAAGTTCATGCCCTACTTGAAGCTGAATCAGTTACATTATTCCTTACAAGGAAGAAGACATAAAATAGTGCAGTAGTTCAGTTGAACCTTGCTCCAGATGGCCTTGAGACTAAGATTGTTACAAAAAGTTCTTCTTACAGTAATAAACTATTGTGAACAAAGTCCAGGATTTGATTGTACTTGATTTTATTTCATGCCATAAAGGTTTGTTTCATTGAACCTTGTCCTGCTTTGTATTAAGAAAGCCTTTAGGAAAGCAGGAAAATTTGATTACAGGATCAACTTTTAATTTACGTAGAATTCATCCAGCATATTGAATGCTTGCTTGGGGTATTGACTTGATTTGCTGTTATAGAAATAACAGCATGTTCAAAATCTTCAGAGACTCTGACATATTTCACAGAGGTAGAAGAGGAGATATTTTCCCTGATGCTTTTTATAAAGCTTTAGCCGTTTTTATAGATAAAAGTTCAGAAGTCATGTTTTAATTTTGACTTAAAAACTTGATAAGATAAATGTTTCTTTTTCCAGTGTGAATGGTTTTAATCAATTACTTCAAATTCATTAAGGGGATTTATAGATAATTAAAATGCTGAGAAACTTTTTTTATCAGTGTTTTCAAGTATTAGAGTAGTATATTGGTGCATTAATAGAATATTACAGGTTAGGGAGACATTTATGTGACACTGAAAACGGAATTTGATTCCTAGATTCTTTTTATAGGTTAGTCAGGTTTCCAAATTGTACTTATATATCATAGTATTTAATACATTGTAAGGTTTCATTTGTTTATAATTTCTTCAAGCATTTATGTACCATGAATTTTCTCTCCCAAAAATGTTTTTGTAGTATTGTGCATTTTCTGTACCAATGACAGGTAATACGAAAAAGATAAGCTGCATTTAATTTTGCAAACAGTAAACTTTTTTGCCCATAAAGCGATAGTGTTTTAATCCTTAATTTTAATGTGAAAGATTCATGTATTTCTTTTTTCTTTAATTTATTTGAGAGAAAAAAAGAGGGAGCATGAGCAGGGGGGAGGGACAAAGGTAGAGGTAGAGGGAAGAGCAGACTCCCTGCTGAGCAGGGAGCCTGACCTTGGACTTGATCCTGGGACCCCAATATCATGACTTGAGCTGAAGTCAGATGCCCAACCAACTGAGCCACCCAGGAACCCAAGATTTACATATTTCTTAAATGTAGTGAAGGGTCTGTCATTCAGACTAATTTATAGTGGGTAAGGAAAATTAAATACTAATGAAGGGCAGATTAAAATTTGGAGCATAGCTAAGTAAGGTTTAACTATATACTTTCTATATAGTTAGCAAAAGAGATTATTCTTAAGATGGTGGTTTAAGAGCGCTTATTGCTTACCCAGAAGATTTGACCTTATGAATTGACTTATTCTTCTCCAAGGCACTTGAGAGAAAAGACAACGATAGCAGTTACATCTAGAGGCTATTATGGATTGGAGGATGAGAAGGGAACTGCATGTACCTCAACAAGGCGTCGGTCAACACCACGAAGTTTGGCAGCTTGACAAGTGGAGTTTTTTGAATCTATAATGGTTCAAGTTTTGAGACAGGAAGAACAGCTGAGAGCAAAAGAAGAAAAAAGGTAAATGTTACAAAAAAAAAAAAAAGTCATTTTCAAATTTCTAGGAAGTACTTTTCAAAGAGTAGCTGTGTAACTTTTGTGTGCCCGTATCAAATTTTGGGCCCATTTTAGTAGTATTGCAAAATGCATTGTCACTCAAGTATGAAATCATAATGAATACCACAGTGAAATTTGTTTAAAAATAGTTTTAAATTTCAAACCAAATTACTTTGAAGCTAAACACAAATTTTTATGAAAGATTTCAGAATGTTTCTAGATTTCTTGAAGTATATCAAATGAATTATAAATGAAAATAGAAGTATTATCAAATTTTAAATTAGAAGAGTTTTATATAGATTTGTATAGCATTAGAGTAGATTCACAGACCTTTAAAATTAGGAGAAACTCCAAAGATTATGTAGTTCAAAATGACACATAGGTTCATCTCTGCTAGTTTATCCATTGGTATTAATTTTCTGGATAACTCAGCCTAGCTTGGGCTCATCAGGAAAGAATGTTAGGCTTAGTGTTGCCTTTTAGGGTCTAGGAGCATAGATTAATGACATTTGTATAACATTTTATTTATAACAAAAGAGACTAGGGCCCAAAGAGGTGATTACTTAAAAAAGACTGGTGATTTTCATAATAAATCAAATCTCAAACTCAAACTATATTAGGAGTGATTGCTGTTAGTAATAGGGAACTGCTAATGCTACTCAAAGGTATTTATAATGTCATTGCTACTTTCATAGTAATAAATTTAGCTTGCTTTCATATTGTATCATTAAAAATCAACCTTAAGACTTTCTTCTGCCATAGTTTTTATTCTAGTGATTAATTCATAACCCACTGTGAAATACTTTTTTTTTCCTTCTATAAAACCTCATAGACCTTCTCCTGCTAAAGGAAAGTGGATTTTATGAAAAGGATAAAAGATTAATCTGAAGTAGCATATAATAGCTTGGAATGGAGAGGAAATGAAGAAAAGGAAGGCTTATAGGAAGAAGGCTGTAGTAGTCTAGCTCTTTGCTACTGATGACCAGAAATAGGGAGAGAGAGGTCAGATTGTTCTGGGAACAAGTAACAAGACTAAGTACCTTCCTTGATACTAAGGGATAACAAAGGAAGAGGCAAAGATAAGTTAGAACATAGTTGTAATAATAGTTATAGCAGCAATAAGAATATAAAAAGAACGGTAACATTTATTGAACATGATTATTTGCCAGGTTTGGCTCTAAGTACCTTATAGTTATTTAACATTTATCCTGAAGCACAGAGAGATTAATTAACTTGCCCAAGATCAGGCAATTTTTCAGTGGTAGTCAGATTTGAAGCCAGGCATATTTGGCTCTAGAACTTGTGCTCCTAAACTAATATGCTCTCCTTTTGACTTGTAATATGATAAAACTAATAAAACAGAAGAACCTGAATCCATCATATGAGGAGGAAAGATCAGTGAATTCTTTTAGTAAGTTGTTTGAAGTGATGGAGAAACATTTAAGCTCCAAGTAGGAATGGATAGCAGGAAACTAGAAATCTAAACTGAATCTTATTCTTTTCTTCAGTTTTACATGTTTGTGTGTCCTTGTGTTTAATGTCAAATAAACATAGGTGAATAGATATGGGCAAAAAATCCACCATTAAGTTGTTTAGTGACCATATGATAATTTCATGGAGTACTATGAATTAAACTTTCTCTTTGGGTTTAGTGTTAACTTCTAATTTTTAAATTATAAGTATTTTAAACATGAAACAAAGGATAAAATTATAATAGAAGTCCACGTACCCACTACTCAGCAATTTTAAAGAATTAATATAGTGAAAACGGGATTCCCTAGATTTCTCCTTTGTCCCCAGAAGAAACCACTATCCTCCACTTTGTCATTCCTGCACATTTTATTATTGAATTTTAAGAATTCTTTTATATATTATGGATCCAGGTACTTTATCAAATATCTATACATTGCAGATATTTTTCTGCTGGTCTTTTGCTTGACTTTTCATTCTCAGTGTTTTTAAGAAATAGAACATTTTAACTTCAGGTTTATTCTTTTGTTTTAATGTTTGTGCTTTTATGACCTAAGAAATCTTAGCTTACCCAAGATTATGAATTTTCCCCCTTTTCCCGCCAAAATTTCTTTTTTTTTTTTTTTTAAAGATTTTATTATTTATTGACAGACAAAGATCACAAGTAGGCAGAGAGGCAGACAGAGAGGAGAAAGCAGGCTCCCTGCTGAGCAGAGAGCCCACTGCAGGGCTCTATCCCAGCACCCTGAGATCATGATCTGAGCTGAAGGCAGAGGCTTTAACCCACTGAGCCACCCAGGCACCTCCCCCTGAAATTTCTAAATTTTGTTTATTATTAATTTAGACAGGGAGAGAGAGAGTGGGGACAAAGGGAGAAGAGAGAGAGAACCTTAAGCAGGCTGTGTGCCCCAACACAGAGCCCACGTGGGCTTGATCTCACAATCTTGAGATCATCACCTGAGCCAAAAATCAAGCGTTGGATACTTAAGCGACTGAGCTACCCAGACACCCTCTAAATTTTATTTTCATGGTTAGGTCTGTGATTCATTTGAAGTATTTTTGTGTGTGGTTTAAAGTAAAGGTAAAAGTTTATTTTTTTTTCCCATATAGTCCTTGCCCCAGTATCATTTGTTGAAAAAACTATTCTTTCCTTACTAAGTTAGATTTGCATCTTTATTGAAAATCAGTTGAACTTGGGCACCTGGTGACTCAGTTGGTTACGTGACTGCCTGCGGCTCAGGTCATGATTCCAGAGTCCGGGGATCAAGTCTTGCATCGGACTCCCAGCTCTGTGGGGAGTCTGGTTCTCCCTCTCACCTTGTCCCCTCTCATGTCTCTCTCACTTTCTCTTCCCTCTCTCTCAAATAGATAAAATCAATAAAATATTATTTTTAAAAAGCAAATATGATTTCTAAAAAAAAAATATCAGTTGAACATAATTTATGAGTCTTTCTGGACTTCTTATTCTGTTTCATTTATCTATAGGTCTGTCCTTAGGCCAATAATACAGTGACTTGAGTAATACAGCGTTATAGTAAGCTTTGAAATTTTGTAATATGAGTCTTCCAACTTTGTATTTTGTATTTTGTTTTTCAAAAATTGTTAGGCTACACTAGCATCTTCGCATTTCTGTGTGATTTTAGATCATATTGTAAATGCTTACAAAAAAAAATGCTGAGGAAATTTTGATTGAAATTGAATGAGGATTTATCAGTCAGTTTCTGGATAATTGTAAATTTCTTTCAGTGCCATTTTTTAGTTTTCAGTGATTACATTTTCCACATATTTGGTTATGTGTATATTTGGTACCTGTACGTATTTTCATGTTTTTGATGCAACTGTAAGTCATTTTTAAAATTCAATTTACAGTTTTTTCTTGCTAATATATAGAAATACAGTTGATTTTAGCATAGGGACCTTTGTCTCTTTGTACTCTGAGTTCTGAAAGATTGTGCTTCAGTAGTTTGAAAGTCTGCTATTGCTGCATATGTGTATTTATTGATGCTTATGGTTTTTTGATGGATTGACATCCTCCTTATGAGTGTCTCTTTTTATCCCTGATAAATTTCTGACATTGTTTAATATTGCCTTTTATCTCAACTGTTGGCTTATGAACTATTCTTGAGGTTTTTTTTTTAGTGACTCTCTAAGCTTTACAAGATGTGCTTAACTTACCATATTTAATTTCAAAATTTTAGACTACTTCACAGTAACTATGTTTACCTCTATACTTTGTGCTGTTGTTGTCATTTTACTTCTACAATATGTATAAATCCCAATACTTAGTTATTGTATGTCCTTTAAATAGTTAGCTTTTGAAGAAATTAAGAATGAGGAGGAAAATGTATTTTTTTTTTTAATTTGAGAGTGATGGGGCGCCTGGGTGGCTCAGTGGGTTAAGCCGCTGCCTTCGGCTCGGTCATGATCGCGGCTCCTGGGATCGAGTCCCGCATCGGGTTCTCTGCTCGGCGGAGATCCTGCTTCCTCTCTCTCTCTCTGCCTGCCTCTCCGTCTACTTGTGATCTCTCTCTGTCAAATAATAAATAAAAATCTTTAAAAAAAAAAAATAAATTTGAGAGGAGCAAGATAGAGAGAAGGAGCAGGGGGAAGGGCAGAAAGAGAGGAGAAGCAGATTACCCACTGAGCAGGGAGCCTGATGTGGGACTCCATCCCAGGACCCCTGAGATCATGACCTGAGCCAAAGGCAGATGCTTAACCGACTGAGCCACCCCGGCAATCTGAAAGAAATGTATTTTAAATTTATCTATCATTACTCATCCCAACAATCTGCCTTCCTTTGTACTGATCCGTGATGCCATCTGGTGTCATTTTCTATTGCCGAAAGAACTTTCTTTAGCATTTCTAATAAGGTAGGTCTTTCAGTGAACTTTATATTTTGGTTTGAAAACGTTTTTATTTTTCATACATTTTGAAGAGAGAAAAATCGTAGCTTGACTTCATTTTTCCCCCCATCGCTACTTAAAGCATAGCATAGCTTAACCATACATAATTTTTTTTAAGTTTTATTTTAAATTCCAGTTAGTTAACATACAATGTAATATTAGTTTCAGATGTACAATATAGTGATTTAACACTTCCATACAACACCAGTGCTCATCACAACAAGTGCACTCCTAATTCCCATCACCTATTTAACCCATTCCCCCCCCTCCACCTCCCTTCTAGTAACTATCAGTTTGTTCTCTTTAGTTGACAGTCTGTTCTTGGTTTATCTCTCTCTTTTTCTTTTCCTTTTGCTTGTGTGTTTTGTTTCTTAAATTCCACATATGGGTAAATCGTACTGAATTTGTATTTTTTTCACTGACTGACTTCATTTACCATAATACTCTCTAGCTTCATCATGTCCTTGCAAATGGCAGATTTCTTTCTTTTTTATGTAATATTCCCTCATATATATATATATATATATAACCCCATGTCTTCTGTATCCTAAATTAGTCAGTGGACACTTAGACTGTTTCCATAATTTGCCTAGTATAGATAAGGTGGGTATAAACAATCAGGGTGCATGTATGCCTTTGAATTAGATTTTTGTATACTAGGGTACTAAATACCTACTAGAATAATTGCTGGATCAGGGTATTTTTTAACTTTTTCAGGAACCTCCATACTGTGTTCTAGATGAGGCCGCACCAGTTTGATTCCCATCAACAGTGCAGGAGGTTTCCCTTTTCTCCACATCCATACCAACACTGTTGTTTCTTGTGTTGTTGATTTTAACCATTCTGACAGGTGTGAGGTGAGATCTCATTGTCAGTTTTGATTTGCATTTCCCTAATGATCATTGATGCTGAGCATCTGTTCATGTGGCTGGTGTGGCCATCTTGATGTTTTCTTTGGAAAAAAAAATGTCTTATTCATGCTTCGTTCTGTGCCCATTTATTTAAAGTGGATTATTATGGTTTTTGGGTGTTAAGTTTGAAGTGCTTTATATATTTTGGATATTAACCCTTTATCAGCTATGTCATTTCCAAATATCTTTTCCCATTTTGTAGGTTGCCTTTCAGTTTTCCTTCATTGCAGAGCTTTTTATTTATTTGACAGAGAGAGAGAGAGAGATCACAAGTAAGCAGAGAGGCAGGCAGAGAGAGAGGGAGAAGCAGGCTCCCCGCCGAGCAGAGAGCCTGATGTGGGACTTGATCCTGGGACTCTGGGATCATGACCTGAGCCAAAGGCAGAGGCTCAATCCACTGAGCCACCCAGACATCCTCATTGCAGAGCTTTTTATTTTGATTGTAATCCTAACAATATATTTTTCCTTTTGTTTACCTTGCCTCAGGAACATATCTAGAAAGAAGTTGCTATGGCTGATGTCAAGGAAATTACTGCCTATGTTATCTTCTAGCAGTTTTATGGTTTTCAGGTATCAGCATTTAGGTCTTTAATCCATTTAAAGTTTATTTTTGTATATGGTAAAGAATGTGGTCCAGTTTCATTCTTTTGCATATTGTCCAGTTTTTTCCAAAACAATTTGTTGAGAGATTTGACTTCTTCCCATTGGATATTCTTTCCTGCTTTATCGAGATAATTGATCATATAATTGTGGATTCATTTTGGGTTTCTCTCTTTGTTCCTTTGGTCTGTGTGTCTGTTTCTATGTCAGTACCATTCTGTCTTGATCACTACAGCTTTGTAATATAGCTTAAGGTCTGGAATTGTGATCCTCCGCATTCCTTGTTCTTTTTCAAGGTTGCTTTGGCTATTTGAGGTCTTTCATTCCATACAGATCTTAGGGTTCCTTGTTCCAGTTCTGTGAAAAATGCCAGTGTTATTTCATAGGGATTGCATTGAGCCTATAGATATTTTTGGGTAGTATAGACATTTTAACAATATTTGTTCTTCCATTCCATGAGCATAGAATGTCTCTCCATTTCTTTTGTCATCTCCACTTTCTCTCACCACTGTTTTATAGTTTTCAGAGTACAGATCTTTTACCTCTTTGGTTAGGTTTATTCCTAGGTGTCTTATGGTTTTTGATGCAGTTGAAAGTGGAACGGATTCCCTAATTTCTCTTTCTGCTGCTTCATTACTGGCCTGTAGAAATACAACAGATTTCTGTATGTTGATTTTGTGTTGTGACTTCATTGAATTGATCTATCAGTTCTAGTAGTTTATCAGTGAGTCTTTGGGTTTTCTATATATCGTATCATCTTTTTTTTTTATTAAATAATTTTATTTTTATAAACATATAATATATTTTTATCCCCAGGGGTACAGGTCTGTGAATCACCAGGTTTACACACTTCACAGCACTCACCATAGCACATACCCTCCCCAGTGTCCATAATCCCACCCCCCTCCCCAACCCCCCCCCCCCCCATCAACCCTCAGTTTGTTTTGTGAGATTAAGAGTCACTTATGGTTGTCTCCCTCCCAATTCCATCTTGTTTCATTTACTCTTCTCCTACCCCCTTAACCCCCCATGTTGAATCTCCTCTCCCTCATATCGGGAGATCATATGATAGTTGTCTTTCTCCGATTGACTTATTTCGATAAGCATGATACCCCTCTAGTTCCATCCACGTTGTTCGCAAATGCAAGATTCATTTCTTTTTGATGGCTGCATAGTATTCCATTGTGTATAATATACCACATCTTCTTTATCCATTCGTCTGTAGATGGACATCTAGGATCTTTCCATAGTTGGCTATTGTAGACATTGCTGCTATAAAACATTCGGGTGCACGTGCCCCTTCGGATCACTGCGTTTGTATCTTTAGGGTAAATACCCAGCAGTGCAATTGCTGGGTCATAGGGTAGTTCTATTTTTCAACATTTTGAGGAACCTCCATGCTGTTTTCCAGAGTGGTTGCACCAGCTTGCATTCCCACCAACAGTGTAGGAGGGTTCCCCTTTCCTCCGCATCCTCGCCAGCATCTCTCATTTCCTGACTTGTTGATTTTAGCCATTCTGACTGGTGTGAGGTGATATCTCATTGTGGTTTTGATTTGTATTTCCCTGATGCCGAGTGATGTGGAGCACTTTTTCATGTGTCTGTTGGCCATCTGGATGTCGTCTTTGCAGAAATGTCTGTTCATGTCCTCTGCCCATTTCTTGATTGGATTATTTGTTCTTTGGGTGTTGAGTTTGCTAAGTTCTTTATAGATTTTGGACACTAGCCCTTTATCTGATATGTCATTTGCAAATACCTTGTCCCATTCTGTCAGTTGTCTTTTGGTTTTGTTCACTGTTTCCTTTGCTGTGCAAAAGCTTTTGATCTTGATAAAATCCCAAAAGTTCATTTTTGCCCTTGCTTCCCTTGCTTTTGGCGATGTTCCTAGGAAGATGTTGCTGCAGCTGAGGTCGAAGAGGCTGTTGCCTGTGTTCTCCTCAAGGATTTTGATGGATTCCTTTCTCACATTGAGATCCTTCATCCATTTTGAGTCTATTTTCGTGTGTGGTGTAAGTAAATGATCCAATTTCATTTTTCTGCATGTGGCTGTCCAATTTTCCCAACACCATTTTATGAAGAGGCTGTCTTTTTTCCATTGGACATTCTTTCCTGCTTTGTCGAAGATGAGTTGACCATAGAGTTGAGGGTCTATTTCTGGGCTCTCTATTCTGTTCCATTGATCTACGTGTCTGTTTTTGTGCCAGTACCATGCTGTCTTGATGATGACAGGTTTGTAATAGAGCTTGAAGTCCGGAATTGTGATGCCACCAACTTTGGCTTTCTTTTTCAATATTCCTTTGGCTATTCGAGGTCTTTTCTGGTTCCATATAAATTTTAGGATTATTTGTTCCATTTCTTAAAAAAAATGGATGCTACTTTGATAGGAATTGCATTAAATGTGTAGATTGCTTTAGGTAGCATAGACATTTTCACAATATTTATTCTTCCAATCCAGGAGCATGGAACATTTTTCCATTTCTTTGTGTCTTCCTCAATTTCTTTCATGAGTACTTTATAGTTTTCTGTGTATAGATTCTTAGTCTCTTTGGTTAGGTTTATTCTTAGATATCTTATAGTTTTGGGTGCAATTGTAAATGGGATGGACTCCTTAATTTCTCTTTCTTCTGTCTTGTTGTTGGTGTAGAGAAATGCAACTGATTTCTGTGCATTGATTTTATATCCTGACACTTTACTGAATTCCTGTACAAGTTCTAGCAGCTTTGGAGTGGAGTCTTTTGGGTTTTCCACATATAGTATCATATCATCTGCAAAGAGTGATAGTTTGACTTCTTCTTTGCCGATTTGGATGCCTTTAATTTCCTTTTGTTGTCTGATTGCTGAGGCTAGGACTTCTAGTACTATGTTGAATAGCAGTGGTGATAACGGACATCCCTGCCGTGTTCCTGACCTTAGCGGGAAAGCTTTCAGTTTTTCTCCATTGAGAATGATATTTGCGGTGGGTTTTTCATAGATGGCTTTGATAATATTGAGGTATGTGCTGTCTATCCCTACACTTTGAAGAGTTTTGATCAGGAAGGGATGCTGTACTTTGTCAAATGCTTTTCAGCAGCTATGGAGAGTATCATATGATTCTTGTTCCGTTCTTTATTAATGTGTGTATCACATTGATTGATTTGCGGATGTTGAACCAACCTTGCAGCCCTGGAATAAGCGTCCACTTGGTCCGTGGTGAATAATCCTTTTAATGTACTGTTGAATCCTATTGCTAGTATTTTTGGCGAGAATTTTTGCATCTGTGTTCAGCAAGGATATTGGTCTGTAGTTCTCTTTTTTGATGGGATCCTTGTCTGGTTTTGGGATCAAGGTGATGCTGGCCTCATAAAATGGAGTTTGGAAGTTTTCCTTCCATTTCTAGTTTTTGGAACAGTTTCAGGAGAGTAGGAATTAGTTCTTCTTTAACTGTTTGGTAGAATTTCCGCCGGGAAGCCAGCTTGCCCTAGGGCTTTTGTTTGTTGGAGATTTTTTATGACTGTTTCAATCTCCTTACTGCTTTGGGTCTGTGAGGCTTTCTATTTCTTCCTGGTTCAGTTGTGGTAGTTTATATGATCTCTAGGAATGCATCCATTCTTCCAGATTGTCAAATTTGTTGGCGTAGAGTTGCTCATCAGTATGTTCTTATAATTGTCTGTATTTCTTTGGTGTTCGTTGTGATCTCTCCTCTTTCATTCATGATTTTATTTATTTGGGTCACTCTCTCTTTTCTTTTGATAAGTCTGGCAAGGGGTTTATCAATCTTATTAATTCTTTCAAAGAACCAGCTCCTAGTTTCGTTGATTTGCTCTATTGTTTTTTTGGTTTCTATTCATTGATTTCTGCTCTGATCTTTATGATTCTCTTCTCCTGCTGGGTTTAGGCTTTCTTTCTTGTTCTTTCTCCAGCTCCTTTAGGTGGCGCGTTAGGTTGTGTACCTGAGACCTTTCTTGTGTTCTTGAGAAAGGCTTGTACCGCTATATATTTTCCTCTCAGAATGCCCTTTGTTGTGTCCCACAGAGTCTGAACCGTTGTGTTTTCATTATCATTTGTTTCCATAATATTTTCAATTCTTCTTTTAATTTTCCTGGTTGACCCATTCATTCTTTAGAAGGATGCTGTTTATCCTCCATGTATTTGGGTTCTTTCCAAATTTCCTCTTGTTATTGAGTTCTAGCTTCAGAGCAGTGTGGTCTGAAAATAGGCAGGGAATGTTCCAATCTTTTTTTTTTTTTTTAAGATGTTATTTATTTTTTTGACAGAGAGAGACCACAAGTAGACAGAGAGGCAGGCAGAGAGAGAGAGAGGGAAGCAGGCTCCCCGCTGAGCAGAGAGCCCGATGCTGGGCCTCGATCCCAGGACTCCCGAGATCACGACCTGAGCCGAAAGGCAGCGGCTTAACCCCTTAGCCACCCAGGGCGCCCGATTCCATCTTTTGATAACGGTTGAGACGTGATTTAGGACCGAGAATGTGATCTATTCTGGAAATGTTCCATATGCACTAGAGAAGAATTGTATTCTTTTGCTTTGGGATGAAAACGTTCTGAATATATCTGTGATGTCCATCTGGTCCAGTGTGTCATTTAAGGCCTTGATTTCCTTGTTGATCTTTTGCTTGGATGATCTGTCCATTTCAGTGAGGGGAGTGTTAAAGTCCCCTACTATTATTGTATTATTGTCGATATGTTTCTTTGATTGTGTTATTAATTGGTTTATATAGTTGGCTGCTCCCACGTTAGGGGCATAGATATTTAAAATTGTTAGATCTTCTTGTTGGACAGTTCCTTTGAGTATGATATAGTGTCCTTCCTCATCTCTTATTATAGTCTTTGGCTTAAAATCTAATTGATCTGATATAAGGATTGCCACTCCTGCTTTCTTCTGATGTCCATTAGCATGGTAAATTCTTTTCCACCCCCTCACTTTAAACCTGGAGGTGTCTTCGGGTTTAAGATGAGTTTCTTGTAGGCAACATATAGATGGGTTTTATTTTTTTATCCATTCTGATACCCCGTGTCTTTTGATTGGGGCATTTAGCCCATTAACATTCAGGGTAAGTATTGAGAGATATGAATTTAGTGCCATTGTATTGCCTGTAAGGTGACTGTGATTGTATATTGTCTCTGTTTCTTTCTGATCTACTTCTTTTCGGGTCTCTCTTTGCTTAGAGGACCCCTTTCAATATTTCCTGTAGAGCTGGTTTGGTATTTGCAAATTCTTTCAGGTTTTGTTTATCCTGGAAGCTTTTAATCTCTCTTCTATTTTCAATGATAGCCTAGCTGGATATAGTATTCTTGGCTGCATGTTTTCTCATTTAGTACTCTGAATATATCATGCCAGCTCTTTCTGGCCTGCCAGGTCTCTGTGGATAAGTCTGCTGCCAATCGAATATTTTTACCATTGTACGTTACAGACTTCTTTTCCCTGGCTGCTTTCAGGATCTTCTCTTTGTCACTAAGACTTGTCAGTTTTACCTTAGGTGACGGGATGTGGACCTATTCTTATTGATCTTGAGGGGGGTTCTCTGAACCTCCTGGAGTTTGATGCTTGTTCCCTTTGCCATATTGGGGAAATTCTCTCCAATAATTCTCTCCAACATACCTTCTGCTCCCCTCTCTGTTTCCTCTTCTTCTGGAATCCCAATTATTCTAATGTTGTTTCGTCTTATGGTGTCACTTATCTCTCGAATTCTCCCCTCGTGGTCCAGTAGCTGTTTGTCCCTCTTTTGCTCAGCTTCTTTATTCTCTGTCATTTGGTCTTCTATATCGCTAATTCTTTCTTCTGCCTCATTTATCCTAGCGGTCAGAGCCTCCATTTTTGTTTGCACCTCATTAATAGCTTTTTTTTATTTCAACTTGGTTAGATTTTAGTTCTTTTATTTCTCCAGAAAGGGCTTTTATATCTCCCGAGAGGGTTTCTCTAATATCTTCCATGCCTTTTTCGAGCCCGGCTAGAACCTTGAGAATCGTCATTCTGAACTCTGGACCTGACATATTACCAATGTCTGTATTGATTGATTAGGTCCCTAGCCTTTGGTACTGCCTCTTGTTTTTTTTTTGTGGTGAATTTTTCCGCCTTGTCATTTTGTCCAGATAAGAGTATATGAAGGAGCAAGTAAAATACTAAAAGGGTGGCAACAACCCCAGGAAAATATGCTTTAGCCAAATCAGAAGAGATCCCAAATCGTGGGGGGGGGGGGGGGGAGAAAGGGGATAAATAGAGGTTCAGAAAGAAAGAAAAAAAAATTAAGAAAAGAAAACCAAAAAAGAAAAAGTATAAAAAGGAAAAAAATATATATATATTAGATAAACTAGTTAAAAAATGTTAAAAAACAAAAGGGTAAAAGTTAAAAAAATTTAGCAGAAGAAGAAAAAAAAATTGTAAAAGAAAAGAAAAAATAATTAATTTAACTGCAAGGCTAAAGAATCATAGGGAGAAAGCCATGAGTTCCATGCTTTGCTTTCTCCTCCCTTGGAATTCCGCCGCTCTCCTTGGTATTGAAACTGCCCTCCTTGGTAGCTGAACTTGGTCCTGGCTGGGTTTCTTGCTGATCTTTGGGGGAAGGGCCTGTTGTAGTGATTCTCAAGCGTCTTTGCCCCAGGCGGAGTTGCACCGCCCTTACCCCAGGCCCGGCTGAGTAATCCGCTTGGGTTTGCTTTCCGGAGCTTTTGTTCCCTGAGCACTTTCCGTAGAGTTCCGGAGGACGGGAATGAAGATGGCGGCCTCCTGGTCTCCGGCCCAGAGGAGCCGAGAGCCCGGGGCCCCACTCCTCAGTGCGCCCCCAGAGAACAGCGCCCAATGACTCCCACCACCCTGGCCTCCGGCCGCGCTCCGAGCTGACCGAGCCTGCGACCGGTTCAAGGTAACCCCGAGCTGAGAGTCACTCCTCGGCTCTGTCTCTGTAGCTGGCTTCCCCGTTCTAATATCTGTGAGCTCTGCGACACTCAGACACCCCCGATCCTTCTGTGACCCTGCGGGACCTGAGGCCGCGCTGACCCCACGTGGGCTTCACCTCGGTTAAGCCTCTGGAGCGATGTCCCTCAGCGGAACAGACTTTTAAAAGTCCCGATTTTGAGCTCCGTTGCTCCGCAGCTTGTCGGGAGCCGGCCCCTCCCCCCGCGGTCTATCTTCCAGTCGCTTTGGATTCACTTCTCCGCCAGTCCTACCTTGCAGAAAGTGGTTGATTTTCTGTTTCTAGAGTTGCTGTTCTTCTTCTCTTCGATCTCCCGTTGGATTTGTAGGTGTTTTTAATCTTTAGATAAGCTATCTAGCTGATCTCCCGCTACCTGAAGTAGTCTCAGCCTGCTACTTCTCTGCCATCTTGACTCCTCCCCCCTATATATAGTATCATCTTAACTGCAAATAGTAAAATTTGACTTATTCCTTGCTGATCTGAATTCCTTTCATTTCTTTTTGTTGTCTGATTGCTGTGGCTAGGTCTTCTAGTACTATTTTGAATAAAAGTGGTGAGGTTGGACATCCCTGTCTTGTTCCTCACCATAGAGGAAAAGCTCTCAGTTTTTCCCCAGTTAGGATGATATTAGCTGTGGGTTTTTCATGTATAGCCTTTATTATGTTGGGTATGTTCCCTCTAAACCACTTCATTGAGGGCTTTCTGTCATGAATGGAAGTTGTACTTCATTATAGTTAGGTGCTTTTTCTATATCTATTGAAATGATCATATGGTTATTATCCTTTCTTTTATGGATGTGTTATATCAAGTTAATTGGTGAATATAGAACCCAGGAATAAATCCCACTTGATTATGGTGAATGATTTTTTTAATGTATTATTAAAATTGGTTTGCTGGTATTTTATTGAGAGTTTTTGCATCTGTCTTAATGATGTTGGCTTGTAGTTCTCTTGCTTTAATGATGTCTGTCTGGTTTGGAATCAGGGTGATGCCTCATAGAATGAATATGAAAGTTTTCCTTCCTTCCTCCTTCTCTTATTTTTTGGAATCATTTAAGAATAGGTATTAACTCTTCTTTAAATGTTTGGTGGAATTCAAGTTATCTGTCCCTGACCTTTTGTTTATTGGGACTTGTTTGGGTAATGATTTGATTTCTTTGCCGGTTATTGATCTATTCAAGCTTTCTGTTTCTTCCTGTTTTCACTTTTGTTTCACTTCTGTTATACATTTCTAGGAACTTATCCATTTCTTCTAGATTGTCTAACTTGTTGGCATATAGTTTTTCATAACATTTTCTTAGAATTGTATTTCCTTCGTTGGCTGTTACATCTCCTTTCTCATTGGTGATTTTATGTATTTGAGTCCGTTTCCTTTTCTTTTTGGTACGTCTGGCTGGAGGTTTATCAATTTCATTAACTTTTTCAAAGAAGCAGCTCCTGGTTTTATAGATCTCTTATGTTTTTATTTTTATTTTATTTTATTTTAGTTTAGTTTCCATTATTATTTATTTCTGCCCTAATCTTTATCATTTCCTTCCTTCTGCTGGCTTTAGGCTTCATTTGTTGTCCTTTTTCTGGTTCCTTTCAGTGTGAGGTTAGGTTGCTTATTTGAGATTTTTCCTTCTTCTTGAGGTAGGCCTGTATTGTTGTATACTTTCCTTTTAGGACTGCCTTTGTTGCATCCAAATGATTCTGGACTTTTGCGTTTTGATTTTCATTTATTTCCATGTATTTCTTTTCTTTGATTTCCTTGTTGACCCATTCATTGTTTAGTAACATGTTGTTGTATTTGTGGTCTCTCTAAATTTTTTTCTTGTGGTTAACTGCTGGTTTCATAGTGTTGTTGTCAGAAAAGGTGCATCCTATGACTTCAGTCTTACTGTATTCGTTGAGGCCTATTTTATGGTCTAATATGTGATCTGTTGTGGAGAATGTTCATGCGCACTTGAAAAGAATATGTATTCTGCTCTTTTGGGATGGAATGTTCTGAATATATCTGTTAAGTCTATCTGATCCACTGTGTCATTCGAAGCCATTGTTTTGTTGTGGATTTTCTGTTTGGATGATCTATGTATTGATGCAAGTAGGATGTTAAAGTCCCTTACTTTTTTCATATTATCCTCAATGAGTTCCTTTATATTTGTTATTGTTTTATAAATTTCGGTCCTCCCATGTTGTATGCATAAATATTTAAAATTGTTTTATCTTCCTGTTGTATCATCCCCTTATTATTATGTAGCGCTCTTTGTCTCTTGATACAGTCTTTTTTTAATGTTCAGTTAGCCATTGTATAATACATCATTAGTTTTTGATGTAATGTTCAGTGATTCATTAGTTGCTTATAACACCAGTGCTCATCACAACATGTGCCCTCCTTAATACCCAGCACCCTATTACCCCATCCCCCACCTTCTCCCCTCTGAAACCCTCAGTTTGTTTCCTGGGGTCCATAGTTTTCATGGTTCATCTCCCTCTCTGATTTTTCTTCCTTCAGATTTCCCTACCTTCCCCTATGGTCCTCCATGCTATTGTTTATATTCCACATAAGAGTGAAACAATATGAAAATTGTCTTTCTCCTTGACTTATTTCACTTAGCATAATCCCCTCCAGTTCCAGCCATGTTGATGTAGATGGTGGGCATCCATCCTTTCTGATGGCTGAATAACATTCCATTGTATATATGAACCACATCTTCTTCACCACTCATCTGTTGAAGGGCATCTCAACTCCTTCCACAGTGTGACTATCGTGAACATTGCTCCTTGATCGTTGGGGTGCATGTGCCCTTTCTTTCACTATATTTATATTTTGGGGTAAATACCCAGTAGTGTGTTTGCAGGGTCTATTTTTAGCTCTATTTTTAACATCTTGAGGAACCTCCATCCTGTTTTCCAGAGTGGCTGTACCAGCTTGCATTCCTACCAATAGAATAAGAGGGTTCCCCTTTCTCTACATCCTCTCCAACATTTGTTGTTTCCAGACTTGTTAATTTTAGCCATTCTACATGGTGTGAGGTGGCATTGTGTTTTGATTTGTATTTCCCTGATACCAAGTGATGTTGAGCATTTTTTCATGTGTCTATTGGCCATTGGATGTCTTCTTTGGAGGAATGTCTGTTCATGTCTTCTGCCCATTTCTTAATTGGATCAGTTAATGTTATTTTGGGTGTTGAGTTTAGTAAGTTCTTTATACATTTTGGGTACTAACCCTTTATCTAATAAAACTTTAGCACATACCTTCTCCCGTCTGTCAGTTGTCTTTTGGTTTTGTCAACTGTTTCTTTTGCTGTGCAAAAGCTTTTTATCTTGATGAAATCCCAGTAGTTCATTTTTGCTTTTGTTTGTTTCCCTCGCCATTAGAGCTGTATCTTGCATAAAGTTTCTGTGGCCGAGGTCAAAGAGGTTGCTCCCTGTGTTCTCCTCTAGGATTTTCATGGATTCCTATCTCACATTTAGGTATTTCATCCATTTTGAGTTTAGCTTTGTGTATGGTGTAAAAAAAATGGTCTAGTTTCATTCTTCTACATGTGGCTATCCAGTTTTCCCAGTACCTTTTGTTGAAGAGACCTTTTTCCATTAGATGTTCTTTCCTTGTTAATTGACCAAGAGTTGAGGGTCCATTTCTGGGTTCTCTCTTCTGTTCCATTGATCTTTGAATCTGTTTTGTACCAGTAGCATACTGTCTTGAGATTATAGCTCTGTAATAGAACTTGAAGTCCAGGACTGTGATGCCACCACCTATCGTTTTCTTTTTCAACTTTTCCTCTGGCTGTTTGGGTACTTTTCTATGAAAAAGAGTTGATGGTATTTTGATAGGGATTGCATTGAATGTATGGATTGCTCTAGGTAGCCCATTGAATGTGTGGATTGTACACATTCTGACTGGTGTAAGGTGCTATTTGTTGTGGCTTTGATTTGTAGTTCCCTGATGCCAAGTGATATTGAATATTTTTTCATGTGTCTTTTAGCTTTTTGTATGTCTTCTTTGGAGGAATGTGTTTAGGTAGACTAGACATTTTAATAATATTTATTCTTCTAGTCCATGATCAGGAAATGTTTTTTCCATTTCTCTGTGCCTTCCTCAGTTTCTTCATGAGTATAGATTTTGCCTCTTCAGTTAGGTTTATTCCTAGGTATCTTATGGTTTTTGGTGCAGTTGCAAATGGGATCAATTCTTTAATTTCTCTTCCTTCACTCACATTATTAGTGTATAGAAATGCCACTGATTTCTATGCATTGATTTTGTTTCCTGCCACTTTTCTGAATTCTTGTGTAAGTTTTAGCAGTTTTGGGGTGGAGTCTTTTGGGCTTTCCACAGAGTATCATGTTGTTTGTGAAGAGTCAGAGTGTGACTTCTTTGCTGATTTGGATAGCTTTTATTTCTTTTCATTGTCTGATTGCTGACACTTAGACTTCCAGTACTACGTTGACCAAAGTGGTAGTAGTGGACAACCCTGTTATGTTCCTGACCTTATGGGAAAAGCTTTCAGTTTTTCCCTGTTGAGGATCATACTTGCTGTAGGCTCTTCGTATATTTATGATTTTGAGGTATGTTCCCTCTGTCCCTATACTCTGTAGAGTATTAATCAAGAAAGATGCTGTACTTTGTCAAATGCTTTTTTCTGCACCAATTGAGAGGATCATATAGTTGGTGTCTTTTCTTTGAATAATGTAGCATATCATGTTGGTTGATTTGTGAATGTTGGACGACTGATGCAGCCCAGGAATGAATCCCACTTGGTCCTGGTGCATAATCTTTTCAATGTACTGTTGGATTCTATTGGCTAGTATTCTGGTGACAATTTTGGCATCCATGTTCATGGGGGATATTGGCTTGTAATTCTCCTTTTTGGTGGGGTCTTTATCTGTTTTGGGGAAAAGGTAATGCTGGCCTCATCGAAAGAGTTTGGAAGTTTTCCTTCCATTTCTGTTTTTTTGAAACAGCTGTAGAAGAATAGGTATTAATTCGCCCTTTATTTTTCCTCGCAAAATATTTTTATTTATTTTTAAATGATTTTTTATTATGTTCAGTTAGCCATTGTATAGTACGTTATTAGTTTTTGACATAGTGTTCAGTGACTCATTAGTTGCATAACATGTGCGCTTCTTAAAACCCATCACCTGGCTACCCCATTACCCCCACTACCCTCCCCTCTGAAACTCTCAGTTTGTTTCTCAGTTTGTGTTGAGTCCAGAGTCTTTCATGGTTCTCTCTCTCTGATTTCTCCCCATTCAGTTTTCCCTCCCTTCCTCTATGGTCCTCCATACAATTCCTTCTGAGTGAAATTCATATGAGTGAAATCATATGAGAATTGTTTCTCCTTGACTTATTTCACTAAGCGTAATCCCCTCCAGTTCCAGCCATGTCGATGCATATGGGGGGTATTCATCCTTTCTGATGGCTGAATAACATTCCATCGTATATATGTACCACGTCTTCTTTATCACTCCTCTGTTGAAGGCATCTCAACTTCTTCCACAGTTTGGCTGTCATGGACATTGCTCCTGTGATCATTGGGGTGCAAGCGCCCCCTTCTTTTCACTACAACTGTATCTTTGGGGTAAATACTTAGTGCAATTTCAGGGTCATAGGGTAGGTCTATTTTTTACATCTTGCGGAACCTCCATCCTATTTTCCAGAGTGGCTGTCCTGGCTTACATTCTCACAAACAGTGTAAGAGGATTCCCCTTTCTCTAGATCCTTGCCAACATTTGTTGTTTCCTATTTTGTTAATTTCTGCCATTCTGACTGGTATTCATTGTAGGTTTGATTTGTATTTCCCTAATGCCAAGTGATGTTGAATATTTTTTCATGTGTCTTTTTAGCTTTTTGTATGTCTTCTTTGGAGGAATGTCTGTTCATGTCTTCTCATTTTTTGACTGGATTATTTGTTTTTTGGGTGTTGAGTTTGAGATGTCTTTTATATATCTTGGATACCAGTCCTTTATCTGTATGTCATTTACAAACATCTTCTCCCATTCCATGGGTTGCCTCTTAGTTTTGTTGACTGTTTCCTTTGCTGTGCAGAAGCTTTTTATCTTGATGAAGTCCCAAAAGTTCCAAAAACCTATGGGATATTACATAGGTGGTCCTAAGAGGGAAATACATAGCCATCCAAGCCTCTCTCAAAAAATTATAAAAATCCCAAGTGCACATTTAAAGAAGAAATCATAGCTATTCTACTGAAGCTGTTACAGAAAAGAGAAACAGAAGGAAAACTTCGAAATTCGTTCTCTGAGACCAGCATTACCCTGATCCCCAAACCAGGCAAAGACTGCATCAAAAAGAATTACAGACCAATATCCCTGGTGAATGTGGATGCCAAAATACTCAACGAGATTCTAGACAATAGGATCCAACAGTTTATTAAAAGGATTATTCACCATGACAAAGTGGGATTTATTCCTGGAATGCAAGGGTGGTTCAACATTTGCAAATCAATCAACATGATATTAATTCTTCTTTAAATGTTTGGTAGAATTCCCCTGGGAAGCCATCTAGCCCTGGACTCTGTTTTTTGGGTTTTTTGATTACTGCTTCAATTTCCTTGCAGGTTATGGGCCTACTCAGATTTTCTATTCCTTCCTGTTTCAGTTTTGGTAGTTTGTATGTTTTGGGGCATGTATCCATTTCTTCCAGATTTTCTAATTTGTTGTCATATAGTTTCTCATAATATGTTCTTATAAGTGTTTGTATTTCTTCAGTGTTGATTGTGATCTCTGTTCCTTCATTCATGATTTTATTAATTTGGGTCCTTTCTCTTTTCTTTTTGATAGATCTGGCTAGGGGTTTATCGGTCTTATTAATTCTCTCAAAGAACCTGGTTTTGTTGATCTGTCCTTCTGTTCCTTTTGCTTTTGTTTCTTTGATGGCTGTTCTAATCTTTATTAATTCTCTTCTTCTGCTGGATTTAGTCTTTATTTGCTCTTTGTTCTCCAGCTCCTTTGGGTATAAGGTTAGATTACATATTTGAGACCTTTCTTGGTTCTTGAAAACGGCCTGTATTGCTATACACTTCCTTCTTAGGACTGCCTTCGCTGAATCTCAAAGGTTTTGAACAGTTGTGTTTTCATTTTCATTTCTTTCCATTAATTTTTTAAAATTTCTTTTTTAATATCCTGGTTGACATTATTTATTCTTTAATTGGTTGTTCTTTAACCAATTTAATTGGATGTTCTTTAACCTCCATGAATTTGTGTTCCTTCCTAATTTCTTCTTGCCATTGAGTTCAGTTTCAAAGCACTGTGGTCTGAAAATATGCAGGGAATAATTCCATTATTTTGGTACAAGTTGAGACCTGATTTGTGACCCAGTATATAGACTCACTATATGATCTTTTCTGGACCATGTTCTATGTGCACTTGAGAAGAATGTGTATTTTGTTGCTTTGTGGTGGAATGCTCTGAATATATGTGTGAAGTCCATCTGTTCCAATATGTCATTCAAAGCCCTTGTTTCCTTGTTGATCTTTTGCTTAGATGACCTGTCCATTGAATTGGTGGTGTTAATGTCCCATGCTATTATTGTATTATTATCAAAGTGTTTCTTTAATTTTGTTATTAATTGGTTTATAAAATTTGCTGCTACCATGTTAGAGGCATAAATATTTATAATTGTTAGATCTTCTTGTTGGATAGACCCTTTAATTATGATGTAATGATCTTCTTCATCTCTTATTACAGTCTTTGGTTTAAAATCTATTTTTGTCTGAGATAAGGATTGTAACATCATCTTTCTTTTGATGTTCCTTAGCATGATAAATCATTCTCCACCCCCTCACTTTCAATCTGGAGGTGTCTTCGGGTATAAAATGAGTCTTTTTTTTTTTTTTTAAGATTTTTTATTTATTTATTTGACAGAGAGAAATCACAAGTAGGCAGAAGTAGGCAGAGAGGCAGGCAGGCAGAGAGGGAGAAGCAGGCTCCCTGCTGGGCAGAGAGCCCGATGTGGGGCTTGATCCCAGGACCCTGGGATCATGACCTGAGCCAAAGGCAGAGGCTTAACCCACTGAGCCACCTAGGCGCCCCTATAAAATGAGTCTTTTGCAGACACCATATTGTTGGGTCTTGCTTTTTTATACAGTCTGATACCCTGTGTCTTTGAGTGGAGCATTTAGCCCATTTTCACTCATCTGAGTGGAGCATTTAGCCCATTTTCACTCAGAGCAACTATTCAAGACTATTTTGGTGCCATTGTATTACCTGTAAAATTATTGTTTCTTTATTTTTTCTGTTTCCTTCTGGTCTATGTTACTTTGGGGTTCTCTCTTTGCTTACAGGATCCCCTTTAATATTTCTTCAATGATCACAAATTCTTTTAGTTTCTGTTTGTCCTATAATCTCTATCTCTCCTTCTATTGTGAATGACAGCCTTGCTGGATAAGGTATTCTTGGCTGCATATTTTCCTTATTTAGAACCCTGAAATTTTCATGCCTGCCCTTTCTGCCCTCCAGGTTTTTGTGGACAGGTCTGCTGCCACCCTTATGTTTGCACCTTTATAAGTTAAGGAACTCTTGTCCTCAGCTGCTTTCAGGGTTCTTATCTCTGAAATTTGCAAGCTTTGCTATTATATGTCAGGCTGTTGATCTATTTTTATTGTTTTTTTATTGTGTTTGTCTGTGCCTCCTGGACTTGAATGCCTGTTTCCTTCATCAGGTTAGGGAAGTTCTCAGCTATAGTTTGCTCCAATATACCTTCATCCCCTCTTTCCTCTTTTTATGGGATTCTAATTATTCTAATATTGTTTTGCTTTATAGTATCACATATCTGTAAAATTCACCCCTTGTAATCCAGTAGTTATTTTTCTTTCTTTTTCTAATTTTCTTCATTCTCCACCATTTTGTCTTCTACATCACTGATTTTCTCTTCTGCTTCATTTAGTCTAGCAGTTAGAGCCTCCTGTTTTGATTGCATCTCAGTAATAGCCTTTTAGATTTCCACTTGATTAGATTTTAGCTCTTTTAATTCTGTAATATGGAATTCTTTAGTGTCTTCTATGCTTTTTTTAAGCCTAGGTCATACCTTTATAATCATTATTCAGAATTCTATCTTTGATGCCTTACTGGTATTCATATTAAGTCCTTGGCAGCTAGTACTGCTACTTGTTCTCTTTTCTGGGGTGAGTTTCTGTCTTTTCATTTTGTCCAGAGAAAAATAGATGAACAAGAGAACAAAATACAAAAATAGCAACCATGACACCAGCAAAATATACACCAAGCAAATCAGAAGAACTCAGAAGCCAAAAAGGAATAGAAGAAAGAATATAATCAAACAGGTAGACAGAACAGAGCAATACACGAGGTCCTGTGTGTATTTTGGTCTATTTGTTAGAATAAATTAGGTCCCAAAATTGTTAACAAAAGATAGATAGATATCTCCAAAAATTGAAATTGAACACAATGAAATTAATCCAAAAATGAAAAAAAATATATAAAATTGAAAACTATAAAAGAGATAAAAAAAAGAGTTGATGAAATAAGAACATAGTTGAAAAGGGGAAAAAAAATTAAACTGAATGACAAAGGAATCATGAGGGAAAAAAAAACCCCTGAATTCGATATACTATTTTCCCCTAGTGTTGGAGTTTTGAAGTTCTGTGTGATTGGTAAACTTGGTATTAGCTGGATGTTCCTGCTGATCTTCTGGGGAAGGGTTTGTTGCACTGATTCTGAGGTATTTCTGTAGGTGGAATTACTCCCCTCTTGCAAGGGGCCTGGGTCCAGTAGAAGTTGCTTTGAATTGCTCTTTGTGGCTTTTGTTCCCTGAAAGCTCTCTTTACCATTTTAGAGGATAGAAATGGCTGTGATCTCTTCTCCAACCCTGGAACCAAAAATTTGCACCCCTCCAACTCTACAGTGAGCCCTCACAGGAAAGCCATCAATTATTCTTGTCTCTGGTTTTTGTCTGCTCTCTGTGTTCACCTAGCTCATAACTGAGCATTGTTATCTCAGTCATGTGACCCTGATTCGAGTCTCTACACTTTACAGACTCCTATGGCAGGCACACGTCCTGTTCCTCCCAGGGCAGAGAGTGGGGTCTTGCTTTGGTTCTACCTCTTGCTGGATCTGTGCTTGGAGAGCGGTGGCCCAGTCCTGTCATGGTTTGCAGTTTATGGCAGCTCCATGCTGAATGCCCACTCCTGAGCTGTTTGTAGCTGGCTTCCTTGCCCTGATGCTTGGGAACTCTGATGCACTTAGGTACCCCTGTTTTTGTGTGACCCAGGGGATCCTGAGACCACAATGTCCCAGGTAGGATTCTGCCGAGCTTTGCCATCAGAGCACCTTTTAGGCAAGGACATACCTCACAGGAACAGATTTCTAAAAGTTCTGATTTTGCACTCTGCTGCTCTGTTACTTTCTGTTAGCTGGCTTAGGGGGGATTCCTCCCCCTGGGTTTATCTTCTGATGTATCACTTCAGATTCACTTCTCCGCACCTCCTACCTTGGTTGCTTTTCTATTTGTAGTTTTGCAGCAATTTTTTTCTTAGACCAGTTGAATTTGCTAGTGTTTAGAATGATTTGATGGCTACCCAGCTGAATTCCAGGGATGGTCCGGAAGTAGAGTCCCCTATTTCTCTGCCATTTTCCTCCTCCTCCTCCTTTTTTTTTAAGTTTAAATTTATGGCATAATAAGTGAGAAGATAAATTTTACATACTGTTAAGTAGGTTAAAACGGCTTTTATATTGGGAATTCAAGTTGCCAGCAACGTGAATAATTTAGTGCATATTTTCGTATGGTAATACTTCAGTTATCTGATAAGCATTTGATAATTTTTAGCTTATCACTTGGGAAGATATAAACATAAAAGTAAATTATTCTTATAACTTTTGTAAATTTCACAGTTAGGTCTCTGTTTTGTGATCTATTCCAATTAAAGGAGGGAAGGGAGTCGCCATTCTGTATTTTAATTTTTATATACAGCAGGTGGTTTCTCTTTCTTGTATAGTATATACCATAAAAAATATGGTCTCTTAACTCAAATTGCAAAAATCCAAAATCCTACTGTCTTTATTGATTTGGACAGCATTGGAAGCCAATGCAAAGGAGATGACAGATTATGTGTTGAACAAAAAAGAATAAAGATTGAGTAAAGCTTAGCAGTCTGGCCATTTCAGATGAATGCTGCTAGGACAACAGACAGTCTTGGGGTTGATCAGTGCGTGGAGGCACTGTTGATTTAAGAGAGCAACGTTATAGCCCAAAATTTTGGAAAAATTGGTTAAAAGGACTTGTTATAATTTATAGTCGCAATTATAGTCCTTCAGCCACTCAAAGATCATTGCATTCTGGTTATAATGGTGACCTTGAACCAGTAGGGGAAAATTAAGTTACATTTTATATACCTTATTTATTAAGCATGAAAGTTATATAATACATTTTAGGTAGGTTTTTCCAAAAAATGAAATTGGTTAAAATTGAGGAAGCTTCCTCAAGGAAATATCTGTTAATTTATTATAACATGTTAATCATATAATTAGGTGGCAATTTGGATTATTAGAGTATGCTTTAGCTCTAAAAATATTGGACCTGTCCACCATTCTTTTTTGCAAAACTGTTTGCATTTCAGAAATAGTGTGTATGGTTTTTATGCTCTTATTTCATGTATTTTTATAAGCTTAGTGATATTTGATTTGGAAATCACTGGAGTTAAAAATATTTTCTACATCTTTTTGTGAAATAAAAACTATGACTTACGATTAAGTGACTTATTTTCAAATTCTTTGCACCATAAAATAATAATGACTTAATGCAGTAGACATTCATCATTTGTGACCACCTAACATTTTGGAGATCTTCCCTGCATTTTGCTGATTCCCTATATTACAAGTCCTGACTTCCTAATAGATGCCAGAAAATGTATTCTCATTCCCATTCACAGCTAAGATAGAGCCATATGACCAGTCATACACTTTCACACTAGTGTGGGAGCAACATGAGGTGGCAGTCTTGGGCAGGGGAATTTTATCTTTTGGCAAAGATGTAGTAGGAGCTTCAGGTTTTCTAGGTTCTTAGCATCAGAGGTGTCAAATGGTGGTGACAGTCTAGTTTTTCCTGAAGAAGCTCTCAAAGTGTGGTTGTGATTCATATTTTCTTATCTTCTCTAAGTTTGGCTTCTTGGCCCTTAATAGGGCTTTTGTAAACTTTCTATTCACCTTTAAGTAGATTACTTTTCTGCTTTAACTAGCCAGAAATGATTCTTTTGTTGGCATCTAAGTAGGAAGCTTGACTGAACACCTAATATGAATGGTTGGTTTTCTGAACATAATATTATTTATTACTTATTTTAGAAAGTATAAATAAATTCTTTACTTTCCTTTTCATGCCATCAATTTGCATATATTGTATTGTTTCCTTAATTGATGGATTATTTTGGATTAAAGCATCTATATATTTTTTTACTAGATTGTAACTTCTTAAAGAATGGGGTCCATGCTTTCATCTCTTTGTGGCCTCACACATGGTAAGCATTCAGTAAACATTTATAAAACTAGTAAATTTAAGATACTTTTTTTTTTAAAAGATTTTATTTATTTATTTGAGAGAGAATGAGTGAGAGAGAGCATGAGAGAGGAGAAGGTCAGAGGGAGAAGCAGACTCCCCAAAGAGCTGGGAGCCTGATGCGGGACTCGATCCTGGAAGTCCGGGATCATGACCTGAGCCGAAGGCAGTCGCCCAACCAACTGAGCCACCCAGGCGCCCCCCAGATACTTTTTTTTTTTAATGAAGTTAGATACTTTAAAACTTTTTTTTTTTTTTTTGGTAAAGCTGTGTACTCATTAGTAATGTTCCTACTAAGTTATACATGACCAGAATAAACTTGGACATAGCTTCTGATATTATTTCACACAGGTAAACACTCTCTGAGCCAGTAAAGAACATCAAAAATGAGAGCTTGTCCAGGCAAAAAAAATTTTTGGACCACTTTTCTTGTTCATTTTGTGTTGTTTACCTTTTATTTTCTTTCTAATTAGCCAGTGTGGTTTCTATACGTATCCTCAGACAGTCCTTTAGCATCTCCCCAACATTGAAGGCTTAATTTTTTTTTTAATATTTTTTTCTCCTTTACTGAACTATAACTGACAAAATTGTAAGATATTTAAAGTATACAATGTGCTGATCTGATATATGTAAACACTGTGAAAAGAACACAGCATTTAACAGCAGCTATCTTGGATTGAAGGGATAATTTTTTGAACTAATAGTTTGGAAGTATGCACTACTGGATCTCACTTCAATATTGTGCTTTTGGACACATTTTTAAATTGAAAATAACTTCAAAGTCTGGTAAATTTTATCTGTCCTTGTCAGCAAAATGTGGTCTGCTTCACCGTTTCATAATACAGCATTAAAATAAATTTTTTAATTATATTTTAAGTGTTTGACGAAGGTTTTAAAAATTAGTAGATTATAGACAGTAAAGCTCTTCAGCAAGTTCCCATTTCCTGTATACTGCACTATTAAGGATTGGGGGAGAGATTCAACGTTCTTGTTCTAAGGAACTATTCTCTGGTATGTTGGCCTATACCAAAGTGGACTTTGTTTCTTTATCTCATGCCTTCTCAGTACTCATTCTATCATTCTCTTCTGAAAGATAAAATTTATAGGGAACAGAAGTGTAAGTAGCAGCTCTCAAGTAACTTCAGGCAATCCCCACAATTGGCAATATCATACCCCAACTATGTCATAACCTTTATAGGCACTTGAGCCAGCAGAATGTGTGTATTATACCATTGCCTAATTTTCTTCTTCCAAGAGTAAGCCATGTGATGCTTCACTTGGTACTACCAATGGCAAACCATGTATTTCTGGTGCTTACACTAACCCAGCATATGTCTGAGGACGTTTTCCTACCCTTCTATGTCCTTAGTGTCCCTATGGATGAGTTAAATAAGTAATTTCAGAAATTACTCTATCACTAACCTGTATTGGCCAAAGATTGTCTGTCTCTGTTTTAGGTAAAAATAAGTTCATGAAAGTGTTTTGATGTCTTCCAATTTCCCCTTTGATTTTCTTTCTCAAGCACTAAGCTGTTGTTCTTTCATTTCTGCAGAAACAGAATTGATTGTGACAAGGTTGACCAAAATCCATTTTAATGGTAATGCTAAGAGTATTAAATGAACCTGCATTTTGATATGTTGATATTCCAACAGATAGAGTTTTCCGTGCCAAATTTCAAAACAAACTCTGAGTTACAGTCCATGAGAAATAATTCAAAAACCTTTTTAGTAGTTAACAGCAGAATATTAAAGAAGAAATTACACTCTTCTCAACATTTAGAGTGTAAAGAAACTTGTTTTCATGGTAAGAAACACAGTATCTATAAATTTAACACAGTATCTATAAATTTAATATTACCTGGCCTATATTCTTCAACTTTCGAAAAGTTGATTTAAGAAATTTTTTCATTTACAAGCTTTTTAGTTTAAAGTCAGATAGTGCCTTTAAGGCCTCTATGAAAACTGCAGCCTTACTTCAGCTCAACTTTAAGACCATGAGTCAGACATGCTTCATTAACTTTTAGGTATTTCTTCTAGTAATTGTTTCCACATTTTTAACTACATGCTTATATTGCTATTTCTTTTTTTTTTTTTTAAGATTTTATTTATTTATTTCAGAATGAGAGAGAGAGAGAGAAAGCACGAGGCCGGGGGACGGGGGTCAGAGGGAGAAGCAGACTCCCTGCTGAGCAGGGAACCTGATGTGGGACTCAGTCCCAGGACCCTGGGATTACGACCTGAACCAAAGGCAGATGTTTAACAGACTGAGCCACCCAGATGCCCCGTAAATTGCTATTTCTTGATATTTCAGTTTGGCATTATCTGTTGATATCCATGTAGAAGATGAAAATTCTCTTAAAATTATTTTTAAGATTTGGAAGTTACATGTTCTCTTAAAATCATTTTTACTGACCTGGAAGTTACATGTTCTATGTCTGTTCTTAATTTTAATCTTTTCTGCCTCATCATCCTTAAATATTACTGTTGAATAATAATTAAGCTCTTAGCTCTGTCTTAATTTTTTTACACCCAAACTAGACATTATTATTGCTGTTTTTAGTAAAATAATCTTTATTTACCCACATGACTAACAGTTGATTTGTATTCTGTAATCCTTTTATCTTAGAACTTCTTTCTGTGATCTTTTTTTTCCCTGAAATACATACTTTAAAAGTATTTTCTCTATATCTTTAAATTGGGATATTTCTATTACTGTCTCCCAAGTTCACTGATCTTTTCTTCTGCCATGCCTAATTTGCCGTTAGTATCATTGAGTATATTTTCATCTCAGACATAGTAGTTTTCATCTCTCAACGTTTGATTGTCTATTTTATATAGACACCAACGTTTGGTGTCTATTTTATATCTTATATATCTCTACATAATTTGTTGACTACATGGATTATGGTTTCAATAACTACTCTAATTGTCTTCTTTTTTAATTCTAACATGTGTTTCATTTCTGGGCCAGTTTTAATGGATCAGTTTTTCTCCTCATATGGATAATGTATTTCTGCTAGTTTTGATTTAGATGCCAAACATTGTTTTATCTTGGAGGGTGCTAGATATTTTTATTCCTATATTTTATTCCTATAAATCTTCTTGAGCTTTTTTCTAGAATGCAGTTAAATTTCTATGAAACAGATTTTGAATCTTTTTTTTTTTTTAAGATTTTATTTATTTATTTGACAGAGAGAAATTACAAGTAAGCAGAGAGGCAGGCAGAGAGAGAGGAGGAAGCAGGCTCCCCGCTGAGCGGAAAGCCCGACGTGGGGCTCGAACCCAGGACCTGGGATCATGACCCGAGCTGAAGGCAGCGGCCCAACCCACTGAGCCACCCAGGCGCCCCCAGATTTTGAATCTTTTAGGATTTGTTATCTGGGTCCAGAGGAATGCTCAGTTTAGGGCTAATTATTCTCTACTATCAAGCACTCTATTAGATGTTCCAAGAATTGTGAGTTCTTTGATGATGGCTGGTGGAAATAGCTATTGGTTTCTAATCTTTTGGTTATTTTCCCCCTACCCAGCTTATTTCCTTACATGCATGTATTAATTAGTACTATTTAAGGGGGACCCTCTGTACATCTTTGTTGTTCTCATTGTATTCAGTTCTCTCTCCTCTTTGGTATTATGCCCTGCAGACTTTAGCTGCCTTGATAGACAGACTCTAGCTGCCTTGAATTCTTGGCTCCTCAACTCATGGAGTTTGCTGAGCTTTCCCTGGGTTTTCCCTCCCTGCATCATGGCTTGGAAACCTCTGCAGGCAATAAACTGCCACAGTTGTTGGGCTCACCTTGTCTGTTTCCCATTCTCAGAGATCATTGTCCTTTTGCTTGATGCTTAGGTTCTTGAAAACTGTTCTTTTATCTGTTTTGTCAGGATTCTTTTGGTTTGTTGAGGTGGAAGAGTAAATCTGATTCCTTATTATTTCATCTTGGGTGAAAGCAGAAGACACTTCAGAAGTTTTTACTTTAGTTGGAATCAGTTTTGCTTTTTTCATCCAATTGTAAAGGATGTTAATTTATCCTCATGAATGAATGATACTGCTTCTGGTTTACCTTGTTGCTCTTCAAAAATTGTTCAACCCTTTTGTCATTTCTGTATATGTAATTTTTTTTTTCTCTGCTTGTAGGATTTTCTTTTTGTTTTTGTTTTAATATTTTATTATTTTATTATCATGTAACCAAGTGTGGCTTTCCTAATTTCTTTTCTTGGGCTTTTTGAATTGAGGATTTGTGTCCTTCATTAATTTGTGTCCTTCATTAATTCTGGGAAATACACAGCGATTATGTCTTCAAATATTGCCATCATCACCATCCTCCTATCACTCTTCTGTATTCTTATTTTCTAAAGCTCCAGTTGGTTGTTAGATTGTAATCTGTCTTCCATTAGTCTTTACACTCTTTTCCATACATTTTATACTTTGGTTTTTTTGAACTGAATTCTTTGAAATTTCCTCAGCTCTGCCTTTTCCTATGTACAGTCAATTATTTAAGCTCTTCATTGAGTATTTTATTTTTGTGTTTATACGTTTTTATTTCTGGAAGTTCATTTTGTTTCATTTTCAAATTTGCCTAGACAAAATCTGAATCTAAAAGATGGTTCTTTGAAATTCTCTGATAATTTCTTGTTGCTGATTATCTTAATTCCCACTTTTACTTCTTTTAACCTGTCACTTATGTTTTGTTTCTAATATTCATTCACTGAAGTTTTTTTTGTAAAATTTTGTTTATTTGTGTGTGTGTGTGTGTGTGTGTGTGTGCGTGTGTATGAGAGAGAGAGAGAGCGAGAGCGAGCGTACAAGCAGGGGGAATGGCAGGCAGAAGGAGAAGCAGGCTCCCTACTGAGCAAGGTGTCAGATGCTGGACTCAATCCCAGGACCCTGGGATCATGACCCAAGCTGAAGGCAGATGCTCAACTGACTGAGCCATCCAGGAGTCCCTCATTTTTTTTTTTTTTTTAAGATCTTATTTGTTTATTTATTTGTCAGAGAGACAGAGCACGCACAAGCAGGCAGAGCAAGAGAAAGAAGCAGGCTCCCTGCCGAGCAAGGAGCCTGATGCGGGACTCGATCCCAGGACTCTGGGATCATGACCTGAGCTGAAGGCAGTGGCTTAACCAACTGAGCCACCCAGGCATCCTAAAGTTTTTATATATTTTTTTAAAATAGGCTCCATGCCCAGTGTGGAGCCCAAGGTGAGACTTGAATCATGATCCTGAGATCAGGACCTGAGCTGAGTTGAAGAGTCAGATACTTAACTGACTGTGCCACCTGAGTGCCCTCATTCACTGAAATTTTTGAGGTGAATTTTTTTTTTAAGACTTTATTTATTTATTTGTCAGAGAGAGAGCGTCAAGCAGGGGGATTGGCAGGCAGAGGGAGAAGCAAGCTCCCTGATGAGCAGAGAGTCTGATGCGTGACTTGATCCCAGAACGCTGACATCATGACCTGAGCCAAAAGAGACACTTAACTGAGCTACCGAGGCATCCCTTGAGGTAAATTCTTGAAGTGAAGGCTTTAGGATCCAAATATTTCTATGTATGGAAGATTTTAAATTATGTTTCTTTAAGAGAGAAATATTCTTCTGTCAGTCTTGTTAATTTGTGTTTTTCAAAAACACTTGGCTATTTCATTTAAATTATCTCTTGGCCAAAGACCCAACTTTTGAATTTGATGATTTTTCTCTTGTATATTTGTTTTATGTCTCATTGGTCTGTGTATTTCCTTCTTTCAACTTAGGGGGTTTGATTGCTGTCCTTTTTTTCCCCCCAATGAACATTTGATTTTCAACTTTCCTTAATGTACATTCCCGTGTGTGTGTGTGTGTGTGTGTGCAAGAATGTTCATAGTGACATTATTTGAAATAGCCAGAAACTGAAAACAAGACAGATGTTCATTAGCAGATGAATGGATAACATTGTAGTATGTTCATAAAAAGAAATACTACTCAGCAATCAAAAGGAGCACACCCCTGTTATATGGAACATGATATCTTGTATTTCATCTAAATGGGATAGTACAGTGTATACTCTGGTTTCTTTTGCTCAACATAATGATTTTGAGATCTCTCCAGAGATTGCTAAAGTTATTTTGCAGCAGTTCACAACACAACGGCCAACTGTGTACATCTCTTCCCAGATGCATTACTGAATGCATTACTGCATTCAGTAATGTCACACTGGTAGCTTTACTGAATGCATTACTGCATTCAGTAATGTCACACTGGTAGCTTGAAATTGCCTGTGGTGGCAGTGCTTATACCATGGAAATTGACATATGCTCCACGAAGCTGGTTTTTTTAAGAGAATCAATAAAATTAATATTTTACTTCAGTTTTTCAAATTAAAAAAGATGCAGAAATCCTAAATCATTCTACCAGCTTATCCTTAGATGTTTGCACATTCATCACTAAAAATACAATACCTCAGAATCGAAGAAGTACCTTATACCTACTGGGCTTATAGTCCATACAAACCCTCAGTTTAGCCAATCTGCCCAGTCAGGATGAGTGGCTGATTTGACACTGCCTTTCCCTAAAGACACAAATGCTTCAGACACTAGTTCCTAGTTGTGAGAGCCAGTCCCTTTAGAAGCGGCATTAGTATTATGCTATTGGGACTCCTAGTGGAAATTTTTTGGTGATAGGAGAAATCAACTTCCACCCACACTCATCCCCTACTGCTTTGCCTTATCTGCTTTCTCTATGATAGTTAATTTTTTTCAATTTTATTTTATTTCAATTCAGTTAATTAACATATAGTGTATTATCAGTTTCTGAGGTAGAGTTTAGTCATTCATCAATTGCATGTAACACCCAGTGCTCATTACATTACATGCTCTCCTTAATGCGCATCACCCAGTTACCCCATCCCCCAATCCACCTCCCCTCTGTCAACCCTCAGTTTGTTTCCTGTGGTTAAAAGTCTCTTATGATTTGTCTCTCTCTCTAATTCTGTCTTATTTAATTTTCCCTCCTTTCCTTGTGATCCTGTTTTTTTCTTAAATTCCACGTATGAGCGAAATCCTATAATTATTCTCTGATTGGCTTATTGTGCATAGTTTAATACCCTCTAATTGCATCCATATCATTGCAAATGGTAAGATTTCATTTTTTTTGAAGGCTGAGTAATACTTCACTGTATAAATATACACCACATCTTTATCCATTCATCCAATGATGGACATCTGGGATCTTCCATACTTTGGCTATTATGGATAATGCTGCTGTAAACATTGGGGTGCAGGTACCCTTCAGATCATTATGTTTGTATCCTTTGAGTAAATACCTAGTGGAGCAGTTGCTGGGTCATAGGGTCCGTCTGTAACTTTTTGAGGAAACTCCATATTGTTTTCCAGGGTGGCTCTACCAACTTGCATTCCCATCAGCAGTGTAAGAGGGTTCCCCTTTCTCTACATCCTCACCAACATTTCTTGTTTCCTGACTTATTAATTTCAGCCATTCTACCTGGTATGAGGTGACATCTCTTTGTGGTTTTGATTTGTAATTCCCTGATGACAAGTGATATAGAGCATTTTTTCATGTGTCTGTTGGCCATTTGGATGTCTTCTTTGCAAAATGTCTGTTCATGTCTTTTGCCCATTTCTTGACTGGATCATTTGTCTTCTGGGTTTTGAGTTTGATAAATTCTTTATAGATTTTGGATTCTAGCCCTTTATTGATAAGACATCTGCAAAGATTTTCTCCCATTCTGTTATCTTGGTTTTGTTGACTATTTCCTTTGCTCTTCAAAAGCTATTTATATCGATGAAGTCCCAGTAGTTTGTTTTTACCTTTGTTTCCCTTGCCATTGGAAACATGTCTAGCAAGAAGTTCCTGTGGCCAAGGTCAAAGAGGTTGCTGCCTGTGTTCTCCTCTAGGATTTTAATGGATTCCTGTTTCACATTTCTGTCTTTCAAACATTTTTGAGTTTATTTTTGTGTATAGTGTAAGAAAATGGTTGTTTCATTTTTCTGCATGTAGATGTCCACTTTTCCCAACACCATTTGTTGGAGACACTGTCTTTTTTCCATTGGATATTCTTTCCTGCTTTATCAAAGATTAGTTGACCATAAAGTTGAGGGTCCATTTCTGGGTTCTCTCTTGTGTTCCTTTGATCTTTGCATCTGTTTTCATGCCAGTACAGCTTCGTAATAGAGCTTGAAGTCTGGAATTGTGATGCCACCAGCTGTAGTTTTCTTTTTCAACATTTCTTTGACTAGCCAGAGACTTTTCTTGTTCCACACAAATTTTAGGATTATTTGTTCCAGTTCTGTGAAAGAAATTGATGATTTTGATAGGGATTGCATTGAATGTATGGATTGCTCTAGGTAGCATAAACCTTTTAACAATATTTGTTTTTCTAGTACATGAACATGGAATGTTTTTTCCATTTCTTTGTGTCTTTCTCAGTTTTTTCACAGGTGTTCTATAGTTTTCAGAGTGCACATCCTTTACTTCCTTGGTTAGACTTATTCCCAGGTATCTTATGGTTTTTAGTGCAATTGTAAATGGGATCAATTCCCTAATTTCTCTTTCTTCAGTCTCATTGTTAGTATATAAAAATGCAAGTGATTTGTGTGTTGATTTTATATCCTGTCATGTTCCTGAATTGCTTTATAACTTGGAGTCTTTGGATTTGCCACATAAAGTATCATGTCATCTGAGAAGAGTGAGAGTTTGACATCTTTGCTGATTTGGATGCCTTTTATTTCTTTTCATTGTCTGATTGCTGTGTCTAGGACTTCTAGTACTGTGTTGACCAACAGTAGTAATAGTGGACATCCCTGTCGTGTTCCTGACCTTAGGGGAAAAGCTCTCAGCTTTTGTCTGTTGAGGATGATCCTTGCTGTGGTCTTTTCGTATATGACTTTTATGGTATTGGGGTAAGTTCCCTCTATTCCTACACTGCAGAGAGTTTTAATCAAGAAAGGGTGCTCTATTTTGTCAAATGCTTTTTCTGCATCAATTGAGAGGATTCCGTAGTTCTTTTCTTTTAATGGTGTCTTGTTTCACATTGTTTGATATGCAGATGTTGAGCCTCCCTTGCTGCCCAGGAATAAATCCCACTTGGTCTTGGTGAATAATCCTCTTAATGTACTGTTGGTTCCTATTGGCTAGTATTTTGGTGAGAATTTTGGCATCCATGTTCAGCAGGGATATTGGTCTCTAATTCTCCTTTTTGGTGGGGTCTTTGTCTGGTTTTGGGATCAAGGTATGCTGTCCTCATAGAACGAGTTTGGAAGTTTTCCTTCCATTTCTATTTTTTGGAACAGCTCCAGAAGAATACATATTAGTTCTTCTTTAAATGTTTGGTAGAATTCACCTGGGAAGCCATCCAGTCCTGGAATCTTGTTTCTTGGGAGGTGTTTGATTACTGCTTCAATTTCCTTACTGGTTATTGTTCTGTTCAGATTGTATGTTTCTTCCTGTTTCAGTTTTGGTATGACCATTACTATCAGTTTTGGTAGTTTGTAAGTTTTCAGGAATGCATCCATTTCTTCCAGATTGCCTAATTGGTTGGCACATAGTTGTTCATACTATGATCTTATAATTGTATTTCTTCATTGTTGCATGTGATCTCTCTTTTTAATTTTTTATTTAAACTCAATTAGCAGACATATAGTTCATCATTAGTTTCAGATGTACTGTTCAACAATTGTTTGAGTTGCCTATAACACCCAGTGCTCATCACATCACATCTCCTCTTTAATTTATGATTTTATTTATTTAGGTCCTTTCTCTTTTGTTTTTGATAAGTCTGGGTAGGGGTTTGTCAGTCTTATTAATTCTCTTCTCCTGCTAGAAGAGGCTTTATTTGCTCTTTGTTCTCCAGGTCCTTTAAGTGTAAGGTTAGGTTATGTATTTGAGACTTGTTTCTTGAGAAAGGCTTACATTGCTATATACTTCCCTCTTAGGACTGCCTTCCCTGAATCCCAGTGGTTCTGAACAGTTGTGTTTTCATTTCATTGCTTCCATGAATTTTTTAAATTCTTTAATTTCCTGCTTGACCTGTTCATTCTTTATCTGGATGCTCTTTAACACCCATGTATTTGTGTTCCTTCCTAATTTCCTCTTGTCATTGAGTTCAAGTTTCAAAGCACTGTGGTCTGAAAATATGCAGGGAATAATTCCAGTCTTTTGGTACAAGTTGAGACCTGATTTATGACTCAGGATATAGACCCACTATGTGATCTCTTCTGGAGCATGTTCCATGTGCACTCAAGAGGAAAGTGTATTCTGTTCCTTTATGATGGAATGCTCTGAATATATGTGTGAAGTCCATCTGTACCAGTGTATCATTCAAAGCCCTTGTTTCCTTGTTGACCTTCTACTTAGGTGACCTGTCCATTGAAGTGAGTGGTGTTAACATTCCCTACTATTATTGTATTATTACCAGTGTGTTTCTTTATTTTTGTTATTAATTGGTTTATAAAATTGGCTGCTCCCAAGTTAGGGGCATAAATATTTACAATTCTTAGATCTTCTTGTTGGATAGTTTCTATAATTATGATATAGTGTCCCTCTTCATCTTTTATTACAGTCTTTGGTTTAAAATCTATTTTGTCTAATATAAAGATTGCTATTCCAGCTTTTTTAATGTCCCTTAGCATGATAAATGGTTCTCCACCTCAATCTGGAGATGTCTTTGGGTATAAAATTAGAGTCTTTTGCAGACACCATCTTGTTGGGTCTTGCTTTTTTATCTAATCTGATACCCTGTGTCCTGATTGAAGCATTTAGCCTGTTTACATTTAGAGTAATTTTTGAAAGATACGGTTTTAGTGCCATCGTATTACCTGTAAAATCACTGTTTCTTTATATTTTTTTGTTTCCTTCTGGTCTGTGTTACTTTTGGGCTCTCTCTTTGCTTTTAGGTTCCCCTTTAATATTTCTTGTAGGGCTGATTTAGTGATCACAAATTCTTTTAGTTTCTTTTTGTCCTGGAAGCGTCTTATCTCTTCTTTTATGCTGAATGACAGCCTTGTTGGATAAAGTATTGTTAGGGGCATATTTTCCTCATTTAGAACCCTAAATATATCAGGCCCGTCCATTCTGCCCTGTTAGGTGTCTGTGGATAGATAGGTCTGCTACCAGCTGTATGTTTCTAATCTTAAAGGTTTTGGCCTCTTGTCGTGAACCAATTTCAGGATTTTCTCTGTATCTCTGAAATTTGCAAGCCTCACAAGTATATGCTGAGATGTTGACTTATTTTTATTGATCTCTGTGCCTCCTGGACTTGAGTGCCTGTTTCCTTCCCCAGATTAGGAACTTCTCAGCCATAATTTGTTTATATAAATCTTCTACCCCTTCTCTCTTACCTCTTCTTGGAACCCCACTTATTCAGTATTGTTTTGCTTAATGGTATCTCGAATTCTCCCCCTCGTGATCCAGTAGTTGTTTATCTTTTTCTCAGCTTCCTCATTCTGCATCATTTTGTTTTCTATATCACTGACTCTCTCTTCTGTCTTATTCATTCTAGCAGTTAGAGTCTCCCTTTTTTATTGCATTTCAGTAATAGCCTTTTTGATTTTGACCTGATTCTATTTTAGTTCTTTTATTTCTCCAGTAAGGGATTCTCTAGTGTCTTCTATGTTTTCTTAAGTCTAGCTAGTATCTTTATAATTGTTGTTTTGAATTCTGTTTCTGTAATCTTACTTAAAACCATTTTGATTAAATCCCTGGCAGTGAGTACTGCCTGCTTTGGGGTGCAAGTTCTTCTATCTTGTCATTATGTAAAGAAAAGAATAGGTGCAAGAGAGGAAAAATAAAAAATAACAACAACAACACCAGAAAAATACATACTACATAAATCAGAAGAGAACAGCAACTAAAAAGAAAAGAAAGAAAAGAAAATGAGAATAAAATCAAACAAGAAGTTGAATAAAATAGAATAATAAACTAGATACTGGTTATATTTTGGTCTGTTTGTTAGAAGAAACTGGACCCCAAAATAAGAAAGAAAAATATACACACACAAAAATGAAATTTAATATTTTGAGAGGAAGCCAAAAGTGGAAAAAAAAAGCATGAACTATAAGTATAAATATGAAAATAAAAGGTTAAAATATAATTGATACAGTAAGCAAATAGCTGATAAGGAAAATAAAACACAAACTAAAGGACTAAAGAATAATAAGAAAAAACACAAATGCTATGTAGTTCTTTTCCCTTGAGCTGGAGTTTTACAGTTCTGTATGATTGAGAAACTTGGTGTTAGTGGGTAGTTCTGTTGGCCTTGTGGAGGAGGGGCCTACTGTGCTGATTTTCAGTTGTCTTTGCCCAGGCGTAATTGCACTGCCATTGCCAGGTGGCCAGGTTCAGTATATGCAGCTCCAGAGATGGTGTGGAGGATGAAATTGGTGGTGCACTGATATCTTGCCTGGGAGTTAAAGGTTCATGCCCCCCAACTCTACAGTGAGCCCTCATAGATAAGTAGTCAGTCACTCTTGTCTCCCTGATTTCTCTCCAGCTCTGTTTTCATCCAGCCTGTAACTGTACGGTTTTATCTCAGGCATGGGACCTTCTTTTGAGTCTCCAAACTTTACAGACTCTTCTGGCCCTCACCCTTGCCACTTCTCCTGAGGGAAAGAGTGGAGTCTTGCAGGGGTTCTGCCTCTTGCTGCACCCTTGCTTGAAGAATGGTTGCCCATCTGTGCCGTGGTTCATGGTTTATGGCAATATCAAACAGAAAGTTGGCACCTGGGCTTACTGCTTGCAACTGTTTTCTCCGCTCTAATACCTGAGAACTCTGACATCCTCAGGCACCCCCATTCTTTCTGTGATCCTAAGGATCCTGAGACCATGCTGTCCTACCTGGGATTCCACTCTGCTTTGCCTCATGAGCACCTTTCAGGCAAAACTTCTAAAAATTCTGATTTTATGCTCTACTGCTTATAACACTTTCCAGTACCTGGCTTACAGAGGCTCCCTCCCCCTGCAGTTTATTTTCTGAATAGCTCCTTGGATTCACATCTCTGCACTTCCTACCTTTCAAAAAGTGGTCGCTATTTGTAGAATTGCAGCAATTCTTTTCTCAGATCTCTGATTGATTTTGCAGGTGTTCAGAATGATTTCATAACTATCTAGCTAATTTCCTGGGACCAGATGAAATTAAGTTCCTCTAGTCCGCTATCTTACCTCTCTCCTAAATGTACATTCTTTAAAAAAAAAAAATACTCACTGATTTATTGCTAACTTACAGTGGTATATTAGTTTCAGGTATATGACATAATGATTTGATAATTCTGTACATTACTCAGTATTTATCATGATAAATCTAGTCACAATTTGTCACCATGTAATGTTTTTACAGTATTATTGACTATTCTGCACTGTACTTTTCATCTTTGACTTATTTATTTTATGACTGGAAGATTTACCTCTTAATTCCTTTCAGCTCTTTTTCATCTTTCCACTCCATCTCCTTTCAAACACCAATTAATTGTCTTTATTTATGAGTTCTTTTTCTGTTTTTTGTGTGTTTTTCTGTTTGTGGGGTTTTGTTTTGATTCCATATGTAAGTGAAATCATATGATATTTGTCTTTCTCTGTCAGACTTATTTCACTCAGGTCATAACCTCTAGATCTACCATATTGTTGCAAATGACAGGATCTCATTCTTTTTTATGACTTAGTAATATTCCTTTATACACCCCCCCCCCCCATTTCCTATCCATCTGTCAGTGTCTACTTCGGTTCCTTTTATATGTTGGCTATTGTAAATAATGCTACAACAAAAATAGTGTGCACATATCTTTTCAAATTAGTGTTTTCAAATTCTTTGGATAAATACCCAGTAGTGGAATTATTGAATCATGATACATTTCTATTTTAATTTTCTGAGGAGCCTCCATACTGTTTTCCACAGTGGTTGTAACAGTTTATATTCCCACCGACACTATTTATTCAAAAAACTATCTTTTTCTCATTGTATGTTCTTGCCTCCTTCGTTGTTGATTAATTGACTGTATAAGTGTAGGTTTATTTCTGGGCCTCTTGTTCGATTGATCTGCGTTTCTCTTTTTGTGCCAGTGTCATATTGTGTTGATTAGTAGAGCATGAAATTATGAGAAATGATTCCTCCAACTTTGTTCCTTCTCCAAGAGTACCTGCTTATTTGGGTCCTTTTGTGGTTCCATACAAATTTTAGAATTACTTGCTTTAGTTCTGTGAAAAATACTATTTGTATTTTTTTGATAAGGCTTGCATTAAATCTATAGATTACTTTGAGTAGTGTGGACATTTTAACAATATTAATTATTGCAATCCGTGAGCATCATCTATCTTTATATTTAAGTGTTGTCTCAGTTTCTTTTATCACAATTTCTTATACTTTTTAGAGTATGGGTCTTTCACTTTCTTGGTTAAATTTATTTCTAGGTTTTTTTTGGTACAGTTGTAAATGGGATATTTTTTAAAATTTCTGTTTTTGCTGTTTTATTATTAGTGTAAGAAATGTAACAGGTGTCTGTATGTTAATTTTGTATCTTAAACTTGGCTGAATTCACTTATTCTAATAGTTTTGTTGTAGAGTCTTTAGGATTTTCTATATATATTATTATATCATGTGCAAGTAGTAAAAGTTTTACTTTTTCCTTTCCAATTTGGATGCCTTTTAGTTTTTTCTCTTGTTTGATTGCTGTGGCAATCAAAATCAAATCAAATAAAAGTGGTGAAAGTCAACATTCTTGCCTTGTTGCTGATCTTAAAGGGAAAGCTTTCCATTTTTTCACCATTAATTATGCTGTTAGATGTGAGGGATTTTGTTTTGCTTTTTTTTAAATGGCCTTTATTATGTTGAGTATTTTCCCTCTAAACCCCCTTCATTGAGAGGTTTTTTTTTTACTCAAGAATAGATGTTATATTTTGTCCAATTGTTTTTTGTGCATCTATCATGAGGAGTATATAGTTTTTATCCTTCTTGTTAATATGATGTATATCACATTGATTGATTTGCAAATATTAAACCATCCTTGTATCCCTGAAATAAATCCCACTTGTTTGTGGTGAATGATCCTTTTTATTTTTTATTGGTGAATTTGGTTTCCTAATATTTTGTTGATATTTTCCCATCTGTATTTATCAGGGATATTGGCCTATAGTTTTCTGTCTTTATAGTGTTTTTGGTTTTGGTATCAGGGTAATGTCCTCATAGAATGAATTTTTAAGTTTTCGTTTCTTTTCTGTTTTGGGGGATAGTTTGAAAAGAATGGGTATTAACACTTCTTTAAATGTTTGGTAGAGGATGTGGAGAAAGGGGAACTCTTACAGTGTTGATGGGAATGCAAGCTGGCACAGCCATTCAGGAAAACAGAATGGAGGTTCCTCAGAACGTTAAAAATGGAGTTACCCTGCAACCCAGGAGTTGCACTACTAGGTATTTTTTACCCCAAAGATACAGATGTAGTGAAAAGAAGGAGCACCTGCACCCCAATGTTCATAGCAGCAATGTCCCCAGTAGGAAACCATGGAAGGAGCTCAGATGTCCTTTACCAGTTGAATGGATAAAGAAGATATGGTTCATATATACAATGGAAAATAAACAGGCATCAGAAAGGATAAATACCTACCATTTGCATCGACATGGATGGAATTGGAGGGGATTATGTTAAGTGAAATAAGTCAAACAGAAAGACAGTTATGGTTTCACTCATATGTGGAACATAAGGAGTAGCATGGAGGGCCATAGGGGAAGGGCAGGAAAACTGAATGGAAAGAAATCAGAGAGGGAGACAAACCATGAGAAACTGTACTCCAGGAAACAAGCTGAGGGCTGCAGAGGGGATGAAGGGGGAGAGATGGGGTAATAGGGTGGTGGGTATTAAGTAGGGCATGTGTTGTGATGAGCACTGAGTATTATACACAACTGATGAATTATTGAATACTACATCAAAAATTAATGATGTACTATATATTGGCTAATTGAACATAATAATTAAATTTAAAAATTTTAAAAAATAGAATGCCTCTTTTGATGCCTTCAAAAAAAATGTTTGGTAAAGTTCATTTGTGAATCCATTGGGTCTTGGACTTTTGTTTCTTGGGAGTTTTTTTTTTTTTAAGATTTTATTTATTTATTTGACAGAGAGAGATCACAAGTAGACAGAGAGGCAGGCAGAGAGAGAGGAAGGGAAGCAGGCTCCCTGCTGAGCAGAGAGCCCGATGCTCGATCCCAGGACCCCGAGATCATGACCTGAGCCGAAGGCAGCGGCTTAACCCACTGAGCCACCCAGGCGCCCTCTTGGGAGTTTTTTTTATTACAGATTCAGTTTCATTACTTGTAATGAGTCTGTGCAGATTTTCTGTTTCTTCCTGATTCACTTTTGGAGGATTGTTTTTAGGAATTCATCTATTTCTTTTAGGTTGTCCAGTTTGTCGACATATAATTTTTCATAGTATTCTCATACAATTCTTTGAGCTTCTGTCCTGTCAGTTGTTATTTTTTTCTCTATCATTTCTGATTTTACTTGAGTCTGCTTTTTTTCTTGATAAATCTGGCTAAAGGTTTACCAGTATTGTTTATCTTTTAAAGAATTAGCTCCTCATTTCATCGATCTTTTCTATTCTTTAGTTTCCATTTCATTTATTTCCAGTCTAATCTTTCTTTCCTTCCTTCTAACTTTGGTCTTTGTCTTTTTCTAATTCCTTTAGGTATAAGCTTGGATTGTTTATTTGAGATTTTTCCTTTTTCTTGAGGTAGGTCTGTATTGTGTTAAACTCCCCCCCTAGGTATGGGTTTTTCTTCATCCCAAAGATTTGGGACCATTGTATTTCCATTTCCATTTGCCTCCATGTATTTTTTTTTTATTTCTTTGATTTCTTCACAGACCCACTAGTTGTTTAGGAGTATATTATTTAGTCTTAGGTGATTGTGTTTTTTCCATTTTTTCCCCTTATAATTCATTTCTAGTTTTGTATCATTATGTTGGAAGAGATGTCTGATATGATTTTCAGTCTTCTTAAATTTAATGAGACTTGTTTTGTGGGCTAACATTTGATCTGTCCTGGAGAATGTTCCATGTGCACTTGAAATGAATTCATTCTATTTGGAATGGAATGGTCTGTGTATATCTGTTAGGTTCATCTGAATCTAAGCATCTTTTCAAAACCATTGGTTTTTTGTTGACTAGTCTGGATGATCTATCCTATTGATGTAAGTGGAGTGTTAAATCCCCCCACTATTATTGTATTACTCTCAATTTTTCTCTTTATGTCTGTTAATATTTCTTTTATGTATTTAGGTGTTCCTCTGTTGAGTGCCTAGTTATTAATTTAACAGTTGTTATATCCTATTGTTGGATTGATACCTTTAATATTATGTAATACCTTTCTGTCTCTTGCTACAGTGTTTGTCTTAAAGTGTGATTTCTCTGATATAAGTATTGCTACTTTTTCTTCCATTCACATGGAATATCTTTTTCATTCTTTTGCTTTGAGTTTGTATGTACACTTAGGACTGTACAAAATCCCTTGTAGACAGTCATGTAGACAGGTCTTGGTTTTTTACCTGCTTAGTTATCCTGTGTTTTTTGATTAGAGCTTTTAGCCTATATACACTTAATGTAACTGTTGATGTGTTATTTACTTATTGCCATTTTGTTAATTATTATCTGGTTGTTTTTGAGTTCTTCTCTGTTGCATTTTTATTCTCATCTTCTCTTCCCTTATGGTTTCAATGACTTTCTTTAGTGTTGTGCTTGAATTCCTTTCTTTTTATTTTCTTGTTTGTCTATTACAGGTTTTGTTTTTTGGTTGCCATTGGGCTCATATATAACATCCTATGTATATAGTCATCTATATTAATTTCATGGTCATTTAAATTCAAGCACATTCTAAGAGTACTACATTTTTATTCTTCCCTCCATATTTATCTATATGATGTCATATTGGATCGTCATTCTTGGTTGTGGGTTTTTCCCTTTCAACACTTTGAATATATCTTACTACTTTCTTCTGACCTGCAAAGTTTCTGCTGGAATAGCCTTATGAGGTTTCCCTTGTGTGTAATTGTTTTTTCTTCTGCTATTTTAAGAGTCTCTCTTTATCATTAATTTTTGCCATTTTAATTATTATGTATTTTAGTGTGGACCTCTTTAGGTTCATCTTGTTTGGGCTCTTTGATTCCTGGACCTAGATGTCTGTTTTCTTTCCCAGATTAGGGAAGTTTTCAGCTATTATTTCTTCAAAAAGTTTTCTGCCCCCTTTTTTCTCTTTTCCTTCTGGGATCCCTGTAATGTGAATTTGATGATGTCAAAGAAATCCCCTAATCTGCTCTTTTTGTTGTTGTTGTTGTTTATTTTTTATTTTTCTGTGTAGTTTGATTGCATTCTATCATCCTGTCTTCCAGGTTTCTGATCTCTTCTGCATCCTCTGACTGCTGTTGATTCCTTCTAGTGTATTTTTCATTTCACTTATTGTAGTGTTCATCTCTGACTAGTTCTTCTTATATTTTCTGTCTCATTGTTGAATTTCTCATTGAGTTCATCCACTTTTTCTCAAGTCTGGTGAGTATCTTTATGATTATTACTTTGAAACTTTTAAGCATTTTGCTTATCGCTGTTCTGTTTTGCTGTCTTTCTGTGATTTTTGTCTTATTCTTTCATTTGGTACATATTATTCTGTGTCCTCATTGGTTTAACTCTCTGTATTTGTGGCTATGTACTAAGTAGCTCAGCTGCACTTCTGGTCTTGTAAGAAGTAGCCTCCTGTAGTGGCGTATGGCTTGGCTCAGTCAGAAGAGCATGCAACTTTTGATCTTGGGGTTGTAACTTGGAGGCCCATGTTGGGTGTAGTGATTACTTAATTAATAAATAAAACAAACAGAAAAATAAGGAAGTAGGCCTCCTTAGAGGTCCTGAGGTACCCTGTAACACAACCCCCGCAGTTACCAAAATTAGATGCTTCAGGGGTGTTCTTGTGTGGGGTGTATGCACCCTCCAGTTGTGGCTGAGCCATGATTGCTGTGAGTGCAGTGGTGCCTCAACCTAGCTGGCTACAGTGAACCTCTGCCCACCTACAGGCATATTGAAAGTCAGGGCTTGCTCATTGTACAGCCAGCTAAGAGGCTTGGCTGTAGAAACTATGGATATACTATCATGTGGGTATCTCCCTTCGACACATCCCTCACCCTCATCCAGGGAGTCAGTTTGAGTGTTGTCTGTCCCAGCTGGGACTGCCTGATGTTATGGCAGGGCAGGAGCTGTTTTGGAGGTTTACCTTCTCATGTACGCAGGTTAGGTGGAGTGGGTCTACAGGGTAATGACAGGCAAGGCTCATGGTGCTAGGAGGATTAAAGAAGAATGGTAGCACTGCCTCTCTAACTGCATCTGACTATCTGCACTGCTCTCACAGCAATCATGGCTTAGCTGCCACTGGACGATGCATGCACCGCACACAGGGGACCCCCCCTAGAGCGCCTAGTTCTGGTTACTTGGGGGGGGGGTTGTGTTACAGTGCACCTAGGACCTCTTTTATTACCTGGGAGAGGGTAAGAAAAATGGTGCTTGCTAACATGGAGAAATCTGCATATCTTTGCCCTTCTAGCAAATGTTCTAAGATTAGTAAATAAATCTTCCCAGGCACTTTTCAAAATGTTACTTATGTGCTATGTCATGGGCCAGGCTATTTAGCATGCTGGCTCTTTAGGGGCACAGACATGGTTTCCTATCATCATCTTGCTCTCCTGGAGTTATAAACCCTATTGATTTTTAAGCTCTTGGAGTTAAGCCCCACTGATTTTCAAAGCCAGATATTATGGAGACTTTCTTCTCCATGTGGGTCGCCAGGCTAGGGTGTAGTGACTGATCCCCTCACTCATCTGTGCTTGTGATGTTCCTCCCATTTGTGGTTAGTTTTGCCAGGCCTTTGGTTCCTGATTGCATATCTGCCCCCTCCTACCCTTTTTCAATAGGTGGCCTTCTCTCTGACTACCTAAAGAAGATCTGTTCAGCCAGTCTTCATGTTATTTTTCAGTTAGTTGCTTGAGTTAGTTAGACAGAATTGTTGCCTTGGTATCCATGGGATGAGGGGAGCTCAGGATCCTCCGCTCTACCATCTTAAATATACATTCTTCATTTGTGAATTTCCCTCAAAATACTGCTTTGGCTGCATCTCACCATTTTTTATTATTGTATTATTTTTTCTTCCGTGTTTCCATCTCTGCTAATCTGAATGCTATGGAGTCTGTTATTTTAGTAGTTACTATAGAAATTTCCTCATTCGTTGTTTACTTACCAAAACCTAAAAAGTCAATCTGCATTTTTACCCTCTTCCTGATTAATGCAAAGACCTTGGAATACTTTTAAACTTTGTTTTTGCCCAGTTTATTTCCTATTGTTGTAATGTATTGTAATTCTGTCTTCTTTTTAAAGCCCACAAAACAGTCCCCCAGGTGGCTCAATCAGTTAAGAGTCTGCAATCAGCTTATGTTGTGATACTGGGGTTCGGGGATCAAGCCCCATGTCTGTTTCCCTGCTTAGTAGGAACTTTCCTTCTCCCTCTCCCTGTCCCTCTGTCCCTCCCTCTGGTTGTGCTCTCTCTCACTCTCAAATAAATAAATAAAATCTTAAAAAAAAATAAAGCCCCCAAAACATTTTTATTATTATTTTATGCCATGACTATATAGATTATATATTACCACTTTTTTACTCTTTTCCTGTCTCTGATCTTCAGGCAAAGATGACTGTCCTTCCATATGAAGTACATCCTTTAGAATTTCCTTTAGGTGGGGTTCTGTTTTTCACAAATATTGAGTTTTTGTTTGTCTGAAATATTTTTGTTTTTCTCTTCATTTTTGAAAGTTAACTTTTACTTGGAATGGAAATTTACATTGATTGTTATTTTTTAAGTATGTTAACTGTATTCCAGTGTCTGTTGGCCTTCATTGTTGCTGTTGGGGAGTTATCTGTAAATCTTTTCTTTTAATTTTTGTATCTTTCATATCAAAAGTCTCTTTAGTTTCTTTTACAACTTCTTTGTTGTTTTTTATAGTCTTTTTTTTAAACCCATGTTTTCAGTTTCTTTTCACTAAACATTATATTTTGTATGTTCTGTAATTCCTATACCTATAGTTTTGAGGGACCAGATTTCTTTTACCCTGTCCCTCATAGTACCTTATTTCTCTTTACTTTTTGTTAATCTTTGAACTTAGTTTTTGTCACAGTATCAGTGGGAATTTTTGAAGATCTAGGCATAAGGTACATTTCCTTAAAGATTTGATTTTTTTTTTTTTTCTGTTCAACTACCAGACAACATATTTGGTATGAGAGACCCCATTAAACTTGTGATGTTTTTCTGAACACCCAGAAATGTGAATGTGGGCAATAAATCCAAGTGAGAGTCAGCTTGTAATTACAAATTCTTAGTAGAGATTTTATCTTTTTTCCATCTACCAATTCTGTTGTGAAGACAGTTTTTCTTACAGGCCCCCAGTTAGCGACAGGGGAAGGGACTGTTGTTTCTGGCACACTCTTCTCCTGATTGTGTGGGCTTTCACACTCCCAACTTTTTATTTAGGAAGCCAGATTCTACCAACCCACCAGTACTTCCATTTAGTAAAAGGTTTAGTGTTCAAAACTGTAAGCACATTTGAAAAAAATTTGAATTTTATGAAGAACATCTAACATTAGTTATTCAAATATAATCAATATACGTAAATGTCAAACCCCAAATAAAAGCTTTAATTATTTAAAATGAACCAGGACTACTTGATCAGATAATTTGTTCTATCTGTAATATTAAGGTAGTTACAATGTGATCCCAGCCAAAAATATAAAAGTACATTTGTTCCATAAAAGAGAAAGCTCCAGTATTGCCAAAGTGGTGTATTTGTTTTGCAGATTACAATGTGGTAGTACAAAAAAATAGCCAGTGTCAGACATCATGCCTCAGTTTTTATTTAGAGCTCAGGAATTGGTCATATCTCAGTACTTTTATACACCTTTACTAGAGGAACAGTTTTCCTGAAAAATCACAAGTAAATTATTATGTTTTCCCTCCTTTGTTGTTGTTACTGTTATTTCTCCTTCTCAAACCTTATATGCTTTCTTTTTCTTTTTTTTTTCCGCAGCATTATTGAAATATAATTGATACACCATACAAGTCACCTATTTAAAGTGTAAAATTCAGTTGTTATTGGTATATTCACAGACTTGTTCAAGCAGTGTTAGAACAGTCATCTCTGGAAAAAGAAAAACTATTAAGAGTCAGTCTCCAAACCAAACCAAACCAAATAAAAAAAAAGAAAAAGAAAAAAAGTCATTCTCCATTTCCCCCACTCTCCAGTGCTAAGAAACCAGGAACCTACTTTCTGTCTCTATAGATTTCTGGACATTTCATATAAATTAAATCATACAAATGTAGTCTTTTCTGGACAGTTTCTTTAACTTAGTATCATGGTACCAAGTTGTATCAATGTTATAACATATATCAGCACTTTGGTTTTTTTAATTGCCAAATAATATTATATAGATATGCCACATTTTATTTATTCATTGAGCAATTGATGGACATTTGGGGTGTTTCTCTTTTTGGCTATTGTGAGTAATGCTGCTATGAACATTCATGTACAGGTTTTTGGTGGGGATATGTCTTTAAATTTCTTCTGGGTATGTACCTAGAGGTAGAATTGCTGTATCATGTGGTAACTCGATGCTTAACTTTCTGAGGAACTACTAGACATTTCTAATTTCTCCACCTTTTTACAATACTTGCTATCTCTCTTGTTATAGTCACCTTAGTTGGTATGAATAGCTATCTTATAGTGGATTTGATTTACATTTCTCTAATAGATAATAATGTTGAACATCTTTTCATGTGCTTATTCGTGTATTTTCTTTGGAGAAATGTCAATTCAGATCCTTTATGCATTTTTGTTTTTATTATAATTTTTTAAAAAAATATTATTTGAATTCAATTTAATTAACATATTGTATTATTAGTTTCAGAAGTAGAATTTAGTGATGCATCAGTTGCATACAACATCCAATGCTCATTACTTCAAGTGCCCTTCTTAATGCCTATTACCCAATTACCCCATCCTCCTACACCCCTCCCTTCTAGCAACCCTGTTTTTCCCTATAGTTAAGAGTCTCTTATGGCTTGCCTCCCTCTCTGTTTTTATCTTACCTTATTTTTCCTGCCCTCTTTGTTCATCTGTTTTGTTTCTTAAATTCTACACGAGTAAAATCATATGGTATATTTCTTTACCTGACTTACTTCACTTAGCACAATACCCTCTAACTCCATCTGTGTCATTGCAAATGGCAAGATTTCATTCTTTTTGATTTCTGAGTAATATTTCATTATCTGTCTATCCATCTGTCTGTCTATCCATCTGTCTATCTATCTCACATCTTCTTTATCCATTCATCTGTTGATGGACATCTGTGCTCTTTCCATATTTTGACTGTTGTGGACATTGCTGCTATAAACATTGGAGTACATGTGCCCCTTCGAGTCACTATGTTTGATTCCTTTGGATAAATACCTACTAGTGTAATTGCTCGGTTGTAGGGTAGTTCTATTTCTAATAATACAACTTCTTTATAATTTTGTTTTCTTATATGGCTAAAAGTTAACACTGACTGACAAGTTAACTTGTTAACATGAACACAATCTTAAGATAACTTTCTACGAGTGGTATTATGAAGTCAAAGGATGTAAATATCTTTATAGCTTTTATATGACATCACATTACTTTTATAAAGTAAACTGCTTTTTTTTAGCAAATACACTTAAAATTTTTTTTCATTTACTTTCATTTACTTGGAAGTTGATACACATCATAAGTTGAAGAATTTTACTTTGGGTGGCAGGAATGTCAGTGATAAAACCCAGGGTAAAGTTATATGTGCATTTTGTCATCTCAAGAAAAATAAGTACATCTAATGGGACACTTTGTACTGATGCTGAAAACTGGAACAGCCAGTTTACCTTGTTAACTAAAGGCTAATATGACACCAAAAACTTACTATTTTATATTATTTTCTACTTTAACAATAATATAATTTGTTAAATTTTCTTTAGGCTTCGGGAGCAGGAAAGAAAAGAAGCAGAAGAAGCTAGTCAAAAGGAAATAGAAGAATGGGAAAGAAAACTGCTAGCTCAAGCATCTCCAGCTTGTATGGAGACCATGTGGGAAATTCCAGCTATTGGGCATTTTCTTTGTTTAGCCCAGCAAATTCTAAATTTGCCAGAAATAGTCTTTTATGAATTGGAACGTTGTCTTCTGATGCCTCAGTGTAATGCTTTTCTTTCTAAAATAATGACTTCTCTGTTAAGTCCTCCTCATCGGAGACCTACCTTACATCGAAGACCTACTTTGCCTTATAGGACCTGGGAGGCAGCACTGAGACAGAAAGTACAGCAGTGGTATACTGCTGTAGGGCAGACTGAAAATCCTGATAACTGTGCTGAAAAGCTTGGGTTATGTCCTCAGTTTTTTAAAGTTCTTGGAGAAGTTAATCCATTGGAAGAAAAACCTTTTCACGAACTGCCTTTTTACCAAAAAGTGTGGTTACTTAAGGGTCTCTGTGACTTTGTGTATGAAACACAAAAAGAAGTTCAAGATGCTGTACTTGGACAGCCTATTCATGAATGCAGGGAAGTTATCCTTGGTTATGATTATTTAGAGAATGCTTATGTGCATTTTCCACAGTTCTGTGGTGCAGATGTACGGATTTATAAACAGAGACCTTTTCAGGCTCCAGAATTTCCAGTTCCACCCATTAAAATACAAAGAGTACCTCGGATTAAGCTGGAGAAATTGAAATGTGACTATGTTAGTACAAGTAATGGAGAACATAGATGTAGTAGAGGCCTGCCCTCTGGCTTCAAGAAAGAGCAGGAACTTAATTTTGATGCAACTTGGGGTTCTGCTAAAATGAACTTGGAAAATCATGACATCTCTGTTGAAATGGATATGACATCTAGCTGTGAAATTAGAATTCGCAGGCCCTGTGAAATTAAGAAAACTGATTGTTACAAAGAAAATTTAGAGGAACCAGGGAGTCCAGGGGAGGTTACTGGCTTTGAAGAGCCTCTTAGTCCAGGTGAAATAAGGTTTATAGAAAATCAAGAAAAATATGGTGAAGCTTCCAGAGTAAAGCCTGAACCCAGTCCATTAAAAGAAAATGCTCTAAAATCCTGCCAAATACATGTAAATGGAAGTCACAGTGATCATCCAGAAATTAACTGCCACAAAGTTGTAAGGGACATTCTATTAGAGCAGAGTCACAAAAAAATCAAACTAACTAAAATGAGGGCAAAAAAGAAGAAAAAGAAAAAAAAGAAATTGAAAGATGTTTTGAATGAAAACTTACAGAGAAAACGTGAAAGTCTTCATTCTCTGGCATTCAAATCTTACAAACCTGAGATCCAGAATAAATTATTGATCATCAAAAAGAAAGCAAAACACAAGAAGCACAAATCTGGTAAGCTAACACAGATGGGTGAGGATTACATTTAAGCATACTTCATGTTATTCTTCCAGTTAGGTATCATGGAAGACTCTGATTGACAGAATGAAAAAAGAGAGAGAGAGGGAGAGAGAATGTGTGTGTGTGTGTTTAAGGGGTTAAGTTCTATATTCTTACATGTGATTAAAACCCAGAGCAGAAGAGGTTTTGTATATTAACAAAAAAATAATTGTATAGTATATTTTAATTTAATTTTCAGTTGAAAACCTTTAGATATTATGTTTTTACATTTCTCTGGACCACTTTCTCCATAAATAATGGTTCCTATCATTTATGAGAAGTTTTTTTTTTCCCCAGGCTAAGAGCAGTACAGTGTAATGGAAAAAGCACTGATATCAGGAGATATCATTCTCAGTACCATATAAAGTGCATAGCAACTTAAACCAAGCCAAATTAGATTATCTTTCAGGGTTTCAGTTTTTTCCCCATATCATATTTTTATATCCAGTAAAAATGTGAAATACAAGGAAAAAAATTACATCAACTAATAGAATGTGAAGCATATTTTTGTAAGAGGATTTGCACATGTCTTATAGCAAATTTAAGTACTCCGTGTTCTGTTACAAGTCTTTACTTAAACAATAACAAATAAATCCTATAAATAAAGTCTTCAGTGGTTGGTTCCTCTATCTTTTATTACTCAGGTGTTTCTGCTTTTCCTGTTGTTTGCCTTTTAATCATTTTATGTCTTGTTTGCCAAGAAGTAGGTGAGATAAAAGCAGATGGTGAACTCCATTTATTAAAAAGTTTAAAAGTTGCCTGGTTGGGGAAAAACTTGAATTGTTTACTAAAATGAGTTGTGGTTTATTGTAATTATTTATGGATTTCATTTTTTTATGTCTTTACTCAGTAAAAAAGATAATTAAGATTTGACAATTTTATAATGAGTTGGCAAATGAGGTAGTGAATTTTATTTAGCTGGTATAGTTGCTTAGTTATTTAAATAAATACAATTAAATATATTTCAAAATATGTATGTAATGTATCATTGATAAGCATAGAATTTACGATCTTAAGAACAGGCATAATTTGTTAAACTGAGAATTACAAAATGGTCTATATTGACCCAGGTGATGAAAAACTATAATTTTTTAAAGTAACTTTCAGAAATAAGCCTTTTAACTTTTATAATAACCCACTAGGCTATATAAATTTAGTTTGGTTGATTTGGCAAGTTCTCTTTGAATTGTTAGCCTCTAAAATTTTAAATAATAGTTTTAAATTGGAATTATTTTTCCAATTCCAAAGAATGCAGTACTGTTCTATTAATATCATTGTCACCATTGAAACCTTTTATTAAGTGTTTATTCATGACCTACTATTCATGTGTTCAAAGGTAATTATGACTTACGGGGGTTGATATTGATGTAGCTCCTATATAGACTATACCAGTAGCAAGTTAAAAATATTAACTGTGAAGCATTGGATTAAAAGGAATTTCTATTGTAAACAAAGTGTTGCTTACATTTTTTTAAAATGGAAGTTCAGAATATATGTAGAGCAGAGAGAAAATTTGTGGGAGTTTCATGTCCAGTTTTAGATGACTGAATGAAAAAAAACTCAGAAGTAAATTCAGCAGGTACTTATGTACCTTCTCTAAACATGTTTATTTTGTTCAGCACAGAAAGCTTACAGGCATGAAATAGAAGAAAATAATGCACTTGCATACACATTTTCTAATTTTATCTTCAGAGTAGATTTTAGAAAGTTAATCTTCTTGAATCTGGCAAATATAGTTTCTTTCTCCCTTACTAGTACAGGGTAAGCATATGCCCGTTCTCTTTCTTTATCAGATACTAAACTCCTTTCTGTTATAATAGGATTACATAAAATATTGTAGTAACAACAACAACAAAAAATTTGTTTTACATCATTTTCAGTACACTTGTTTTTCTGAGGCTTTGTTATTAGTTATGAGACATTGTGGCTTTTTACAGTCAGTTTTGGGCAGTCCCTAATCCTGTTTCCTCTTCTACTCTTTTTAAAAGTGAGCTCCATGGTGACAAGTTTGGAAAATATGGAAATGCTCCTCTCCTCTGACAGATTCACATTGTGCATTAGTGCAGGTCCACAATGCATTTTTAAAAACTCTTGTATCAGATACGTTTTAGAATTCAGAAATCATTAGATTATAGAAAGATATTATGATTTATATTGTTTAGTAAGTAACATCCTCTGTTGAGTTGGGGGTAACCCCTAAGTAAACGCATAGTTTCTACAGAAAAATGTGTGAATGGTCAGATTAAATGAGATGAAGACTAAAGAACCTCAAAACAGTTCATGTCAGGTTTTGCTACCATATAAATTATTTTTAAAACTTTAGTTTTGAAAACCTTTTAGACTTCAGAATTATGGATAGGGGTGATTCTGGGCCTGTGCTTGAAGGACTCTGGGAAGTCTTGAGGAAAAGGAACCGTTCAGTTTTGTTTAACCTGGTATTTTTTAAGTTTATTTGAACACACAGCTTTTCTTCAATTAATAGGATTCTTGTAGAATATGCTTTGGGATAAACTAAATTCTACCTGTGGTTAAATGTCTATCTTAAATTGATTACTACAGGCTTTAATATTTGGTGAATCTCTAAATTTAGTAGCTGGGAGATAATTTTTAGTAGAAGGTTGCAAAGACATATTGAGAATGATTTGTTAATTTTAGAGCACTATGAGGCAGTTTTGCAACTTTAAAACATTTTTACCTATTTTTCAGAGTTTTCTTTCTGGTTTTTTAATTTTTTAATTCATTTTTAGTTACTTAAGACTTTCTTAATCTTAGAAACATTATAGAATAGAAAAACATTGGAATACTCCCTTTTGTGCCATCTTACAGCAACAGATACTTCTCCTTTATAAAAAAATTATTCATTTATGTTTGCATTGCATTATGGTTGCATTTATTTCTAGATTATTTTGATGATTGTCTCTTCTCTATTTAATAACATTCTTGAGGACAGAAGTTAGCATAGTAACCAACACATGGTTTGGAAATCTATTGAGTAAGTAAATGAACACACATAATATGGTTTACTTAGATATAACTAAGATTAACCCCTTAATTTTGGTCTTTTACACCCTTTTAAATATTTTTTTAAATTAAATTTCCTTACAATTATTTTTAAAGATTTTTTTTCTTTTTTATTTTATTATGTTATGTTAGCCACCATACAGTACATCATTAGTTCTTTTTTTAAGCTTACATTTTCAAAAATTTTTTTATTTTTTAAATTTCTTTTCAGTGTACCAGAATTCATTGTTTATGCACCACACCCAGTGCTCCATGCAATGTGTGCCCTCCATAATACCCACCACCAGGCTCACACAACTTCCCACCCCCCGCCCCTTCAAAACCCTCAGAGTGTTCCATGATTCATTGTCTGCATATAACACCCAGTGCTCCATGCAATACATGCCCTCCTTAATACCCATCACTGGGTTAACCCATCCCCCCACACCCCTCTACTCTAGTTTCTTTTTTTTTTTTTTTAATTTCTTTTCAGCGTAACAGTATTCATTGTTTTTGTTTGTTTTCTTTTGTTTTTAATTTTCAGCATAACAGTATTCCTTGTTTTTGCACCACACCCAGTGCTCCATGCAATCCGTGCCCTCTTTAATACCCACCACCTGGTTCCCCCAACCTCCCACCCCCCACCCCTTCAAAACCCTCAGATTGTTTTTCAGAGTCCATAGTCTCTCATGGTTCACCTCCCCTTCCAATTTCCCCCAACTCCCTTCTCCTCTCCATCTCCCCTTGTCCTCCATGCTATTTGTTATGCTCCACAAATAAGTGAAACCGTATGATAATTGACTCTCTCTGCTTGACTTATTTCACTCAGCATAATCTCTTCCAGTCCCATCCATGTTGCTACAAAAGTTGGGTATTCATCCTTTCTAATGGAGGCATAATACTCCATACTGTATATGGACCACATCTTCCTTATGGATTCATCCATTGAAGGGCATCTTGGTTCTTTCCACAGTGTGGCGACCGTGGCCATTGCTGCTATAATCATTGGGGTACAGATGGCCCTTCTTTTCACTACATCTGTATCTTTGGGGTAAATACCCAGTAGTGCAATTGCAGGGTCATAGGGAAGTTCTGTTTTTAATTTCTTGAGGAATCTCTGCACTGTTCTCCATAGTGGCTGCACCAACTTGCATTCCCACCAACAGTGTAAGAGGGTTCCCCTTTCTCCACATCCTCTCCAACACATGTTGTTTCCTTCTTGCTTATTTGGGCCATTCTAAGTGGTATAAGGTGGTATCTCAATGTGGTTATAATTTGAATCTCCCTGATGGCTAGTGATGAACATTTTTTCATGTGTCTGATAGCCATTTGTATGTCTTCATTGGAGAAGTGTCTGTTCATGTCTTATGCCCATTTTTTGACATGATTATGTTTTATGTGTGTTGAGTTTGAGGAGTTCTTTATAGATCCTGGATATCAACCTTTTGTCTGTACTGTCATTTGCAAATATCTTCTCCCATTCTGTGGGTTGCCTCTTTGTTTTGTTGACTGTTTCCTTTGCTGTGCAAAAGCTTTTGATCTTGATGAAGTCCCAAAAGTTCATCTTCGCTTTTGTTTCCTTTGCCTTTGGAGACATATCTTGAAAGAAGTTGCTGTGGCTGATATCGGAGAGGTTACTGCCTATGTTCTCCTCTAGGATTCTGACGGATTCCTGTCTCACGCTGAGGAAAACTGGACAGCTATATGTAGAAGAATGAAACTCAACCATTCTCTTAATACCGTACACAAAGATAAACTCAAAATGGATCAAAGACCTCAACGTGAGACAGGAATCCATTTAAAGATTTTTTTTAATTGATTTATTTGACAGAGATCACAAGTAGGCAGAAAGGCAGGGATCCAGGTTGGGAAGCAGGCTCCCTGCTGATCAGAGAGCCCGATGCAGGGCTCAGTCCCAGGACCCCGAGACCATGACCTGAGCCGAAGGCAGAGGCTTAAACTACAGAGCCACCCAGGTGCCCCACTGTTCATATTTTTTAATAGAATTGGACTAATACACCATTTTACAATCTTTTTTCCACATAACAATATACCATGAACATCTTTGTGTGACAAATAGATTTCTGCCATATTATTTCAAATGACTACATGGGATTCTGTTACATATATTTTGTAGTTATTTAGCAAACTTTATTGGACATTTTGGTTTTCAATAATACTCTATTGTAGATTGTGTAAAAATGGTAGAGTTCGCTGAAATAAAGTAGATTTTAAAAGGTAGAGGACTTTTTATAAAACCTGAAGAAATGGGCAAAAAATGACTAAAGGTACATTAATTGTTAGAAAAAGCTTATAGTGTTTTAAGTCACTCATTTCAGCCAATTTGGTTTGGAGGGGTTTTCTGCTCAAGTGGTCATTTTTTTTTTTTTCAACATTTTCAACATGCTGTTTTCCAGAGTGGTTGCACCAGCTTGCATTCCCACCAGCAGTGTAGGAGGGTTCCCCTTTCTCCGCATCCTTGCCAGCATCTGTCATTTCCTGACTTGTTAATTTTAGCCATTCTGACTGGTGTGAGGTGATATCTCATTGTGGTTTGATTTGTATTTCCCTGATGCCGAGTGATATGGAGCACTTTTTCATGTGTCTGTTGGCCATCTGGATGTCTTCTTTGCAGAAATGTCTGTTCATGTCCTCTGCCCATATCTTGATTGGATTATTTGTTCTTTGGGTGTTGAGTTTGCTAAGTTCTTTATAGATTTTGGACACTAGCCCTTTATCTGATATGTCATTTGCAAATATCTTCTCCCATTCTGTCAGTTGTCTTTTGGTTTTGTTCACTATTTCCTTTGCTGTGCAAAAGCTTTTGATCTTGATAAAATCCCAATAGTTCATTTTTGCCCTTGCTTCCCTTGCCTTTGGCGATGTTCCTAGGAAGATGTTGCTGCGGCTGAGGTCGAAGAGGTTGCTGCCTGTGTTCTCCTCAAGGATTTTGATGGATTCCTTTCTCACATTGAGGTCCTTCATCCATTTTGAGTCTATTTTCGTGTGTGGTGTAAGTAAATGATCCAATTTCATTTTTCTGCATGTGGCTGTCCAATTTTCCCAACACCATTTTATGAAGAGGCTGTCTTTTTTCCATTGGACATTCTTTCCTGCTTTGTCAAAGACGATGAGTTGACCATAGAGTTGAGGGTCTATTTCTGGGCTCTCTATTCTGTTCCATTGATCTACGTGTCTGTTTTTGTGCCAGTACCATGCTGTCTTGATGATGACAGCTTTGTAATAGAGCTTGAAGTCCGGAATTGTGATGCCACCAACTTTGGCTTTCTTTTTCAATATTCCTTTGGCTATTCGAGGTCTTTTCTGGTTCCATATAAATTTTAGGATTATTTGTTCCATTTCTTTGAAAAAATGGATGTTACTTTGATAGGAATTGCATTAAATGTGTAGATTGCTTTAGGTAGCATAGACATTTTCACAATATTTATTCTTCCAATCCAGGAGCATGGAACATTTTTCCATTTCTTTGTGTCTTCCTCAATTTCTTTCATGAGTACTTTATAGTTTTCTGAGTATAGATTCTTAGTCTCTTTGGTTAGGTTTATTCCTAGGTATCTTATAGTTTTGGGTGCAATTATAAATGGGATGGACTCCTTAATTTCTCTTTCTTCTGTCTTGTTGTTGGTGTAGAGAAATGCAACTGATTTCTGTGCATTGATTTTATATCCTGACACTTTACTGAATTCCTGTACAAGTTCTAGCAGCTTTGGAGTGGAGTCTTTTGGGTTTTCCACATATAGTATCATATCATCTGCAAAGAGTGATAGTTTGACTTCTTCTTTGCCGATTTGGATGCCTTTAATTTCCTTTTGTTGTCTGATTGCTGAGGCTAGGACTTCTAGTACTATGTTGAATAGCAGTGGTGATAACGGACATCCCTGCCGTGTTCCTGACCTTAGCGGAAAAGCTTTCAGTTTTTCTCCATTGATAATGATATTTGCCGTGGGTTTTTCCTAGATGGCTTTGATAATATTGAGGTATGTGCTGTCTATCCCTACACTTTGAAGAGTTGTGATCAGGAAGGGATGCTGTACTTGTCAAATGCTTTTTCAGCATTTATGGAGAGTATCATATGATTCTTGTTCTTTCTTTTATTAATGTGTTGTATCACATTGATTGATTTGCGGATGTTGAACCAACCTTGCAGCCCTGGAATAAATCCCACTTGGTCGTGGTGAATAATCCTTTTAATGTACTGTTGAATCCTATTGGCTAGTATTTTGGCGAGAATTTTTGCATCTGTGTTCATCAAGGATATTGGTCTGTAGTTCTCTTTTTTGATGGGATCCTTGTCTGGTTTTGGGATCAAGGTGATGCTGGCCTCATAAAATGAGTTTGGAAGTTTTCCTTCTATTTCTATTTTTTGGAACAGTTTCAGGAGAATAGGAATTAGTTCTTCTTTAAATGTTTGGTAGAATTCCGCCGGGAAGCCATCTGGCCCTGGGCTTTTGTTTGTTTGGAGATTTTTGATGACTGTTTCAATCTCCTTACTGGTTATGGGTCTGTTGAGGCTTTCTCTTTCTTCCTGGTTCAGTTGTGGTAGTTTATATGTCTCTAGGAATGCATCCATTTCTTCCAGATTGTCAAATTTGTTGGAGTAGAGTTGCTCATAGTATGTTCTTATAATTGTCTGTATTTCTTTGGTGTTCATTGTGATCTCTCCTCTTTCATTCATGATTTTATTTATTTGAGTCCTTTCTCTTTTCTTTTTGATAAGTCTGGCCAGGGGTTTATCAATCTTAATTCTTTCAAAGAACCAGCTCCTAGTTTCGTTGATTTGTTCTATTGTTTTTTTGGTTTCTATTTCATTGATTTCTGCTCTGATCTTTATGATTTCTCTTCTCCTGCTGGGTTTAGGGTTTCTTTCTTGTTCTTTCTCCAGCTCCTTTAGGTGTAGGGTTAGGTTTTGTACCTGAGACCTTCCTTGTTTCTTGAGAAAGGCTTGTACCGCTATATATTTTCCTCTCAGGACTGCCTTTGTTGTGTCCCACAGATTCTGAACCGTTGTGTTTTCATTATCATTTGTTTCCATGAATTTTTTCAATTCTTCTTTAATTTCCTGGTTGACCCATTCATTCTTTAGAAGGATGCTGTTTAGTCTCCATGTATTTGGGTTCTTTCCAAATTTCCTCTTGTTATTGAGTTCTAGCTTCAGAGCACTGTGGTCTGAAAATATGCAGGGAATGATCCCAATCTTTTGATACCGGTTGAGACTTGATTTAGGACCAAGAATGTGATCTATTCTGGAGAATGTTCCATGTGCACTAGAGAAGAATGTGTATTCTGTTGCTTTGGGATGAAATGTTCTGAATATATCTGTGATGTCCATCTGTTCCAGTGTGTCATTTAAGGCCTTGATTTCCTTGTTGATCTTTTTTGCTTGGATGATCTGTCCATTTCAGTGAGGGGAGTGTTAAAGTCCCCTACTATTATTGTATTATTGTCGATATGTTTCTTTGATTGTGTTATTAATTGGTTTATATAGTTGGCTGCTCCCACGTTAGGGGCATAGATATTTAAAATTGTTAGATCTTCTTGTTGGACAGTTCCTTTGAGTATGATAGAGTGTCCTTCCTCATCTCTTATTATAGTCTTTGGCTTAAAATCTAATTGATCTGATATAAGGATTGCCACTCCTGCTTTCTTCTGATGTCCATTAGCATGGTAAATTCTTTTCCACCCCCTCACTTTAAACCTGGAGGTGTCTTCGGGTTTAAGATGAGTTTCTTGTAGGCAACATATAGATGGGTTTTGTTTTTTTTATCCATTCTAATACCCTGTGTCTTTTGATTGGGGCATTTAGCCCATTAACATTCAGGGTAAGTATTGAGAGATATGAATTTAGTGCCATTGTATTGCCTGTAAGGTGACTGTGATTGTATATTGTTTCTGTTTCTTCTGATCTACTACTTTTAGGGTCTCTCTTTGCTTAGAGGACCCCTTTCAATATTTCCTGTAGAGCAGGTTTGGTATTTGCAAATTCTTTCAGTTTTTGTTTGTCCTGGAAGCTTTTAATCTCTCCTTCTATTTTCAATGATAGCCTAGCTGGATATAGTATTCTTGGTTGCATGTTTTTCTCATCTAGTACTCTGAATATATCATGCCAGCTCTTTCTGGCCTGCCAGGTCTCTGTGGATAAGTCTGCTGCCAATCTAATATTTTTACCATTGTACGTTTCAGACTTCTTTTCCCTGGCTGCTTTCAGGATCTTTTCTTTGTCACTGAGACTTGTAAATTTTACTATTAGGTGACGGGGTGTGGACCTATTCTTATTGATTTTGAGGGGGGTAATCTGAACCTCCTGGATTTTGATGCTTGTTCCCTTTGCCATATTGGGGAAATTCTCTCCAATAATTCTCTCCAACATACCTTCTGCTCCCCTCTCTGTTTCCTCTTCTTCTGGAATCCCAATTATTCTAATGTTGTTTCGTTTTATGGTGTCACTTATCTCTCGAATTCTCCCCTCGTGGTCCAGTAGCTGTTTGTCCCTCTTTTGCTCAGCTTCTTTATTCTCTGTCATTTGGTCTTTTACATTGCTAATACTTTCTTCTGCCTCATTTATCCTAGCAGTGAGAGCCTCCATTTTTGATTGCACCTCATTAATAGCTTTTTTGATTTCAACTTGGTTAGATTTTAGTTCTTTTATTTCTCCAGGCTTTTATATCTCCCGAGAGGTTTCTCTAATATCTTCCATGCCTTTTTCAAGCCCACTAGAACCTTGAGAATCGTCATTCCGAACTCTAGATCTGACATATAACCAATGTCTGTATTGATTAAGTCCCTAGCCTTTGGTCTGCCTCTTGTTCTTTTTTTTTTTTTTTTTGTGGTGAATTTTTCCGCCTTGTCATTTTGTCCAGATAAGAGTATATGAAAGAGCAAGTAAAATACTAAAAGGGTGGCAACAACCCCAGGAAAATATGCTTTAGCCAAATCAAAGAGATCCCAAATCGTGAGGGCAGAAAGGGGATCAAAAGGGGTTCAGAAAGAAAAAAAAAAAAAGAAACTATTAAAAAAAGAAAGCCTATAAAAATATAAAAAGGAAAAAATATATATATATACATATATTAGATAAACTATTTAAAAAACCTTAAAAAAGAAAACAGTAAAAGTTATAAAAATTTAGCAGAAGAAGAGAAAGAAAAAATTGAAAAAGAAAAAAAAATTAACTGCAAGGCTAAAGAATCATGGGGAGAAAGCCATGAGTTCCATGCTTTGCTTTCTTCTCCTCTGGATTTCCACTGCTCTCCTTGGTATTGAAACTGCACTACTTGGTATGTGAACTTGGTCCTGGCGGGTTTCTCATTGATCTTCTGGGGGAGGGGCCTGTTGTAGTGATTCTCAAGCGTCTTTGCCCCAGGCAGAGTTGCACCGCCTTTACCCGGGGCCAGGCTGAGTAATCCGCTCGGGTTTGCTGGGTTTGCTTTCGGGAGCTTTTGTTCCCTGAGCGCTTTCCGTAGAGTTCTGGAAGACGGGAATGAGGATGGCGGCCTCCAGGTCTCCAGCCCGGAGGAGCCGAGAGCCCGGGGCCCCACTCCTCAGTGCGCCCTCAGAGAACAGCGCCCAATGACTCCCGTCACCCTGCCTCCGGCCGCGCTCCGAGCTGACTGAGCCTGCGACCGGTTCAAGGTAACCCCGAGTTTAGAGTTCACTCCTCGGCTCTGTCTCTGTAGCCGGCTTCCCTGTTCTAATACCGGTAAGTTCTGCGACACTCAGACACCCCCGATCCTTCTGTGACCCTGCGGGACCTGAGGCCACGCTGACCCCGCCTGGGCTTCACCCCAGTTAAGCCTCTGGAGCGATGTCCCTCAGCGGAACAGACTTTTAAAAGTCCTGATTTTGTGCTTCGTTGCTCCGCCGCTCGTCGGGAGCCGGCCCCTCCCCCGCGTCTATCTTCCAGTCGCTTTGGATTCACTTCTCCTCCAGTCCTACCTTTCAGATAGTGGTTGATTTTCTGTTTCTAGAATTGCTGTTCTTCTTCTCTTTGATCTCCCGTTGGATTTGTAGGTGTTTGCAATCTTTAGATAAGCTATTTAGCTGATCTCCCGCTACCTGAAGTAGTCTCAGCCTGCTACTTCTCCGCCATCTTGACTCCTCCCTCAAGTGGTCATTATTTTTAATGAAATCATTTTGTGATAGCTCCTCTAGACTGGTTAAAATATATAAGTAGTGTTATTCTTTCATAAGTGAATAAACTAAGACTCAAAGGTGGTAAATAATTTGTTTTAATAATTTTTAAGTATGTAGTAAAAACAGAATAAAAAGTCAAATTAAGGGTAAATCAATGTGTGCTATAAGATGTCTCAGAAGGTTTAACAGAGGATAAAGGACTGAAGAATAATGGGGATTTAATAAATGAAAAATGATTATTAATGTGAGCAAAAGCATGGGGTTATGATTAATCTGGTGTCACTGAAAAAAAGCATAGAGAAAACTTAAGGAAACAGTTGCAAAGTTGAGGGTTTAGAAGCTGTTTGAATGATGAGAACATACCAACATACCAATGTGGGGTGATTTCTTTCCGGGCAGGTGGTATAACACCTAATTGAACCAGGTACCCAGTGCACGGAAATGAGCTTAAAGTAAGACATAATGTATAAAAATCAGGAAGTTCCTTTATACAGAATAACTGAGACAGCAGTGTAATATATTATATATATATATATATATATATATATATATAAATAATATTACATATGTTATATGTAATGTATAATACTTGATCATATCCAGGCCCATTACTGTAAAATATTTTACAGTTTTTTGTTGATAAGATTATAGAACCTAACTGTGGGTATATTTATGGGGAAAATTTTTAGAGAACCAACTCAAGATGCCAAGGTACAAGAGAGTAAAAGAACTGATAGAACACCTTGTCCTTTAATTTTAATGCTTTGTACTCTTTCCCCTCCAGAAAGCAATACTCCTAATGCTAAATGTATGTCAGGCACTATTCTAAGCCTTTATACATATTTTCTCATTTAATTTCCATAAAAACTCCATTAAATGATATCATTCTCCCCCAATATATGGGTTTTATAGATTTAAAAAACTGAGGCACAGAGAGGTTTATTAACTTGTCCACAGTCACACAGCTAATAAGTAGCAGGATTAGGAGAAAGGATCTTTAGATGAGGGAATTGAAGGTAAATTTAGGAAGAGGAAATTTCTAAATCCAGATAAGGAATGATTACATGACTTTTCTATCACATTGACATCTTAACTTTCAAGAGAGTTACTACAAATTTTAACAACTGATTTAGTATTTAAGCTAAAGGGAAAAAAAAAGAAATAGTTGTCCAGCCGCCTATTGAATTATATGACAGTGTTAAAAAATTACCGGTATGATGAGAAATTTGCTTATAAGCAAGAAGAACAGAAGAAAAATCAGTTGTTTTGTAAAGGTCAGATTGCTTGCTTAGAGATAAGACACTCCAGAAACTTGTATAGTATACAAACATTTGCTCAAGACATGCACACTTAGTAAATAAAACGTCAAATTTAGATTCCATTTCTGTGACTTCAGATTCTGGGTACTTCCCAGATTCCCTAATAATACAAATGACCTTGGCATTTTATTTTTAATAGTGATTAATATCTTAGTATCCATTCACTTGCTATGATTCCTAAAATGAAAAAGCACTGAGAAGGTAGTGAGTGTGTTAGGATAAGATTTATTTGTCTATATTAGTGGGGAGGCAGAGGGAGAGAATCTCCAGTGGACTCCATGCTTAGCATGGAGCCCAACTTGGGGTTTGATCTCACAACCCCAGAATCATGACTTGAGCTGAAATCAAGAGTTAGTTGCTTAACTGACTGAGCCACACAGGAGCCCCTTAGGATAATTTTTGAATGTAGAAAGGCCAAATCTAGGAGGGCTTTGAAGTCTCTGAATATTTCAAGGGGCCAAAGAATGAGGGCAGGCAGGGAAAGCAAGTGAAGGAGAAGAGTAAAGATGAGGAATGAGAGACTGAGGAAAGAAGAGTTGGTTTGGGGATAATAATTTTTTTAACTAAGAGGTGTATCTCCACATCCTAGAAGACTAGAGTTCTATGCCTAAATTATAATGTGAAATATATTTTTAGTTATATTGTTTTTCTCTCAAGTTGGGCTTCCTTTACTACAGCTGTTTTCAACCTAGTTTTTGAAAAGCTTCCTTAGGCTGCACTAATTACTAGGTCATATTAAGTTTTCCTTATCTATTTTCCAGGTACAAGCTAACACTCACTTTTTGCCCATGTCTATGTTTTAGGCCCAAGAATTGTGTTGGAACTCCACATATGCTTTAAGCTGACTTCTGACTTTAGTACAATCCTAGATCTGAGAATTGTATTCTGTTTTACGGGACCAGGTGACTTAGGGCAGTGGGGTTAAAGACCTGGAATATGATCAAGCATGTGTTAGAGGAACAGAAGCCCACTGGGGGGCAGTATGTAACTTGCCCTGTGTATATCTTGCCCTGGAACAAAAACAGATTACCAAATAAAGGCTATATGGTTTTGTAGTATCCCATGCTCCATTTTAAAAGTAGTATAATAAAAAGGAAGAGCCAATTTTTACTGACTACAGGAAAATTTGTATTCAAATTCTTATGAAGGTGTAGACTGAAGACTTTAATAGTATATATAAATCTTTTTATTTTTTTAAGATTTTACTTATTAGAGAGAAGAGAGAGAGAATGAGAGGAGAGAGGTCAGCAGGAGAAGCAGACTTCCTGCCGAGCAGGGAGCTGGATGTAGGACTCCATCCTGAGACTCCAGGATCATGACCTGAGTGGAAGGCAGTTGCCCAACCAGCTGAGCCACCCAGGCACCCACATGTAAATCTTCTAATCAAAAGGGATGCTCTGAAATCTGTCAGAATCAGATTACATCCCTGCAGAAGTTTTGAAAGAATGCAATATTTTTTCATAAAAAAACAGCACAGTTTTAAAGTGAGACAAGTCTAGTGCAAATATCTATTTCAGGGGGCGCCTGGGTGGTTCGATGGGTTAAAGCCTCTTCCTTCAGCTCAGGTCATGATCCCAGGGTCCTGGGATCGAGCCCCGCATCGGGCTCTCTGCTTAGCAGGAAGCCTGCTTCCTCCTCCCTCTCTGCCTGCTTGTGATCTCTATCAAATAAATAAATAAAATCTTTAGAAAAAAAAATATCTATCTCAGTGCCTATTTAGCTACAAGTCCTCCATCAATTTATTTACGTATTGATAGCCTGTTTCTTTATTTGTGAAAAGTGAGGTAATCCTACCTTGCTGTAATCATTAAAAGAGTAATTGGAATACCAAATGCATAGTACTTAACATGGTGACTGGCATGTGGGTAGGAATCAATAAATGGTAACCAGGATTTTCGAGAGGTAGAATTACATAATGGAAAGAACTTGGACTTTGGAGTTAGAATCCCTGGTTATGGTGCTTACTTAAAGTGTAACACTTGAATAAGTTAAGTAATCTTTTGATCTTCAGTTATTCCACATTAAAATGAGGTATTGCCTACCTTGGAGGGTTGTTTTGAGATTAACTGAGGTAATTTATTTAAATTATCTTGCTAAGTGTCTGATATATATATAATAGAGTCTCAAATGTTAACGTTCTTACTACCACTTCTAGGTCATGTTGTGAAACTTTGGTGAAATGTGTAAATTATTTTAAGTTATCATCAGTGTTTTCTTCATTAAAAAATAAAAAGGACTCAGATGACCCTAAGAATTATGAACAATTACCTGCTTACCTGCTTTCCTTTTCCTGTCTCCAGACTGGTGAAATTTCTGTTGAAAATTAAGATTCTTCTATATACAAATCATTTCTCATAACTTCTGTATGAAAAATGCTGTAAATATAAAATGAATAATATGATTTCTATTGTCAACAATTCGATCTAGTAAGAATAAGAAACATAAATAGATCATTATTATACTGTATGATGTGTTATTTAATGTATGTACAAAGTAAAATCGTAGCACAGAGGACATATGAGCAAGAAGTGAGTTAATAAAAGAATTTGAAGAAGGTTAAAAGGTAATACTTGGTTTGGACCCTTAACATCATGGCTTAGTAAGAGAGATAATAGCAGTTAACACTGGTCGCTTAACTGTGTACCTAACAATAGTCTAAGCTCTTTACATGGTTTTTTGTTTTTTGTTTTTAATCATTTTTTTTAAGGATTTTATTAATTTGACAGAGATCACAAGTAGGCAGAGAGGCAGAGAGAGAGAGAGAGAGAGAGAGAGGAGGAAGCAGGCTCCCCGCTGAGCAGAGAGCCCGATGTGAGGCTAGATCCCAGGACCCTGGAATCATGACCCGAGCCGAAGGCAGAGGCTTTAACCGACTGAGCCACCCAGGCACCCCAGCTCTTTACATGTTTTAATTTCTTTAATTTTCACAAAGAAAGTAGATGTTTTATAGATAAACTGCACAAGGACATAAAGCAGTTTGCAGTTAGTAGGTGATTAGAACTGTTATTCAAACCTAGGTAGTTTAGTTCCAAAACTCAAACTTAAAAATCACGACACAATACTAGTTCCATTTACTTCATCACGTTTAAGTATCCTAATGACATAGTGAAAGGAAATATCCAGTAACCACTTCACCTGCTTAATCCATTAAAATAAGTGACTTCTGCAATTATCATATGGTTTCACTTACTTGTGGAGCATAAGGAATAACATGGAGGACATTAGGAGAAGGAAAGGAAAAGTGAACTGGGGGAAATCAGAGGGGGAGATGAACCATGAGAGACTATGGACTTGAGAAACAAACTGGGGGTTTTAGAGGGGAGTGGGAGGATGGGTAGCCTGGTGGTGGGTATTAAGGAGGACACGTATTGCATTGAGCACTGGTTATGGTACATAAGCAATGAATCTTAGAACACTGTATCCAAAAAAAAAAAAAAAACAAAAAACAAAACTCATGATGTATGATGTATTTTATAGTGACTAACATAACGCAATAAAAAAAATAAGAGTGACTTCTAGAGTTAACTGAAAATTTAGTACCTGAGTTTAGTGCCTATGTGGCAACACTGTGAAATTTATTGGGAGTATCAAGGACCCTCTGTTGTGCTTATGAATAAATATAAAATCAAATGATTTTTAAAAAGCTAATTAGAGCAGTGCTGTGGGTTGGGGGATAAGGAAGGATTTCATTTCCTTTAAATTCTTTTTATATCTTTTTCAGACTTAGTAGGGCCATTAAATCTTTTCCTATAAACTTTAAAAAAGGGTAAAGGTAGTGTATAGAAGAAAGGCAATCTTCTGCCCAAATTCATGCGACCCCTTGGGAGGTACCTATTGTACCCAGTTTAGAAATCAATTACTCTAGCTTTATTATAGAGATACCAAGAATTTAATAATTTCTTCCTGAATATTGGTTAAGTAGACCACCTACTTACCTATTTTTGTAGTTTACTTGTGGTATAGGTTCTGTCTAAGTACAGAAACAAATAACAGTGATGAGGAGTATGCATATGTTGGGTTATTTTAATTAAAAGTAAACATCAAATGACAGGTTGATACTAGAACGAGACAGTGAAATCCATGTGAACCTCAGCAACTCAAAATTTGCAGTAGTTCAATCATAGTATATATGCATTTTTACAGTCAGAATTAGAGATAATCAAATTATAGTTCCATGATATGGTTAAAAAGGAATACAGGAGAAAATACAATTGTAAATTGGAATTGTGCCTACAAGTTGAATAACATGTTGCAATCAAATGACCGTTTACATAGAAGATCATATCTGTATAGGAAAATATTTAGAAAGGAGCAATAGGGATTATGTTGAACAGAGTTACTTTGTGTACTCATTTTCCCTTCTAAAAAATAGTAATTTTAAAGCTGATTTTTGCTTAGTAATGATTGTGAAATAAAGTTAACTTTTAAGTGTTTCTAATTAATTTTTTATTCCCTTACATAGATTTTCAGCTCCGGGAGGACAGGATTTCCATTTTATAGTTCTTTGTTGTCTCTATAAATTGTACAGTGCCCTGTATCTCATGTTTGTTGAATAATTAACAATCAGTTTATTAATTGAGTTTGCTATATGCAAGTGGAAACAAAACATACTTTAAGATGTTCTTTCTAAAAATAGTGATTATGTGCCTGTATGTCTCTCTTTTGTCATGTTAGATACACAGAGTAGATATGCTTCAATGTGTGGTATGAATTGGATTTCTTTAAGAATGTAGATTTATTATATTTCCAGTGCCTGATAGTTTCCTTTTTATTACTTTAGACATATATTTTTGGAATAAAAAGCAATAAAAATTAAAAAAAAAAGAATGTAGATTTATTTTCCCCAGTGTTTTCTGATTGCACAAATGACTGGATATACTTTTTAAAGGGAGATTTTTACTTTGTTTAAAACTGGTTATTGAATACTTCCAAAGGCAGCCAATTAAGTGAGTGCAGAGCTAAAGGAATAGAAAAACCTTGTTTCCTAAGCTGCTGAGAGGATTTTCACATTAGGTTGGCTTTAGACCATAGTCTTCAGAGTGTAGTTTTATGCAAGTTCCTGACTATGGACGTCATTGTTAAAAGGTAAGTTTTGTTTTTTTTTTTCTTATGTAATCTCATTTTAAGTTGTGAAGTAGATTTTAACTGAGCAGAAGTAATGTGACTTTTTTTTTTGCCAAGTCTTAGTATAATAAATTCTGATACCGTGCAGCTCATTGCAGATTTTGATAGTTTGTTCATATGTCAAGAAACCCATGTTTGTTAATATGTCTGTTACAGGTAGTTATAGTTTAATGTTTGCTTTTACTGGGGCTTGTTTTGATTCATCATTTTTATTTGACTCACTAGCAGCCATCTGTTAGTTATATTTTAACTTTCAAGGTTCTATGTAATTTGGTTTTTGTTAATGAAGTGCTATAAACAGTATTATGAAGCTTTTCTCTTTTAATCTTGAAAGGAAAAAAATCCGTATCTAAAAAAGCAATCACAAAGAAGAGGAAAACTGTTACAAAGTCATCTGCTGTACCAGAATTTCAGGTAAATACTTCAATTTTGTCTCAACATTTTGTAGTTTAATTTTTTGTTTTAATGTTTGTTTATATTGTTCCTCAAGAGATTGGCTAAATTCCACTGTCATGGGTATACTTTCAATGAAATGTTTCCATCTGTGACTTTTTCCCCTTCAAGTACAAGGCATAGTTAAAATAGAATCTAATGTTTCAAAATTTTTTACCTCTGTTTTTGTCTCTTTGTAGCCAAAAGTCTCTTTGGTTTTTAAATGCTATACTGCTTTGTAGAAGTAGTTTAATAGAATATACATTATATATTATAAATATAATAATATAGATATTTATATAACATTTATATAACAATATATGAAAGTAAGTATGTAAGTCTTCCAAGAATAAATCATAATTTGTAAATAATTTGTAAATAAGCAATTTATTTTCATTTATTTGGGCACTGTAATAATGGTTGACACAAATCTTTTAACTCTTAGCTAGATAGGAACTTCAGAAAGAATATTAAGTAACATTTAATTGAATGGTCTTTAAACATTTCTGCAAAAAGAAAAAAATATACTTAGTGCCATATTATTATTTGACGAGTTTTCAGTTGTAGCTGGTACCAGAATAAGCAGAGATTCTCACTTCAAATAATACTTTTATTTTCTATTTTATAAAAAATGTGTTTTCTTCAAATGACCCTTTTTAAAACTTTCTTTGTATTACTGTGTCCAATCCAGTTTCAAAAGTTTTATAACCTAATACTTAATTGCCAAAAAATAAGTGATGTTAAAATGAATTTTTGTCAGTCTCAAGTCAAGGAGAAAATAAAGGAGTAATAACTATGAAAATATTGATAATATATAATGTGAGTTGATCATATATATTTGACTTTTTGAATATAATTTTTTGAATATATACATTGAAAAACGTAGACACATCTATTTTTCAGTAAAAACCTTATTTTTGGAACTGTTTTTATGGAAGTTACTAATTGGTAAAAATTTAATATTTTTAAATGAGCAGTGAAAGAAAATGACAATTTTCATTTAGTATTTTAGGATAGAATATGTTTAATGATATTCTTAGAATGAATTACAAACATTTTTACAAAATCACTTTTTATAATATAACCTTGGTTACAGGATATTTAGCGGAAAATGTATGTTTACTGTTTTACTTGGAGGACTTTCTAATCATTGCTTATACTTCTTACCATACTTTAATAGTATATTGTTATTCTGTCACTGATATCATCACAGCCTTTGCTGTTTTCCCCACTCACTCTTCCCTTCAATACCTTAAAATATTCGATCCAGGAATATAAGTCTCAGAACAGATCTGGCCTGCTGTTGCTGTTTATCTCCATTCCTATCCTAGTGAATGGACTTTCATATGTAATAAGTGGCGTAGACAGCATGGACAATGTTTTTCAAACGGCAAATGGTATTCATTAGTGAGGCATGAGATTAATCTAGTGGATTACATGACCGGCATTACTTTTTTAAGCTAACAGTTAAAATAGAAAAGAAATTATGAGTGTGTCAGATATAGTAAGGGTAATACCGTTTCATGAAACATTGGTTTTGATCTTGTGCTTATTGTACTGGCATGCAGTGTAAAATACATTTTTGACCATGGGTCATGAGCAAAAAAGTTTTTAAAAAGTTAAAAAAAAGTACTAAATGATGCTTTGTCAATTACTGACCGTTTGCTTATCACCCTCAGAAACTTAAGGTGAAAGTTTGAATTTTGCCAGATTGAACTGTTTAAAATAAATAAAATCTCCTTCCTAGTTCTTAAGGTGTCCTAGAATGTGTGTGTGTGTGTGTGTGTGTGTGTGTGTGTGTGTGTGGCTAGGATGGGGAATAGGCTTATGAGAACTGTGGTTCTTATGCCTAGTTTATAATATGAATGCCATGGTATTACTCATAAAGAAAATTGACAGCTGTCTCCCAGGAAATAGGTCATTTGCTTTAAATAAGCAAAGAACAGGAGATGAGACAGTATTAGTCACTAGTAAATTTTGTTGTTACAGACAAAACCTATAGTTCTGCCTTTCAAAATAACTTTATATATAGTTTGTTTCTTTATTATTTGGAAGTTCCCCACATGTAAGGAACTGATCATTATGTAATAAAGAAGCAAATTTATTTCCTTCCTGAAAGCTCTAGCAATGTCATTTAGCAACTCAGATTCTACAAATTATTCCTTTGTATTTTGTTTTGTTTTGTTTTTTTTGTTTGATTTTGTTTTTTTTTTTTTTTTTTTTTTAGAAAGGATGATAGGCATGGGGAAGGGTAGAGGGAGAAGGAGAGAGCGTCTCCATGCCCAGCTTGGAACCTAATGTAGGGCTCCATCTCACAATCCTGAGATTGGACACTTAACTGACTAAGCCACCCAGGTGCCCCTGCAAATTATTTATTTTATCCAGGTTCTTTAAATATCACATTTCTAGTATTACACATAAAAGTACTTTATAGAAAAGTTTAGCTGGAAGATTTTCTTCATAGTATTTATTCTAAAATATTTTTGTGCTAAAAATAATGAAGCTGTTGGTGGAGAGATATCAGATCCCTTTTGCAAAACCTGATTTATTTGTCAAAGGACTAGTCCATCTTTAAATTGATTTAAACATGCAAAGAGAAAAATGTGTTGAGGGATTAAATTGTGAAGTTTATTTTTTGTTAAGTCCTCATGCATAAAAAAAGTGAGTCCTGTTTTGACCTCAACTACTTTCTAATTTGTCATTGTTTTTGTTGACTTTTTTTTTTTTTAAAGCTAGAAATTAACCTAGTCTGCCTATTGGCTTCAGGAGGAGTCCATGTTTACATGTACACCTAATATCTCTACCTCAGTTTAAGAAAATAATTATCCCACCTTTATTTAAGGTCTACACTGTAGAAACTTTTGTGTGTGTTGTAAAGGAACTAACCATATCCGTGCCACTTGTGTCAAGAGTTATATCAGTGGTTCTCAAACTTTAGGTAGTATAAAAATAATGTGATGCCCTTATTAAAATGAAAATTTCTGGGTGTTATCTTCCAAGATTTCATCTTTGATTCAGTGGGTCCAGGTGGATACCAGTAATGTGCATAGTGGTTAAGCATATGGATTCTGGGACCAGGCTACATAGGTTCTAATGTCAACTTTATCACTAACTCTGTATTCTTAAGCCCTTTGTACGTCCAGTTCCTCCTCTGTGTAGTCAGGTAGTAATCATACCTACTTCATAGGGTGTTGTAAGATTAAATGATAGAGCTTACTGTTTTATTCTTATTTATTTTTTCAAATAAGCATGCCACATGCTTCAGACCTAAGTAGTGTTATGAGTAGGAAAATCAATTAAGAAGTGGCTTAAAAGCATCTATCATTGACCTTTACCACTTTTCTTAGCTACTTAAGACCTTGAAATAATCTTGGATTCAGTAATATTTCATAAATCATAAAATATCATGATAAAGTCTACAATAATTTGAAAAGTGAAAAACCAAATAATATTATTTGCATCATTATGTTAATCAGAGGGAAAACTTCTGCTTAGCTCTACTGTAGTGTTATGGTGGTTATAGTTGGCATATGGGGAACTTAGGTTTTTTAATTTAGTAATAGGTCCAAAATATTAGGAAATACTTCTTTTTTAGTGTTTCGCATGTTGGTGATTTAAGCTTTTGTATCATATTTAACAATTATGACTTTGTTAAATTGACTAAATTATTTATTTTACCAGTTTTGTAGTATAAGAAAGATTGTTTAGCTGAAAAGTAAATACCATTTTTCTTAATAAAGTTAATTTTTGCCAGTACACCTTTTTGAAATTTAATATTTG